>NC_133618.1:125323428-125697449 GCF_048593235.1 Sminthopsis crassicaudata | reverse complement strand
TGCTTGCCATCTGGGGGAGGGGGTTGGGGGAGGAAGGGAAAAAATCTGAATAGAAGTAAGTGCAAGGGATAATGTTGTAAAAAATTACCCATGCATATGTACTGTCAAAAAATGTTATAACTATAAAATAAAATAAAAAAATTTAAAATTAAAAAAAAAAATTTGACATCTGCTGACTTCTCTTACAACAAGAGTAGTTGTCTTTCAGGTATACTGAATTTCTTGTGGTCCATAAGTATGCACATATTCCATGTACCAGTAGTGAGCAGAATCATCTTCCTGAGAGTTTTTATATAATTTTTTGTGTTTCAATCACAGGTTAATATCCCTTTTGACTGAGTAAGCAGATGGATTAGGTGAAGCAGACACTTTTAGGGCACCTTTTCTAGCTCCTTCTTCATGCCAGGGGGTGAGGGGCATGGCCCTTAAAAAAAGGCTACTCAAATACCCAGGGGCATGCCAAATCCTACTGCTTCTTCAGTTCATGAGGAGTCAACACTGTGACCTGGGTTGCCTAAGTGCAGGGTTGTGACTGCACCTGCTTCATTGTTATTTGATCATTGCCATAAGATGTTTAACTAGTTGAACATGGTAAAATGGTGTGGGTTTTTGTCTTGTGACTCATGCACAAGCTGGATTCAAGTGAGAGTTCCTTGGACTCACTTTCTTGTAGACATTGGAGTACAGTGGCAAAATAAATATCAAGATGACTGTCAATGGCTTGAGATGCAGTGGATGACCTTTGTGACTTCAATATTTAATCTAGCTGTAAATGCTCTATTATAACTGCTTTTGTAATGCTTATGGCCCACCTTCCCATTCTACCAAGAAGCTTTCACATGCTTTTGGTAAACAGTCCTCTAACTCACTGATGGGTTTGAGGCCCATCTGTTCTGCTGAAATGACTTACTGGAATGTGGCTCCTTGCATGGGAATTAGCCATAACTGAAAAGGTAGAAAGCTGTTCTGAAAAGAACTTGGCATCCCTTAAGACAAAGGTACTGGCCTTTCCTGAATACTTATATACCCCCAGGACTGAGAGTATTGATGACAAAGATTACATATTTATACCAACATCTGTTCCCGCCTAATCTGAAAGTCCTTACTCTGGGGCAAGATACTTGACAATAGAAGTAAAATGAGATCTGGAAAATGGTGTACATAATTACTTTTTCTGTCTTCCTGATTTTTTTTCTATTGAGAGTGGTTTTATAGTAATCCTTTTTAGGTAGGAAGCAGAGAAAAACATTATGGATTTTTTCCATCTTGTTCTTCAAACTCAACTGAGGAACCATGCTGCCATGTTTCTTGGAGCCAAAAGTGGGTAGCAGGGACAGACCCTGTAGATGAGTGGTTTCAGGGTAGGTTGTGGGGAAGAGAGGAACAGTCTCATTGGTAGAGTATATGACTGGTCCTGAAGAGAAGTCTAATCAGATCCAGAGCAAGAACCAGAGTCCAGAGTCCAGAGTACTCCAGTCCTAGAGAGTGGCTAGATGGGGATTAGGGAGAAGAAAATTGAGATTGGAGATTGGAGCATGTTTGACTATATATTGTATTTTATTATGTGCTATATTACACTATATATTCTTATACCATATTTTACTATAACAAACTATTTCATCCCATATGATATAGTTTATGTGGTATTTAGTATTCATAACAGTATAGCACAGTATAATGAAGAACTTAATTTACCACACTAAGGCATAGCCAAGATAACATTCTACAGAACAGAATGGCATATAATATAGCATAATATAATACTCTATAGAAGAATATAGCAGGGAATAATAAAGTATAGCACTATATAGCATAGTATGTTATATAAATATAATAAGTGAAACATAACACAAGCCTAATAAAATATTTATTATACTAGTATGAAAAGTGACATGATACCAATGTCATTTATCACACTGATGTTGTATATAACTTATCACTGAACTCAATGCCATACTATAACATACTCTGTTATGCTATGTTATATACTATGCTAATATAATAAATACTATAATAATGTACTATGCCATACTGTGCTCAGTCTTCCTCTTCAGTTTCATTGTCATATATTACCTTGTACTGATCTATGCCAAGTTATGCTATGCATTACTATACTATATAATACCATATTTTGCTAAATTGTTCTGTGTAAATGCTATCTGTGGTAGTATGGTATATTGTGACATTATATAGTATGGTGTTATAAGATAATTGATAGTCTCCTATACTATATTAGACTATATTATGCAAATATATGTGTATATACATATGTAATGCAAAACTATAATATACCATGGATACTGTAATGTAACCTACTGCAAAACTGTCAAACTCAAATAGAAAGAGACCCCTGTGGATCACATATCAACTTAGAAAACAACATGTTAACATGATATTATATTGTGTTTTTACTTTAAAAAAACATTTCCCAATTACATTATTAAAATATTTACTTAAAACTAAATACAATATAAAGTAAAACAAAATAGAAAAAGAAAGGCAGTAAAAGAAAATAAAAACAAAACAAAACAAAGCTTGTCATGTGCCCAGCACAACATCAGGGAGGATTCAAAATATGTAACAATAAATTTCCATTTCAAGAAAGCATATGTAATATAGAAGAGATTATATTCATGACTGTCCATCTTTTATTTGTTTCCTTGTTTTCTGCTGTGCATTTTTTTTCTTTATATTTTTCTCCTTTCATTCTCCCCTACACCAAGGAGACTACAGTTAAACACAGGTATATTTTACCCAATTACATTTTAATCTGGTTTGGGATATACTTGAGAGTTTTCTGTGTCAAAAAATTGGCACCTATGCTATGCTATGTTCTGGTATGCTATTCCAAACTCCCTTACATCCTACTTTCTTTTATTCTATCTACTATGTGACATATACATAGTATTATTTGCTAGACTAAAAATGATCTAAATTATTATGCTGTGCTATATTAATGTTACTATATAGAACTATGTCATACTGTATATCTGTTTTACTTTATAATGCTATTCTATTATAGTCTAGTCTACACTATACTATTCTATATTATACTATGCTATCCTTTTTTGTTATATTGTGCTATGTAATGTTATTCTATGCTATGCTATGCTATGTAACATTATTCTATATTTCACAGTTCTTCACGGTATATATGACACTGGATGGCCACTAAGATCTCTCCCAGCTCTCATATACTCTGATTCTTGGATCCTTCTTTGCTCTATCATATCATCAGTAATGTCTTTTTTAATCTTACTTTTAAGATACAACTTCTTCCCTACAGAAAAAGAGAACGCTTTGAATTAGGTTTGGTCCCATGAATTGCATTCCTGAGACCATTTATCCTTTTACTTATCCTACTCCTCTGGAAAATCCATTACACAGTTGAAATTCAACAAGATATTAACTCATTCATTTTATGGGTATTTGGAGTCACAAAACAAGTAAGGATGTATGTCAGTCATGGCCTGGTTACAGAGTTAACATGAGAATAAGGATCTTGATTCCTGGGAAAAAAGCATCTTTCAGGAGTTTGATGTTATTTAGATACAGGTTATAGATTATATATTCTAGCAGAAGTGTACTGTGAGTGATTAAGATTTGCCTCTGAGATTCTATTGTAACTGAATATATATCATTTAGATTTTATGTTCTAATAGTTATGAAAAGTCTATGTCACAATGATATTGAATGTTTGCACAAACAACTACTATGCAAATTTTTGCAGCCTCCAAAAATTTTGGTTGGCTTAACCAGATACAGGCCATTTTCCTCATAGTTTCCCACCTAGGTGCCAAGCACCATCATTTCAGCCCTGAATCCCCCATACTTGGTATCCTCTCTCTAGGTTCCTCTCTTTCCAGGTTAGTTTTGCATTGGTTTCTTCCATTAGATTGTAAGCTCCTTAAAATCAGAGACTATCTTTTGCCTTTCTTTATATGTCCAGTGTGTATGATGGTGTCTGATCCATCTCAGAGGCTTAATAAAATGTGTATTGATTGACTATGAGCATTGTAGATGATTTAGAGTTGCGACTGAGATTCTAAAGAGACAAAATATGGTATGCATCATTCAGATGCTGTGTTCTAATTATCTATGAGAAGTATGTTTCCAACTTTAGTTTTAGATATTTATATCCTAGTACTACCAGGTGAATTTCTGTGGTCTGCAGAAATTTTATTTCTAATAAAATAATTATAATAATATGTGCTGCTGCCATTTTATAGCTGGAGAAATGAAGGCTTAATCACACAAATACACACATATATCGAGAAGTAATATTTTGGATATTTTTGGGAGACTGGGCTCTTGGGAGTTCTCTAGTCTTTTCAGAGATTATATCCCTGGCTTTGTGGAGGTCAACAACCAAATTTTCACTGGGAAATTTCTCTGATAATAGACTCACCCCAGATAACTTCCACATAGCTAAAGTAATCCTGATGAACTGAATACAAACACAGGGGAAGCAAAGACTCTGTCACATGGCTACGTCAGACATTTAGCAAGCAGGCTGGTATTTTCTTTTACACAGGAGGAAATGGAGTTGCAGAGAACCTAAATGGTTTCCCCCAATGTTACAGAACTAGTAATGGCAGATCTGGGATATCTAGGTGGTTGACTAAACTAAAGGATAGCTGGTTTATAGCCTAAATGAATTAAAAATGCTGCTGGGAAAATATGGTATTCAGAAAAAGTTTGTCTTTTATGCATGGCTACTTCCTTTCTTTGTACCTTTTACGTCATTACAACTGCTCAGATTGCTCTTCCCTCTAGATGCTTGTTATTTTCATGCTTCCAAATGCAATCTATCCTTGGCAAGCCATCCAATACAGTGCATCATGCTCTAAAATTATTACTTCTTTCTTCCTTCTAAACTGCCTATGTCTCAATTCACCATTCTCATTGTCACAGAGGAATACAGATATTAAAAAATTAATTTAATTTAGAAAACATATATTTTAATTGATCAAAGTTGAGTGCATTAGTTTTCTCAGTTATGTTTCCTTTCTAAAAGAGAACATTTATCAACTTAAAATAATTAATCGCTGAGGGTGAAATTTCAGGCAGTGTGACAGTTGGGATGGGGGAATAATTTAACATAGAGGAGGCCACAATATTCTTATTAAATTCAAAACACAATTATTGAGTGACTAACAATCTTCTCATTTTTATCATCGCATCTTTTGCCTATGTCCCTTTATCTCTACTCAAACAACCATCACCCAGTTCAAGCCCTTATTATCTCTTACTTACTATTATTATTATTATAGACTCCTGTTTGGGTTTCCTACCTAAAATTCTCTTCACTCTAAATCATCTTTCACCCAAGTATCAAATTTTCCTCAACTGGACATGTGAATTCTTCATCTCCCTTACTTAATAAAATCTAGTAAGAACAAATATAAATTCCCATTTGCCATTTAAATCTCTTTACAATCAGGTCCACTCCTACTTTTCCATTCTTCTTACATAATATTATAATAAAGGTATTTTATATATTATATACAAATAATTTGTTATTTGACTGTGTTGGTTAGTCATAATTCTTTATACTCCCTTCATTTTTACCTCCACTTCTTAGAAATCTTTTTTTAGATTATATCTCATAGGCTAACTTCTACATGATAATTTATGATATTCCACAACTACAAGTGCATTCCCCTTCCCAAGCTATCATATTCATTTAACTAATATTATGTATAGACTTACTACATTTACAAATATCCCTCAATGGAGGAGACTTTCACTTTTGTTATTGTATTCCCAGCATTTAGTTCAGTACCTTATAAGATGTGCAAATATAATTCATTCAAGAAGCTCTAGGCTGGTACTGGCCACTATCTTTACCATTGCTTACTTCTTCATTTCTAGTGCTTGTTGGTGAGATATTAGGGGTAGCCACAAGGACACCAACATCTATAGACCATTCCTTCCACACTAACTCATACACGTCACAATGATAGCACAAAAGAAAGAGACTCCCAACCAAACACCATGAACATTATTGTTGCATTAGGTCCCTAATCTCTCTCTCTATTGATCAATCTACTGACTCTTAGCACACAATGCTCTACTCATTTATCCCATATGAAAAAAGTGTCTATTATACAGTATCCTCCTTCTCAATATTTGAATAAAAAGGTTCCTGGACTTGGAAATAGGAAAGACCTAGTTCAAAATCCATTTCTGATACTTTTTATGTGATTCAATGTAACAAAGTATTTAACTCTCAGTTTTAACATTTGTAAAATAAACATAATATTACACAGGGTATTTCACAGGGTATAATAATGAAAATTAGTTTTATACATTTTAAAGTCTTATGTAATTTTTTAAAATGAGGGGGCTTACCTGTGGTTTCTGGGAGTAGGGAACTGCCAGGAAGAAAACTCTCCTTGACAAAACAGATAGCATCTGCCATGCAATTTATAGTCTGAGTTTTGCTCAGGCTTAAGGGATTAGGTATCACACAACCTGGGCTTCTATCAGCTGTGAGACTTGACTACAGGAAATAGGGTCATTGATTTAGAGCTGGAAGGGCCTTCTATTATAACACCTTCATTTTCTAATTGAAAAGCAGAAGACATGCTAAGGATATGAACAGACAATTTTCAGAAAAAGAAATTGAAACCATTTCTAGTCATATGAAAAGGTGTCCTAAATCACTATTGATCAGAGAAGAGCAAATTAAAATAACTCTGAAGTACTACTATACACCTCTTAGATTGTTTAAGATGATAGGAAAAGATAATGACAAATGTTGAAGGGGATGTGGGAAAGCTGGGACACTAATACATTGTTGGTGTAGTCATGAACTGATTCAACCATTCTGGAGAGCAATTTGGAACTATGTCCAAAGGCATCAAAATGTGCATACCCTTTCATGCCAAAAGTATCATAAAGGAGGGAAAGGGACTCATATGTGCAAAAATGTTTGTGGCAGCCCTTTTAATAGAGGCAAGAAACTGGAAATTGAGTGGATGTCTATTAGTTGGAGAATGGCAGAATAAGTAATGATATATGAATGTTATGAAATATTATTGTTCTATAAGAAATGATTAGCAAGATAATTTCAGAGATCCCTGGAGAGATTTACTTGAACTGATGCTAAGTGAAATGTGTAGAACCAGGAGACCATTGTACATGGCAATGGCAAGATTATACAATGATCAGTTCTGATGATGATGATGATGATGATTCTTTTCAATAATAAGATAATTCAGGTCACTTCCAATGGCCTTGTGATGAAGCGAGCCATCTCTACCCAGAGAGAAGACTGGGGGTACTGAGTATGGATCACAACATATTATATTCACCTTTTTTGTTGTTGTTTGCTTGTATTTTGTTTTCTTTCTCAAATTTTTCCTTTTTGATCTGATTGTTTTGTGTGGCATGATAATTGGAAAGTATGTATAGAAAATATGTATAGAAGAATTGGATTACTTGCTGTCTAGGGAAAGAGGTGGATGGAAGGGAGGGAAAATTTTTGAACATAAGGTTTTGCAGGAGTAAATGCTGAATATAATCTATACTTATATTTTAAAAATAAAAAGCTTTAATAAAAAACAAAGTTGAATGTTTAAAGCTATATATGTATTTGCAAAAATAAAAAAGGTATTATAAAAAAAGAAAAGCAGAAGACATGAATGGTAAAACAATTTGTTAAGGGTTGTATAGCTAGCATACATTTTAAAGGCAGGATTTGGACACAGTTTCTTCTGACTCCAAGGTTTGCTTTCTATTATGTCTCACTGCCTCCACAAATATGAGATGTCATTATTAGTAGCAAATGAATTTTGCCATTTACCTAAATAATTTTAAATTTCAATACAACTTTAACCTTATATTATTTCCTTCCAATTATGTGCTGTTCTAGCCAACACATTGTATGTGGATAAGTCTTTCCTCCCTTCTTAACTTTTTCATTCTTATAATCTACATTTGAAAAGAATTTTTATCTACCATCTTACCTACTTTTTCAGACTGACAACTTTTCCCATGAAGCCTCCCTGATTGACATAGTCAGAAATGTTCTTTCTTCAGACTTCAAAAAATATCTAATGATTCTTTTCTCATATTATTGTCTTCATTATAGTTATTCTACCCTTCATTAAACCTTGATGCTGATGCATCAAGTTTGTATGGCACACATTAGTGTGGCACAGAGGTGACCCTGAATTTTCAGAAACTTTGATATTGGGATTCAAGCCCTGGTAGGTCCCACCAAGCTAACATGGCTTTGATTTTCACCCAAGGATGACAAATGGTCTGTCTCCTCTGATAGCCAGATCATCTAAGTGTAGGGGCGGCTCACTGACAAAGGATCAGTCACTAAGGGATGAATCTCTTTTGGACAAAGCAAATGAAACAATAAACCGATTTACAAATATTTATTCAGCCTCTGCTATATGCAGGCATATGGCTAGGTTTGGGAATATAATGATAAAAAATGAGAAGAAAAATCCTTACTTATAAGGTATATTTTAAAGGAGGAGACATTAAGTACATATAAAAACATATAAAGGAGGAGGAATATTTATGATGAGAGTAGCAGGAAACAATATAGAGAAGAGCTTACCCCAAAACAAAATAAAATAAACCTCATTCATAAAATTCTGCTATGCAGATCTAGAAAATATGAGATTAAATCCTTATAGGAAAATCTAAGATAAAGACAGTGAGTCATTTCATCAGCTCTTGTTAGCAAAGAGAAACATAGCGGTCTGTGAATACTGGGAATGGTGGCTAGTACAGATCATGCCATTCAAAGAACTCTAGAAACTAGAGAAAAAGTATAAACTGAGGCAAGAAAGTGTTGAGGAAACCCCAAAACTCTTAAAATCTCCTTGGACTCTGCCTCAGGAAAGGGACTCCACTCCAAGCACAGTTTCATCCTTATCTAAAAACCCATTGAATTCTATTAAAATTCTAACCCTGGCTGAAACTCAAGCCAGAAGCCAACCTGGGACTCACCCACAAACCCCTTCAGATTATCCAAAGCCCCCTATTATAAAAAGAGCCAAACTGGAGTCCATTCTTTGCAGAGGTCCCAAACATGGCATCCTTATGCCAGCCATGTCAAGGATTTATGACCACTGGAACCAACCCTGGCTCTGGTGTCTTCCTACCTTTTAACCTTACTTCCAAACTCCATAATAAACCTCTTTTATCAATCTAGGTTTTCAGGTCTGTAAATTCCTTTACAGAAGACTCTTGCTCCGCTACTAGACCTCATTTAACTCTGTATCCTTGTGCCGAATCCAAAGGAGTTGCAAGGGAGCTCTATTTGACTCCCTGTACCCCGAACCTGCTACTAGACCTCAATTAAATCTAGTTTCACTTAGGTACCCCTTATCTAGTTCTCATCAAAAGGATCCTTACTAGACACCCCAAGATCCATATCAAGGTAGCATGTTGAGGACACTTTTTATACATTACACAATTTTGTGGTAAACTGATAAGAGAACTGGTGCTCTTCTCCCATCAAGTGAAACAAACCACAGGAATGTATAAACATATTTATAGCTTGTCTTCAGTTAGAAAAGTGTGGGAATCTGAAGGGATGCTCATGCATTGTTGAATGGCTGAACAAGCTACAATACATAAATATGATGAAATATTATGGTACTATAAGAAATGATGAAGGGGGAAGAGAAATGGGGGAAGATTTATATGAACTGATGCCAAGTGAAGTGAGTAAAATAGAACAATTTGTACAAAGACAGTAATATAGTAAAGACAAATGACTTCAAGAGAATTAAGAACTACGATCAATGTAACAATCAACAATCAGTTCCAGAGGACTTATGATAAACCATGCTATTACTTCATTATTTGTGTTAATAAGAATCTGTTTTTCTCCATTCTGCATGGGGAAGGATTTGGGAGAAAAGATAGAGTTTTGCGTGATAGAAAAAAATTAAAGTTAAAATATATTTAAAAAAAACATAAAGTCAATAAATACAAATGTAGACAAAACATTTAAATGTAAGTAGATTGGGAGGAAAGCATTAGTAATTGGGAGGATTAAGAAAGGCTTTATGCAGAAGAGGGTGTCTAGGTTGCATTATAAAAGAAGAAATACTGCAAGACAAAAGTAAGGAAGAAATTCTTACCAGGCTCAGGAAAATTGGAAAGGCACAGATAAGAGAAGAGTTTCTTGAATGAAGAGGTGAGAGAAGACCAGTTTGGTTAAATTAAAGAATATAAAAGGGTAGTAATATTTAATGTTTATTAAGGAAGAAGAGATTTAGCCTGAATCATGGAAGAAAACTCCATGTGGCATCTAATTGGCATACTGGATAGTGCAATGGACTTGGGGTCAGAAAACTTGAGTTCAAATTCTGTTTTAGATATTTATGAGCTTAATGTCTGTCTTCCTTAATTTACTCAATTATAAAATGGAGACAAAAATAGAATTGCACTACTATGATTATTGTGAGGCTCAAATAAGATAATGAAAATGTAAACTGCTTTGTAAATTTTAAAATGCTATACATAAATATTATTATTTTGTTCAAATTTTGGTTCTGGAGAAATACTAAAGTACAGATATACTTCAATCTTTAAAGAAGAATCAATCTTGTCTCCAGCTGCTACATGCATTTTCTACATTCATGATTATAACTGGAGAAAAAGCAAAACACAATAAACCAAATAATTTAAAAAGACACTGAAAGAGAAACTGGGAAACAGATTTCCATTTTTTGAAACACTAGCACTGACTGAAAGGTGATTATTTTCATTCAGTTCTGTGAAAAACTATTCTGGGTTTTTCTCCCTTAAAGGTAATGGAGAAAAGGTGAATGAGCTTTCCAGGAAAAAATAAAAATAAAAACAAATCTCTAAATCCAACAGAAAGTTTCTTTACAAGGTCTTTCTTTTATGTGTATGTGTGTGCATGTATAAGTTTCAGAATTCTGCCACCAGAATTTCTGGTGTCAGTGCAGCTAGAGCAGAATTACATGTATCATTTTGAATAGAATAATCTTTTGCGTTCTTTTGGTCACCTTGCCCCAGCTGACAAAAAAAGCCTAAAGATATTGAAAAAGATGGGTTGCTCATTTTACTTTTATAGCATAAATAAATTCTGGTGGAATGAGCCTCAATTCAGTCAAAGAATGATGTAACTGAAAATCACACGGGAAACAGGCACTTTTCCTAGATTGAGTCAGTGGAAAGCTATTGGTATGAATCAACTCTAGCAAGAGACAAATCATTAGTAAAAAGCAAACCACAGAACAATAGAACATTGGTAAATCACTGTTTTTATTTTTAAGGATTCACATTTGAGGAGTGCTCAATCTTGTATGAAATACTTTGCTTACCATCTCCTTAAAAAATCTATCTCTGTTGTTTTGATCTTGGGTGCTTGAAGGACTTTGTCAGCAAAATATAAACTCAAGCAGGTTCTACCATGCTGGAAAAGTCCTTGTGTATGATCTGGCTAATACATTATTTATGCTTTTACCACTATGAGTCCAGCTAAGCATGACTGGCCAGGAGTTTGGGTACTAACTAGTGAATTCCTTGGCCAAGGCAAACCATGGAGAAAAGAAAATTACAAACTGGGCTTCAATGTTCAGTCTCTTTCTTCCCTTGTGCACTGAGAACTCACAAAGTAGTAGAAAAGGCACAGAAGTGCTAAGAAATGAACAATTTTTAGACTGTACATAAATGTTAACTGTCAATACTTTAAATATCTGATATCTGTTCAAAGGCTGAATTAACATATCAGTAGAGAGATTGAATCATATAATATATTCACATAATAAATCAGGAATTCTTAACCTAGGGACTATAAAGTAATAATTACAGGTTATGACTGAAGTTTGGATTTCTCAGTGCTTTTGTAAAAGGTATATAAAGATATTTGCTGTGAACTTGACCATTACAAAAATAGAATTCTTTGTTTTTGTAGTTTTTCAGAGTTGGTCTCATTATCCCTAGCTTTGTTCCTTTGGAGAATTTATATACTGTTTTGGTTAATAATATAAAACATTTAAATGCTTATTGAATGTAGTTTCAACACATGGGCTGTGGATTTCAGTACAGTAAAAATGCACTTCAGTTTAACTCACTGGATTATTTAGAGACTTATGTGCTGAAAATGTGTGTGAAGACATGCTCTACATTTTTCGAATGGCTTAAAAAGTTTACCAAAAGTTTATCTTTCCAAAGTCATTTGGGAGCAGAGACAGATTGCAAATTGTGAAATTCCCAGCATGGAAAGAATTTGAAATATTGTGGGATCCATCCCTCAGTGATACTACCATCTAAAGGGAGGAAATTAGAAAATGAGCATTATGGGGAAATAAGGAGAAAATATAGACAAATCATTTCTCAGGAGGAAAAAAAAAAACCAAAGACCTTCAATATAAACAGATAAACCAACAAGGAAAATATTAATAGCAGTAGAAAATGTGACATTCTGATCTAGTTAAATGACTTCAAGCAACTATTAATAAATGTTACCAAAGAAAAATGATTCAATACCTAATAAAGCAGAAGACCTTACGGATTGTGAGGAGAGCCAGGAATCACAACACATTCTTCCTGGGTGGTTTACAAAAGAAATGAGAATCATAAAAGCAGATTTTTTTTGCCTTTACAGTAGAAATAATTGGCAGAATAGAAAAACTTCTGAGATGGCAAGTCATACCAGAGAGATAAAAGAAAGAAGAAATGATTAGGCATTAAGGACAATCTGTAAAACCAAAAACAAAATCATGAAAATAAAACATTTTTTTTATACAAGCTTTCTTCATCTTGAAGACAGGAAGTATAGTGACAACCTAAAGATTATAAATATAGAAAAGCATCATGCAAAAAACCCCGAATACCATAGTGTAAGAAATAATACAAAAATTACCCATGATTTCTGAATATAGAAAACAAAGTTCCTATTGAAAAATTCAATAGATAAATTCCTCATGTCTCACAAAAATAAAAACAATATAGAAAACTTTAAGAACCTTAGTGGTTAAATTTAATAAGTTTATTGAGGAAAAAAAACCTGTTTTGTAATCAATCAAGAGAAAGCTATTCATATATGGGCTATTTTGTACCCATAAGAAAAAGAAGGAAGGATAGGAACAAGACATTTTAAAGAACAATGGAACACAAGCCAGTATCTTAAAATGATCTACTCTGAAAATCTGAGCTTAATCACAAACGAAAAAAGATTGATGTTAAAAAAGAGAGGGTTTCAAAACATTCTTAGAAAGAAAATCAAAACTGAAAAAATTACTTGCTTCTTAAATATTCCAGACAACAGAAATATAGGAGAGTAGAATGAAGTCAATAAGCAAGGTCAGCAAAAACAACAAAGTGACAACAGAAAGACAGACTAGTAAGATACTTTTTTTCTAAAGGTGAAGGTGGAAGTGAGATGGAGATGAGGATCAAGAAGCAGACCTGGGGGATTATGCATAGGACTGTGAATCAGTATTTTTTTCTGGGACTAAATTTCAAAGTGTAGGGTATATGAAAGGGAAGAGGGGAAGAAAAGAATAAAGAGGAATGTGAGATACTTTGGCCAAATTGAGGACTAAGAGTAAGGGGAGAGGAACTCCTGTGGCTTCTCAAGATGGAGAGTAATCTTACAAGAGAGTGGTAAAAGACATGAATAAAGAATTAAAAAGACAGGGAAAAGATGAGGCATTGTTTTGGTGATGGGATAGGATTCCACTTATGAATTCTCTTGTGGATGAAGAAAAAAGTCTTCCATAAAGGAGATGGGAGTACTGAACAAATACCTGGAGAAACGAGGTTAAAAAAAACAAAACAAAAAACAAAAAACAAACAAACTTGTAGCATCTTCTAAATAGCTCTGTAAAATAATATACATATTCTTTAGTGCTACATTCAAGTTTTACAAAACTTGAGCATGTATTAAGAAACAAAGATATCGCAAATTAGTGTACAAAAAATAAACAAATACTGTATAGGTCATAATTCAATTAATATAGTCATTGGTGGGGCAGTTAGGTGGCACAGTGGATAGAGCGCCAGCCCTAAAGTCAGGATTGCCTGAGTTCAAATCTGGTACACTTCCTAAGTGGGTGACCCTGGGCAAGTCACTTAACCCAATTGCCTTAGGGGGAAAAGTCATTGGTTTATGGACCAAACAAAAGACACTGAATCTAAAAAAAAAAAACAACCCCAAAAACCCTAAGTAATTGGGTCAAAGAATAAGTCATAGAAACATTGAATAATTATGTGAAAAAAATGAAATGATGAAATGCTAAAAATTTCAAGTCTTAATTCTACACTCCTCCTCCCCTCCTTTTCTTCCTCCTAGTAACACCTGGAGAGAAGATTTTAGGCTAGCTACCTAACTTCTCAGCTATGGGTTCCTTGTATTGAGAAATATAATGTATCTCATAACTGTAAATCTTATGATCCTAAGTGCACATTTAAATTATAGAATGTTTCACAAAGCAATGCCATATAGTCATATCTATGACAAAGGAACATCATCTTTGATATCAATGCCAATTACAGCTATCTCTTCCATATCATGGGGGTTACAGCTGTGGAGTTCTCATGATCTGGAAAATCCATGTACATTTTTTTTTTTTGCCCTTCCATCATATCAGAAGTCTGAATTATTATGGTATTAAATATATTGATTTTTATATAATAATTTACATATATCCTATGCATTTTTGAGTTTTCTAAATTTTTTCCATGTCTGTTGACCTCCATGTGTTATCTGCAGCTTCCACAAAACTTCCAAATTCCCATTTAATTCCTTCGGCCAATCCATGATATATTGAAACTATGATAGGGAAAGTCATGATGTGGAAGGGATAACTACAGATAGAAAAAAAATCGTACTTGTAGTTAGAAAACATGATTTTTTTGGTCTTGTTTTTGCCATTAACTCACTGTGTGACTTTGGGGAAATGATTTCATCTCTATGAATTTCATTTTCTTTGCCTATAAAATTAAAGAGATATAGTGTAGAATGGCAAAAATGAATAGTAATTTTCCAGTTAAGAATCCTGAGTACAAATTCTAACTCTGCTATTTGATTCCATCCTTACCTGTAGTCCCTGTGATTATAAACACACTGATTTTTTTCAATCTTCTTATAAATGCATAAAATGTCTGTTTTTCATCATCTAGGCTTAGGGATTGAGAATTTGTTAAATGACAGCTTTCAAGGACTTAAAGTCATCATATCCATGCTTAAATAATAATACTTTCACTGTGATGGCTTGATGGCTCCAAAAGCTCTCTTTGAAATGACCTCATTCCTTATTTTTTGTTTCTTATCAAGTTGTCTCTTATTTGAGCCATCCAAGAACAATGGGAATGAACAGGACAAATTAGAGAAAAGAGAGAGGGCCACCAAAGCTCAGCAATAAAAGGATACTACCTGTAAAAGATTTGGGATGAACATCAGTAAACTGAGTTCTTTGAGTTCTTTTTTCTTCACAGAGTCAACAGGTAAAGTCACTAGAAGTCACTAAATACCTATATGGTCAGAGTCACTTAAGAAAAATTATGTATATTTGAACCTTTTGTGATTTGAGACCTCAGACAATCTAAATGAAATAGTTCCTTTCCCTCTTGGGCAAGAGAGTTTTTTTCCTTTATACAACTGAGACACCAGAGTGGCAGACCCTTCCTCTGTTCAACTTGGCTCTATTCTCTCCAGAGACCATGGCTGACTAACTACTAAGAGTTTATGGAACGAGCATAGCAGGTCATGTATAACTAAAAAGATGAAGAGTGAAGGAAAATGGTGGAGTGCAATCAGAGCTGTCAATTTCCTTTTTCTTACTTGTTCCTGGTAACTTTTAAGTCTCAAAATATGATTTAAAAGATTCAAAACTAAAAGCTATTAATAGACTACAGAATTCATTTTTTCTTTTTAAAATAAAATTGTCTAGAAGTTTGGTATATTCTGTATCTTAGACATCAAGCAACTTATAGCAAAATCCTATATATGAAGCTCACACTATCCAGAAAAACACTTCAAGTCTCAGATAAGGTTTCTTACTTCTCCTAATTTTAATCCTCTCTTCTCTCTTTTTTTAAAAATTATCTCATATCTCTACAGAATATTTACACATTTCATCCCTGAGTAGAATATAGAAGTTCCTGGAGGCTATGGACTTGTTTGGTTTAATTTTTTCTTGTATCCCTAGTATTTAGAACAGTGCTTTGCACATAGTAGGAGTTTAGTAAATGTTTGTTGAATTGAATTATCAACATGTAAATTCCAAAAAATAAAACCAATGCATCCTTCATCCCATCCAATTCTTTCCTCTGACTTGTTTCTATGTTCAGTTAAGGAATGCAGGGATTAGACTTTTGGGTTTGTAGTTAGAAGACCTAAATTCAAATCTAGTCTTAAATACTAGCTGTGTAACTCTGGGCAAGTTACTTAACCTCTGTTTGCCTCAGGAATGATAATAGTATTGTGAGGATAAAATGAGTTAATATTTACAAAGTACTCTACAAACCTTAAAGTACTATACAAACTCTAGGCTTTCTTTAGTCTCCCATAGATCTTCTATATAGAGTCAATCCACTCTGTCAGAGAGAGTTGGCCCCTAGGTCGTTTTCACAGGTTAATATATATTATCATTTGCTTTTATGATCAATTACCTCCTTTACTAATCACACTAATTTCCAGATTAGCTCCCTTATGCTACTTCTTTTGTAGAGATCAAGGCTGGAAACGCACAGGAGCTTATTTATTTCTACATTTTCCTTTGGATAACCGTCAACTTTGATTCTTCAGAGATCATGATGTTCCAAGATTCAGAGGAACAAAAGCAAAAAACAAAAAAACCAAAAAAACAAAACAAAACCAAAGAAACAACTGATCACTGCATCAATGGAAGAACATAGGATTTTTGTGTTGGAGAGCAATTTGAAATCATTAAAAGCATTATGTATTTTCCAAAATGCCACCCAGCTCAATCCTTCCTCTAACTCACTTATGTCTAGGTCTTGGTATAATTATAGTGCCTGTCCTAGATATCTGTATTGATGTGCAGACTCAATGAACCAATTCTTCAAGTATGTGCCTGAGTCTATACAATAGACATTTTCCATCCGTTTCATTTTTTTCTTCCTTGTATGGGTTGTTAAATTACTTTAGAGCAATCATAGATATCATTTAGGATGCCCTATGATATTCAGGGTCAGGATAAAATCAGGACAAAGTCATTTGCAAATGGAAGCATTTAGAGGACCTCATTATTTATATGAAATATATTTTCCCTTTGGGATTTCATATAGAACATTATGGGAAAAAACAGTAAATATCTTTAGTGTGCATACAGCTCTAGGTTTTATGCTTCATTGCATGTTAACAATCAGAGGGTGATTGGAATAGCTTTGTTTCCGTGGTTGCATTTGTAAAGAAGTCTTATGTTATCCTGAGAAATGTTTTTGAGAGAAAATTGGAGAGAACTTTTTAAGATTAAATTTTGTTCCAGTGAATAAAAGGCTTTATAAAAACGTCATCAACAAATAATAACACAGTAGGATTATATATTCTTTTTACCTTTCAGTCCGTTGTGTGACTGTAATGATTCAGTCTGACATAGAAAATGTTTATGCAAGTCTGCCTAGTCCCATCTCCTGTTTTATTAAGAATACTCTTGATATATGTAAAAATCATTCTGTAAAATGATAAAGGAGACAAATGTGGCCTTGTAGTTAGTGATATCCCATGCAGCACCCTTTTGGGGTAGAAATAACATCTTTGATTTTTTTCCATTCTTTTCTCAAATTCTGATACTTAAGATTACTGTAGTATGATTACCAAATGTTTTCAGAAAATAATAGCACCATACTATATAACATTTTAGGGATTTCCAAGCAATTTCTCACAAAACCTATAAAATAGGTATTGAAAGTATTATCATCTTCATTAATTGAGACTCAAAGAGGTTAAACAATTTTCTAAGGATCACAGACAAGAAATTTCAGAGCTAGAACTCAAGATCATAATTTTCCTAGCTCCAAATTCAGGGATCTTTCCATTTAACTCATGCTATCTCTATAAGATTCCCCAGACCAATAGGTCACTGCCTGAAAGTGCTTTCATTGGGCTGTCTTACTCTATCATTATCCACAGCAACATCTTATCCCAAAGAACAAATGAACCTTCCTAAATACTTCCTTTGAGACCTGATTTCTCCCTCCTTTTAAAGCAGCCTGTTTGCCTTTGAATATCTGCTGGCCTTCCTGCTTTACACATCAATTGCCTTTCCTTTCTAATATTGGCCGTGACTAGGACAGTAAGAATTATGTATGGTTTTTTGCACCTTGGAAGGATAACCAGAAATAAGTGATAAAGATAATTTTATGTTGAATTAGTTAACAGAAATGTTGTAGTGGAAGAAAACAAAAAAACCTATAAGAATAAATGTACATGAATCTGGGGTTTTGTCATAAACATACCAGGGAATATTAAAAAGGGACAAAAAGCAAAGGAAACTGTCCAGAAAACATTGAAAAGTAAGGTTCTAAACACGATAATAAAGGACAAATAGTAAAAAGCATTTTGGAATGGGGAGTCTCACACCACCAGAATAATTATTCTTTTTGTATTAGCACAGTAAGTAAGGTGGCTAAAACAGCTGAGCTGGGGGCAGAGGGGGTAACAAGAAGGTGGTAGCTTCTGACAAAAGCCTGGAGAACAATATGAGTTCTTTTCCTCTTCTCAACCAGACAGTAGATAAAAGCAGAATGAAAGAGAATGTCTGGGTGAGTACTGTGGTTTGCTCAATTAACCCATTCTTACAAAGTAAATTATCTTTCAAGGAAGAGAAATAACTGGTTAAGAATTCATTTTGGCAAAGCAGTGCAACTGCAGAGGCCTGTTGTTTTTACATGGTTATATTAGTGTGTATCTATGTTCCCTTATGTTATGTGTCTGAAAAAATACCAGATCATGCTGACGGCATGACACATATCACTCACTATGGAAAGGAATGATAGGGGAGAGGAGAGAAGAGACCATTACAGTGAATGTAGGTTAACAAGTAAACAAACATACCCAAAGCCTAACTACTTTGGCTCAGAGAATTCTTATTTAGTGATGACTCTTATTCACAGTCAGGAAGAGCTGATTACCTGAACCCATCAGTAGATAGAAGGAAAGGTATTAGAGCACTACAGTTGTATATCTATGGATCAAAATCTACAAATCTGTGCACAGAAAAATAGTAAAAAAATAGAATTTTAATCACATGCAGGCAGATTTAGAAGAGACCTAAGAACCATGAAATCCAAGCTGTACTTCACTGAGAATCATTGCCTTCCCCCACAATATAGCTTTATATGATTAGCATACAAAGTTTTTCATAGAGGGAGTCCAATTAAACCTATAGCTTGGGAGTTAGATCTGTTAAATCTTACTGATTTTAAAAGAAGAATGGAAAGGGAAATAAAGGGGAATTTAGTAGGGAATGAACTTTAGGAAAATTTATCTCATAATAAAGGTGCATGTATATGTATAGAAACAGGCAGAAAGGGATCTGGCAGAAAGATCAAAAAGTAACTTCATTCTCATTAGAGCTATTTAAAAGAGGAAAGAACACTTGGATGTAGTACATTTCACTCAATAAAGAAATAGGAATGAAAGGAGAAAGTGGAGAAGGTGTAATTACAGGGAGGACGGGTTAAGGAAAGGATTAGGAGACACAAAGCTCAGTGATGTACATAAATGTTTATAGTAGCTCTTTCTGAGGTAGCAAAGTATGGGAATCTGAGGAAGGTGCCCATAAATGGGGAATGGCTAAGTATATAAATGTGATAGTACATTATATATACAGAATATATGAATAAATGACATGTTATATAATACATGTAACATATAACATATATAATATATAATAATATATTACAAATTTAGCATGTCTTATTGCTTCTGATTTTATCTTCTGGGGCCGAATGGAGCAAGCCTAATAATATACATCTCTCCCTTCCACATGCCGTTCTAGTCATTTTTCAGTTAGTCCAAATCTTTGTGACCTTATTTGGATTTTCTTTTTGTTGGCAAAAATACTGGAGTGGCTTGCTATTTCCTTCTCCAAATTATTTTACAGATCAAGAACCAAAGCAAACACAATGAAGAGGATTGCCTAATAAAAATCGATAGAAAGTATATGTGGCCAGGTTTGAACTCAGAAAGATAAATCTGCCAGATTTTAGGCCTAGCGTTCTATTCACTAAGCTACCTAGCTACCTGTGATGGACCTTCAGTTACTGATACTGTCATGTCACGTGAAGCAGTGGATAGAATGCTAGACTTGGAATCAGGAAGATAAGTTCAAATCTAGGTTTGGATACATACTAGTTGTGTGACCTGGGAAAATCAATAGCTATTGAAAAATGAGAATAATAACATGTCTACAAAAGTTGTTTGTGTATCAAATGGGAATATAATTGTAAATCACTGAGACTGACATATAGTAAACTCCACAAAAATATTATCTGTTATTATTATAGTAGTAATAATTGTGGTGGTGGTTGTGGTGAGATATTTGTATCTCTGTGTAGAATAATAAAATACCTAGATGGGGATTTCAGAGTTGCAAAAGTGAATAAATGAATGATAAAACAATTATTAAGTATTTAATAATAATACTATATGGTAAAGCACTGTGCTAAGTGCTAATAATATAAATATAAGCAAGAAAGACAGTTTCTGCCTTCAAGGAGCTAATACTCTGATTGGGAGAGACAACACATAGAGAAATTTAGGGAGGATAAGTATGCAGCACAGACATATTTTGGAAAGAACCAGAAATTAATATGGAAGCCGGATTTTGGATGAGATAAGGAACAAGCTAATCTGCCAGAGTTCAAAGTTCCCAAGGGTAAAATACATATTCCAATGAGAAAGGGATGGGAATGCAAAGGATTTATTGAATGAAAGCAATGTGGGCTGAAAATGGCTGAAAAGTGTGAAAGAATCCTAGGATAATTTATTAATTTAATATTATCATTACATTTTTAAACTTAAAAAATAGAGGGGGAGAGAGAGAGGGAAAGAGCAAGAGAGAGAGAGAGGGAAAGAGCAAGAGAGAGAGAGAAAAGAGCGAGAGAGAGAGAGAGAGAGAGAGAGAGAGAGAGAGAGAGAGAGAGAGAGAGAGAGAATTATCTCTTGTAATCAGAATCAAGCATCTATCTTGTATGTGGTTGTTTCAATTAATTCTCGGTTACTGAGTAGGGGGTGGGAGTAGAGAAGGATATAGAACAAATTAAGTTATGCTTTCTGAGTTTCCCAGTAAGAGGAAAAGGAGTCTCCTCTTCTGTTGAGAAGGAGTACAAAAATTAAAGGTCAAATCAAATCTTACAGAATAGTCACTCTTATTGCTTATAATGATATGAAATAGTTAATCATAAGCTTTGTTAAAATCTAAGTAAACTATTTCCATAGTATACTATTCTCTTCTAGTTTCCTAATCCTGCCAAAAAAGGGCATTGTGACTAATCTCACATGATCTGTTCTTCCTAAAGCCATGTTAGTGCTATGTAATTACTTAACATTCCCCTGGATCACTTAGGAGGAACAGACTAATTGGGAGTTAGGAGGATTAGCTCTTAGGGCTAGTTCTTCTGTTAATTCACTATGTATCCTGGAACAAGTAGCTCTTTTTCTTTTGGCCTCAATTTCCTTATCCATAAAATTAAAGGAGTGACTTAGATGATGTCTAAGCTCCAAATGCTATAGTCCCTTCATTATGGTTCCTAGGAAAGAACAAAACCAGACTAGTCTTTTAATTCTAAACTGAATGTCCTCTAAACAGGCTATTATCACATAACAAAAGGGATCTTTGCCTACATTAGTATTGGTTATACTCTAAAATTCAATGATGTTTGACAAATATGGAAATATGTTTTATATGATCATAAGCATATATAGCTTATGTCAAATTGCTTACCATCTTAGGGAGGGGAAGGAAGAAAGGAAGAAAATTTGAAATTAAAAATTAAAAAAATTGAATGTTAAAAATTGTCTTTACATGTAGTTGGGGAAAATAACATTTTAAAAAATATTATGTTATGGCTAATTTTTGATTCTTTGGATCATTTGCATTTGAAAAGAGGAAGCTTCATGAAAAGAGGAAGGTCGGATGTCTAATGGGGAAGCTTTTGGAGCCAGAATTACCTTCAAGTGATCACATTGGTGCCCTGCTTGAACATATGGTCCTTGCCTATGTAAAATTATATTTGTTAACACCTGCCTCACAGAGTTATTAGTGAATAAATTGAAATATATGTAAGATGCTTTGTTAACATCAGTAAAGGCTTGTAGAAACATTGGCTAGTACTATTATTATTACATTGGGGGAAATCTATTCATTTTCAATATCTTTTGGTTTCTATTTCATTGCATGTCCTAGGGTGGTCTCTCCCCAGTTGAATATTATTCCTTCTTCTTTCTTTGCATCTTTCCTGAGATTTGACATTGATCTCATTATTCGACATTGTTGCAATTCATCAAGGACCAATCATAGCTACTTCTGCTTTGCTCAGGGATTAGATGATGATTAAACCTTATGGTTTTTTTCTCTCCTCCTCCTCCCCTCTCCTTCTAGTGCGTTATTAAGAAAATAAAGAGAGATTACACAGAGAAGTTGATTGTCTTCTGAGTGGGGGGGCCAGAATGGCTTCCAGTGGGCTGACATAAGTCTTCTTACATTATTCAGGTCCCTGACAGGAAGCTCAGTCATCCTAAGATCTAAGGAAATGCTTATATTATTTCACTAAAGGGGGGGGGTCTGCATTTTAAAATAAGGAGGAAAATTTTCATTTACATTTTTCTCCAACAAGATATTAGCCAACACTTATTTAATCCCTAAAGAAAATATGCTACTTTCTGGGGCTACAAGGAGAAATGGCCCACTCCTAGATCTAAAGCAGTTTGTAATCTAATGAGGTAAAGGTAATATAAACTAGTTTGAAAGCTAAAGAAACAAAAACTCAACCTCCAACTTTTGCTAGTCAGTAGCTTTGTTGATAATATATAAACTGCTGCTGATTCCATACTCATAAGAGGAATACAGAAATATATGTATTATATATTATACTACATATAATATATGAACAGCTAGGTGGTTTAGAGGTTAGAGTGCTGGACCTAGAGTCAAGAAGACCTGAGTTCAAATATTGCCTCAGATACTTACTGGCTATATGATGTCACTAAGCCTTTATGTCTCAGTTTCCTCTTCTGTAAAATGGATTATAATAGTATCAATCTTCCAGATTTATTATGAAGATAAAATGAAATAATATTTGTAAAGCATTATATAAATAACTATTTAATTAATAGCCATCTAAGTCTTAGATATCTACTCTAGTCTATGTGAAATGAAATAATTCTGATGAGGAGAGTTTTCTAAAGAGATTTATGAAGTTGTACCAACATGATCTAACTTTAATTAAAAAAGAACCTTATATACAGGATATGGAAGCAAAGACAGGTGAAAGAATATAAAGGATAGCATGACTCTGTAGAAGTATACATGTGTTCAAGTTCATAACAAATTGAGATTGGTATGGGTTATTAAGCATAAGAAGATCCTTTCATTTGTTTAATTCGAGTGTTGAGATTCTGAGGAGTGATCACACATTGATCCTGGTGGAAGGGATAATGACAATATATGACAGAGAAGGCAGATAGATTCAACTCACATAGTTTTTTTCTCTGCTTAAGAGAAGAATTTCTTTGCCATTGAAATGGGAAGGATAGAACAAAAATGGCTAATAGGGATTTGAAATATAAGTAAAGTAAGATCCAAAAAGATTTACTCTTGATGAGTTCAAGTCACCAGGACCAGAAAAACAAAAAAAAATTTGTGGATATTATTGCTAAGTAACTGTAAGCCAAGCTTTGTGGCTTGACAGGTAAATCAAAGAGTCCTGGGTGTGGTAGCATCTCAGTCATTTTGCCAGATTTGTTGGCTTTGTTGCCAATTCTGTCCCCGCAGCAATCATACAGAAAAACAATTCATGTAGTGAAGGGACCAGGCAGCCCCATCAGCTTCTGACCATAGACTATTTAGGTTTGAAGCAAGGCTGAAGCAGCAAGGAACCCAGAGGGAGAGAGAGGAGGTTAATAAGTCATAGACAACCCAAATCATCACAACCATTTTGGTCACTTATTCTCTCAGATCCTGATGGAGAAAGCCTAACCCCGAACCTTAAGTGCCCTCCAGCCCCCAGCTCTAATTCTAGTCCCAATATCAAGGCAATTAATTATTACAGGGAAAACAAACGCCTTCCTTGCCACAAAAAATAATGCCATTTGCCAGGAATGAGAAAGTAAGCACAAGTACCCTAGGAATGGCAGAACATCCTCCTTCCAGCCCCCTGGTTATAATTCCTGCTTTTCTCCAGTAGCAATGACCCAGGAAGAAACCTCTATGGAGATTTAGCCTGGCAACTACTTCTGTAGGTGCTTTGATCACAGTATCTAAGGACTCGGAGAAAGGAACATATCAAAAATAAAATTAAAAAAAACTTTTTTGATTAAACTCATAAAGACGGAAGCTAAGATAATATTAATTATTATTGACTCATGTCTATCATCTTTAATAATTTTCATGAGAATGATTTACATGTGATTTATTGGTATTCTTGATAATATGAGAAAAGAAGCTTTAACAAATAATTCACTGTAGTGGACTGCATCTTCATTTTCATTCAGTTAATAAACAGGTTAAAGGAATACAAGATTCCACTTAATTCTGTTTATTACAAAAAAGCATTTGAATTAGTTGAACTTCAACATATATAGTGATAGTTTTGCAAATAAGCTAACCTCCCAGTTCCTCAGCTTACTCATTTCCCTGAATCTTCTCCTCTATTCTACTTCAGTTATACACAGAAATGATCATTCTCTCAATTATACTATCACTCATAAGTATTCTGCTTTTATGTTCATGAACTCTAAATTTTCACTATTTGATCTGTCTGCCTTCCATGTTCTTTGTATACACCATGATCTCCCATCCTTCAGCTTCTCAATTCTTACACAGGCAATCACCTTCCTTCCCATTTTGATCCTTTGGTGTACAAAGTCAATTCTGCAGTTTTCTTCTCTTGAGTCTCTTGTCCCACTGTTTTATCAAAGATGTTTTTTTGCTAAATCTTAGACTTGGATCATTTTATTACCTGCTGCCTTTGATCCTACTTAATGATGCTGAATGAAGATGAAAAAAAATAATGAAATAAAGCTGACTGACTTGACTACAAATTTATGTTAAACAGTTAGTCCATAAACATTTATAAAGTTTCTACTAGATGCCAGGTACTGTGTTTAATGCTGAGGATACAAAAAAGGCAAATATTTAAGGAGATAACAACCTAATGGGGAGGCAACAACCAAACAAATATGTACAAACAAGCTATATATATGAAATAATTAACAGAAGGAAGGCACTAAAATTAAGAGGGGATTAGTATAGAATTTCCGTAGAAAGTGGGATTTTAAGGGGGTACAAAAGTTCTCTAAGGAAAATAATCCCTTAAAAATAGAATTAAGCAAATGGAAGCTAATGGCTTTATGAGAGATCAAGACACAATAAAGCAAAACCAAAAATTAGAAAAATATGAAATATCTCATTGGAAAAAGAACTGACCTGGAAAATAGATCCAGAAGATATAATTAAAAATTATTGGTCTACCTAAAAGTCATGATAAAAAAAGTCTGGACATCATCTTTCAAGAAATTATCAAAGAAAACTGCCCTAATATTCTAGAAGCAGAGACTAAAATAACAGTTAAAAAAAAAAACTACCAATCATTTCTTGAAAGAAATCCCCAAATGCAAACTCCCAGGAATTTTATAACCAAATTCCAGAACTCCCAAGTCAAGGAGAAAATTTTGCAAGTATACAGAAAGAAATAATTCAAGTATAGTGAAGTCACAGTCAGGATAATACAAGATTTAGGGGAAATAATGACCAGAATGCTCTCAGGAAGAAAAAAAAAACTGTCTTATTCGTCTCTTCTTTTTGACATTCTCTTTTGTAGATTTTTGTCACACTTTCCCCACTTGGTTCTTCTCCTACCAAATCCACTCCTCAATCTCTTTTTGTTGAACCCAGGTTGTGCCCATTAACTATAGGTGTCTTCTAGGTTTTGTCCTGTACCTTCTTTACTTTTTCTTTCTTCACTATTGTGCTTAATGGCCTCATCAATTCCCATTGTTTCAATTATCATCTCAATGCAGGTCATTCTCAGATATTTTATTAGCCCTAATCTTTCTCTTGACCTCTAGTCTCATGTTTTATATATCTGAAACTGGATGTCCTATAGCTATTTCAAACTTAACCATAGACATATTTCAACTTTAGCTTTTCCTAGATTTTTGTTTGAATAAAGCATTAAATGAAATTAAGACTTTCTGGGATAAATTGGACACTTGAAATGTGACTCTGGAAGGACATACTCTATTCACAATGAAAAGAGATTGAGTATAATAGCATTGTATATAAAAAAGAACATCTAGAAAGAAATTCAGAACTTGGAGTGGAAGGTAGGTTTGGAGAATCACAGAAAGTATGGCTAGACAAAAGTTTGTCTAAAAAGTTTCACAGGAGATATAATTCTAATGAGAAGGGAAAAAAAAGCTACTTAAAATTTAAAGATATATTCAAGGATAGGTAACAAGAGAAGAATACAGAATCATGACATAATACTCTAAGTATGTCAAGAGTGCTAAAGCTCAGAACAAATTGAAGCTGGTAAGGAAAGCCAGCAACAAGAAAAAAGGATCTTTGTCTCTCTCTCTCTCTCTCTCTCTCTCTCTCTCTCTCTCTCTCTCTCTCTCTCTCTCTCTCTCTCTCTCTCTCTCTCTCTCTCTCTCTCTGTCTCTCTCTCTCTTTTCTCTCTTTCTCATAGATAGATAGATAGACATATCAAAGAAGGGAGAGTATGCTTGAGATGAAAGAGATAATGATAACTGATGACAGAGATGAAGGTGAACATTTATTATTTTGCTTCTAAATTCTCTGCCAAGTAGAATAATTTTTGAACTAGAGAATAAAAGGGGTAAATACTAGTTGATACTTAAATTATAAAGGAAGATAAGCATAATGATGCTATTTTCTTCCTTTAGTATTCCATCTTATTACACTAAAGGTATTGCTAAGAACTTTTATTCTTCTACTTACAGTTTAGATTTTTAAAAATAGCAGAAACATCTATATATCTTTATTTAATATTTCTTTGGTTTAAATCTTCCAGTTCAAGCTTTGTGGTCTGAATCTTGAATTCAAAATCCATATTGTAGAGCTCTGAAAAAAAAGTATGAGGTTCTTTGGAAACTTTCTTAGAATCATTAGCTGGCATGGACAATAGATGGTAAATAGAAGAAAAGGGTACTGTTTTGGGGGGACAATATTGGTTTTACTGCTTATTAGCTAGAGAGCCATAACTAAACATTAACTAATAGGGTTTCATCTCAGAATATCAGGACCCATGTTTCTCATGGAATCTTGATTCCCATGCCTCACTTTGTGATTCTCTGACAATTCATAATGTTGTGGGGTACAAGATACATTAAGCCTCCACCCCTTAAATCCTAGTGCTCAGGTACTCTTTTCCTAGGACATGAATTCCTTCCATTCTCATTCAAGGTCTCACTCAAGGACTATTGTGGTGAAGGGATGGATCTATCTTCCAACATGACATGTTTTTAATCAAATCATCTCTGGATTTTTACTCCATTCCAATTTCTATCCCTATATTATATCATCTTCAGTGTGGAATAATGGGTTTTGATTAAACCTTTGAACCATTTTTGCCATGAGTGAAAAATCCTTACATATGGCTCTGACTTGCTATGTCATCTTGGTCAAGTCATTCAACTTATTTATAACTCAGTTTTCTCATCTTAAAATGGGGATAATATTTATGCTATTTATTTCACAAATGTATTAAACTACTTTGAATATCATTTTTGAACAGCTATTCTTTTTCATTGTCATTATCACTGATGTGTTCTTGGACATATTCATTTGTGGATCTAGAAAATATTTGAACCACAAAACAACATGTAGACATCTGCCTCTTGAGCAATCCATTGCCTGTCCTCAAAAATATGATATATTCTTGTTACTTTGGGTGCTTTAGTAGTCAGCAAGACATTTATTTGCTATATAATTTTTTCTCCTTTTAATATGAACTGGAAAAGAGGCCTTTTCTCCTTTTTCAATAAATCTACTGAAAGATGCCTTGTTCAGAAAGTCTCATGTCATGTGGAGTGTCAGCTGGCATAAGATTTGAATGGCAAATATATCTCTTTCATCTGCATGTCTTTTCTCATAACATTTCTGCTCCTAGGATAGTGATGGGAGACTAGGATTTAGTTCTGAGAGGGATCTTAGTAAACAACTAGTCTCATCCTCATTTCATAGGGAAGGAAACTAAGACTCAAAGAGCTTAACTGATTTATCCAAGTTTACAAAGTTAATTGGTGGCAGAACTCTAATAATAATAATAAAGAGATGGTTAAGTAATCTGGACACTCTCCTTAATTGAAAGTTCGGGGAGAAACTATCCAAGCAAAAGGAGGGGCTGTAGTAGGGGTGTGGTAGACAATCTGTGTAACATATTAAACAAGTGGTCAACCAGCCTCTGCTTGAAAATTACTGAAGGCAGTCTTTCCTACCTTTAGACAGTTCTAATTATTAGAACATTTTCCCCTAAATTTTCCTTTTTTTTGCTACTTCCACTCATCAATCCTAGTTTCCCTTTCTGAGGATGAACAACATAAGTCTAATTCTTTTTTTCTTATGATAGCCTCTCAAATACCTGGACACAATTGTTATTTCCCCCCACTCCCAATCTTTTCTTTCTCCAGGTGAAATAAAGCTAAATATTTAAAATAATCTTCACATAACACTAATTCAAGGCTCTTTATATTCTGGTTATCCTCCTCTGGTTAATCTTCAAATTCTTAATGTCCTTTTTAACCTGTAGCATACAGATCTCCAGATTAAAGTTGAAGAATTGAGTACAATGGCACTACCACCTTCCTATTGCTGGAAGCTATGCATCTTTTAACTGCAGGCCAAGATTACATCAGTATTTTGTTTTTATCTGTCACATCACACTGCTGGCTCATATTAAGTTTACAGTTGAGTAATACACTCAGATAATTTTCAAAGCAATTACTATCTACTGTCTATGCCTTCTCCATCTTGTCTTTGTAGAGATTTTTTTTCTTTTTTGACAGGTATAAGATTTTACATTTACTCCCATTGAATTTAATTTTGTTACATTCAGTCTGTGGTCTTCCAAGATACTTTTGGATCTTGATTCTGCCATCCAATTAATTAGTTATCCCTTCCAGTTTTGGGTCATTTGCAAATTTGATGAGCATTTGATGACTTTATCCAAGTTACTGATAAATTGTTAAGTAGCACAGTGTCATGTTCAGATCTCTTTTCTGATAGGTTTAAAAATTTTACATGTATCAAGGTCAATGTCATTTGTTTATAATCAGCATATTCTGTTTGCTTTCACCATTTAAAAAATACTGAGACTTTTGATCTTTTCCTATCTCATGCCTCTCCTCTTTTCAGTGATGACACTTGGGCTAACTTTATTTTAAACTATATTTCTCTACTCTGTGCATCTGGTCTGTCACTGTAGGTTACAATATGTATTACAACCTTACCTTTGTAATCCTGTTTGGTGAGAATTAACCACATGTAGGCCTATCTCAGTTTCATCCTTGTGCTTTCTTGCTCTACTTGTTGCCTTTAAAATCTCCAACTCTGGGGGTCTTGCAATTTCTGATTATTAAGAATTTAGTGTATCTAGTTAACCAAGAGCTCTATCTATCTATCCAGCTACCTTTATATATAAATACACATCTTTATCTATATATGCATAGATTTATATATTTGGATGTGTGTATATATAATTATATACATGTGTATACGTGTGTGTATGTGTGTATGTGTATTACTATTTTCCCAATCTTCAAACAAACTCTTCTCAATACATTTCTTGCACTGGGAACAGTAATCAACCAATATTATCATTCTTAATAGGACATGTCAATCAATTCCTCTGTGATTCTATTTACAATGTCAGTAACTTTTAAGAACAAAGTCCCTTTCCCTGGCTACCTCTCCCTTATATGTGTAATCATCTCCTATTAATCTGCTCCTTGAGAGCAAGTTCTGAATGTCATGCTTTGTATCTGAATTCCCAATGTGTAACAAAGGGAATGATTAAAAGTTGTTGTCTTTAACTTTTCTTGGCAACCTCATATTCTTCTGAGCTTTATATAACAGGTGATGGCCACTGAAAGCTCAGTCCCAGTAGTATATGAGTTCAGTGAGTTTCTTTTTTAAGTATAGAATATAGAATGGGACAGTCCTACTCTCCATTTCAGAGCATGAACATGTTGGTTTATAAATTTTGAGGCCAAGAAATGAACCTTTGATGAGTGGCTGAGCTGGAAGTAGTTGTAATGCACTCAAAAAAGCTAAATGGATAAAAAGAATTTTTGTCTTTTTTTTCTGCCTTGTTTCAGTTGAATAACGAGGCAACAGTTTCTGTAAGCTTACAGATAGAGAGGAAGAACTAGTGCTGATGGCTTAATCTCCCTGTCCAATCTGATATGAAGCAATGAGCTCATGGCCCAGTTATCGCTATTGTCCCTGTTGCATTTATTGTTACTTGTTTAAGTTGGCTGACTGAATAGACTAGGCTGTGAGTTTTTGACATCAAAAGAACAGGAAAACTACTAGTGTTCTGGGAGCTGGAATCCACTTCAGAGTTTGTGGACAGTCAAGAGTAATCTGGAACCACAGCCCTTAGGAGCTACCAGATACAGTAAATTGACCCCAAATCAGTTGTGCTGGATCCTCCAAGGAAGGGGATAATTTGTCCAATGGCAATGTCTCAGTTGGCGAGTAAAATGTTTTGTAGCAGTTGCTTTAGTATCAGCCAAATCTTAGGGACGAAGTAGAATAAGGAAGAGTGTGTCCTTGGTTCAGGAGCATGAGTTTGTTCTTTTATTCTTGACTTATCTCTTTAGTAAAGAACTCTATTGTAAAAGCTACTTGTTAAATAATACTGGGATTCTAGGAACTATAAACTGACATTACAGAAAATATACTAAAATGGGGACTTGAGCCAGTTGCATTAAAAAGATGTCTCAATCCCTCAAAGTTGTCCCCAGAGCTCTGAGGGAAAGATAGAGCCTTGCTTTGGAGTCCTAATTACCATTTTAAGTGAGAGTTGGGATAAGGATACCCAGAATTTATAATTAGCTGGTGCTCTGGAGATCCATTTTATCAGTGAGACTAAGAGTTGGGATAAAGATGCCCTGAGCTTATAAAGGGTACATTCAGTATTTGTGACATTATTATTATAGAACAATGACATTCTCATATCTTCATCCTCTTATTTGGTCTTGCTTTCATCTTCTATACATTTCTTTTTTAAAAACAGATTTAGTAGGGGCAGCTAAGTGGAACAGTGGATAGAGCACAAATCCTGAAGTCAGGAGGACTTGAGTTCAAATTTAGCCTCAGACACTTAATACTTCCTATCTGTGTGACCCTGGCCAAATTACTTAACCCCAATTGCTTCAGGAAAAACAAACAAACATTTAATTAGTTAGTTTCCTGGGCATGCAGATCAAATTTTTCCACACACATTCCATTTTTCTTTTTCATTGAATTGATTCCCTTCACATTCTAAAATTTTTATTCTTGAGCATCTCTTCATTCTCCTTTGCTGAGTTCCCATGTATCATATTGGTTCATAGGATATTGTCTTTCTTTTCTTTCAACCTTTTGAAATATGATTTCCCAAAATCTATGTCTATGCCAGATAACATTTGAATTTTCTTGCTTTTCTCATAAAATTTATGAATGATTAATAATACCTTCACCTCAGAGTTATCATCATTTTCACCTTGTTAATCAATTCCCTCCTTATAAGTGAGAGTCAGATTCAAAGAAAAGAAATTTCCTCTTGTTGGTTTCACCACCTTATTTTTGAAAAATGAAGTTATCACTAAGGCAATCCAGGAATTATTAACTATTCTGCTTTTGATAGAGAGGGAACACTAGCAATCATTCAATAAATAATCATTTATTGAATAGTTACATACAATACACATGCAGAGAAGATGGAAATTAATCTCACTAGCAACTAGAGCCACAAGGAAATATCTTTTTTCAGAAGGAGGCAATTGCACTGAAGCAATCCAAGGATTCTAGGTGAATGGTGAAGCTTATAAACGGGAATATCCAAGACATGGAGGATCATCAGGGCTGTTACAGGAGCCACCGACTAGTGGCTTCTGGGAATCTAATTCTGACCAGCAGAATAGATCCCTTCATGTGAGAGGATGATAAAAATTCCAGGAGATTGACCTGCACCTTCACATTTAGGTGTGGTCCTTAACATAGGCAATAGTATAGAGATGGAAGATGGAGCAGTATTTGGGAGCAGGAGGATAATATGACTGGCTAGACCATAAAATTCATAGCAGGGAGTAATGTGTAAGAATACTGGAAATCTAGGAAGGGTCCATATTAGAAAGAACTTTTCATAGCAAAAAAATTGTATTTGATCTTATAATTAATAGGGTTATTGTAGTTTAATGAGGAGGGTAGGGGGGGTGACATGGTCAAACCTTCACTTTAGGAGAATCAATATGGCATCTATGTAGAATGGATTAAAGTGGGGAGAAACTTTAGTTAGGGAGACTAATTAGAAAGTATTGAAATATTCTAGGTAGAGATCATGAGTGTCTGAATCAGTGTGATGACTTTGTGAATGCGGAGAATGAGATATGTGAGAGATGGGCAGAAAGAAATTGTGAAGTTTGGTTACTCATTATATATATGGGGTGAGAAATCAAGGATGACTGAGGAGTGGTAAGACAGATAAGAAAAGAACCAATAAAAGCAAATACTACAAAAATCAAGGCTGTGTGTTCATTGTGATGCTTATGTTCCCTTAGTGGCTAATGCATTTCCCTCAACCCCCAATTTGTCTTGTATCTATTTATTTTGTACACACTTACAAAGCCAGGAAAGAGTATCAAGTAGGATAAGATACTCAATAAGATCAAATGCTACAATGAGGCCAAGAAGAATAAAAATTGAGAAAAGGTCATTAGATTTCAAAATTAACAGTTGATAATAAGCTCTGGAGAGATTGCTATATTTTCAGTGTGGGCATTTACATTGCTGAATTTGGTTACAAATTAAACATACATCAGTGAAAATTAAACATATATCAGTATATGACAGGTTAGAAATCTTTCTTTAGGGCTTCAGAAATAAGTAATACAATCCCTTCTGCTCATCTCTAACATTCAGTAAGTAGTAATGAACAAATCATTTAACTCTTTACCACATCTAGTTTTGGGAAGATAATAACTTGTAAATGCCAGAAGGACTCCCAATCAATGTAGAGATTGATAAAGTATATTAAACAAAAATAAAAAAAATCACAATGACAATGAGGAATTCCCCAGGAAAAAGAGGACTACATTGTTCTACACAATATCTAAAAGTGGTAGGGTATCAGTAGATATTGCCTTCATAAAATATCAAAGGATTAAATCTTTATGAGTGAATCATATTGGGTCATTTTATATATGGATTGGTTAGTATCTCCTCCTTTTGTAAGTTTTCCCACATTGCTGTTTAAATAAGACTGACTAATCCATGTAGCTGGTAGCTTGATTAAGGTATTCTGCTATACTCAGACTGAACCTGGGTGTCATAATAACTTTTCGAGGGCTCACATTTCTATATCATTCTGTCAGAATCTGAAAAATGTCTTTCAAACTGCAATCATTGGGTACCTGTGGATGATATGGGAATCTTTTTAGCATTTCTCTCTCTAGGGTGGGGTGTGGGTATTACTGCAGGAAAAACAAAAAACAAAAAACCAACCATTACTAAATATTTAGCCTTCAGGTTGGATTCTCCTCACTGAACTTTCTGAATTCCCTTTATGACCTATTTCTCTACTTTTTTCTAGGAGGTCCCCAAGCTCTTACGTTTCTAAAAGCCTGGTGTTGGTAGTCAGGGGCTCCAAAATTTGGTGCCACTTGCTTCTCAACCTCATACAAGTCCAAAACTTTACTCAAGGATTGAACTGTATAACAAATGAGTAGGTATTCTTTGTAATATAGAGTCCTAGAGGAAAAAGAGTGGAGACATGGGATAAAAAGCAAATATTTTATCTCTTCTATTTTCTACAACCTTAGGCTAGGCAGGAAATCAATGCATCAAATGTATGATAGCTGGGTACTTAATGATGCATTCACTATGATCTTGGAAATAGGATCCTACAAAATAAGAGTGGTCAGAAAAAATCTATTTAGTATTCAGTTAATATTGATAGTGAATCAGATTGAAATACATTATTGGAGCAGAGAGAGTTGAGTTGCACTCTGGGCTGTCATTCCATTCACATTATTCTCTTATTAAAACCCTGATTTTACTTCATCAGTTCTTAGCTTATAAGATCCTACCTATTGATACACATCCTTTTATCTAAGGTATGTTTCTGCTCCTGATGAGACAAGAGGATCTATGAATGATGAACTATAAGGCTAAATCTAGATAAAACCAAACCCCTAACTTAGAGATGCCAGAATCAGTTCAAACACAGCTTCAGTCTATTAACTGAAGGGAAAGGGAACTTAAGGAAAGGAAAGGAACATGACCACCTTCTCTCCCTTCCCTCCATTTCTGTCTCCCTTTCAGTATAAATAGAAACTGCAGTTAAAATGAAGACAAATTTGTGAATCCATTGTAATTCTGAATCTTCTTATTCTTCCTAACCTTTTATTCTAGTTAGTAGCTAGGTAGAATACTGTATTGTACTTGAGAGTCAAAAAGAGCTTACTACCTTTGCAAACCTTAAGCAAATCATTTAACCTCTTTCAGCCATATTTTTTCATCAATAAAATGGGAATAATAATAGCACCTATGTGGGAAAACTTTATTGTATTGTTTAAACTAAACTTGCATAGCTGAGTGACCAGATATTGCTTAGAGACCAGATTTATTTAATGCTTAATTCAGTGCTGCAGGTTATATTGACCCTCTTTAAAAAAGCTTCTTTGGGGAGTAAGAACTGAAGATTGAAATGTAAAGACTTTCCTTCAATTATATATCTCAAGTAATCTATGTTTCTTATCTGGAAACCATCATAGCCATTCAGTTGTTTTCTCGTGCCTTTGTTTGAATTCTATATAATATAAAACTTACAGAGGCCCAATAGGAGCTGGTCACCTCTTCTTGCGCTCTCTTTTCTGCCAGAAGACTTAATGGATTTCTTTCTGAAACTTTTTTTAGTCTTGAATTTTCTCTCTAACGCTTAGCTTACAGGAGTATTAAAATAATGATAGCTAACTTAATATAGCTATCTAATATATAATAAAATATAGCCATATAAAATAACACTTAAGGTCTTCAAAGTACTTTATGAACATTTTATTTTATCCTCCCTGAAAGATGGGTGCTAGTATTAGCTCCATTTTACAGATCAGAAACCTGAAGCTAACAGAGATTATGGAACTTGCTCAGTATCACATGACTAGTGTCAGCGGCTGAATTTTAATATTTTTCTGACTCCAGTTCTGGTGCTCTATCTACTATGCCACTTGACTCTGAGGATCTAATGAAACCACATATGAAGCATTCTGCAAATCACAGAGGGCTATAGGAACACTAACTAAAATATTGTATTTTTAACTTTCCTCAAACATGACTTTAGCTTTTCAGTTTTCCTTATGATATGTACTTTCCTTTCATAGTTGTCCCTGATTGGAGGGATATTTCTTCTGGGAGCAGAGCCCTTTTCTATAGCACTCGAACTGACTCTGTTTTTATCTATAGATCTTATCTTGGATGACAACTAAATTGGGAACTGCTTCATCTTTCTCTACTTTTTTAAATCCCTTCCAGCCCCAGGTTTTGTAGCCTTCTGGGTCTCAGGCATTATCATTAAAGAACAGAACCAGAGCTGCTTTAGGAGACAATAGGCTGGATGGCTCTTGATGTTGAACTATCCTAAGAATTTTCTTGTAACTTTTATTCTTTTCTCCTTTGTTCAATCTGGATCAGAGCTCTTGTTATAATCACTTTATCATGCTTTAGTCACTCATAAACTTACAAGCTATAATTACTTTCTCATGAGTACATGCAATGATAGTGAATGTATTCTGCAACCTCTCCCCATCAAAGATTCAATGAGTTCTGATACAGATTGTTGCTGTTCAGTCATTTGGCACAAATATTGACGTTTTTCCTCTGGGGGAAACTGAGGCAAGCAAGGTTAAGTGAGTTACCTAGTATCACATAACTAATAAGTGTCTGAGGCCAAATTTAAATTCAGGAAGCTAAGTCTTTCTGACTTCAGCACTCTATCCAGTGCAACAACATAGCTGCCATGTATGTACCCTTGTGTAGGTAATCTAGACTTATAGGAAGTGGCAATCGTTAGGAGAAAATATACTAAAGTTAATAACTTTTAATGCCTCTGGACATATCTATTACTGCAACCTAACCTTTGAATAAAAAAAGTTTGAGTCTAGCACATCAAATGCTATAGTCAGAGACAGACCATATTCTAGGTGCATACTCACTATAAATTCTCTGGCTTGTGGGAGAGTAGCTAGCAACACATATGCAAAGAGAAACATACTTGAGAGCATGTTCCCCCATGAAGCAGGGATATAATGGATTCTGTTCTACATGGACTATGAGAACCAATTGTTAAATTTTAAGTATGAGTACTTATACCTCAGAAATATCAAATCCTACAAATCACAGTTTAATTTATTGTTTTATTGATAGATTAAAGAAAGTGTTAACAATTCAGATTTAATTTAAACGTGTATACATACTTCTTTCTCTTTCCTGCATCTCTTTATAAAAATTACTTATAAAAATCTCAGTACATAGCAATACTGAAGTCTCAGGGAGGGATGAAAACCCATCTTTGCTAAAAACAAACCTTTACTAAAAATCCTTTCAGGATTTAGCCCATTGAGGAAATTATTTCTTAGTGTAACAAACCCATTTTTGCCACAAACCTCACCTTTTGGGATTGTGAATTCTTTCACAAAGCCTGCAACACTGGCTAGAGGACCCCATTGCTGTCAGGGGATTTTTTGATCCTCATTTCTCACACCTCAACATAACCATGACACCCAAACAATTTTGCAAGCTTCACTTTATTCCTGTTGTCCTTTAGGTACCTAGACTCTCAGCACATCTCATAATTCTAGTGGCCAATTATCTAAAAAATTCATCAACCTCATTTACTCTTTCCTCTCTTAAGTTCTGGCTAAATTAGACTCAAGTAGATAACTTTTTATGTTGTTTTCCTCTCTACTACTCAGAAATAGGCCTGATCCTACTTTTTGACTAGTCTGGTGGAAATTATAAGAAGTTAGGGCAAACAATCCTGCCTTAAGATTTGATTGTATTATTCCTTTCCTCAAGAAACATCAGAAACTTCCTGTTGCTTCTTGGATGAAATGCAAACTCCTTTGTTGGATAGTAAAAGTCCTTTGCAATTTGGTTATAACTTCTCTTTCTGTACTTAATTGACATTACTCCCCTTATGAATTTTGCATTCAAGCTGTTCCTCATAACTACATTTCATTTTCCACCTCCAACTGTTTCCCTTCTCTACTAATTGCAATACTTCTTTCCCTTTAGACTTAGGTCAAGAGCTATCTCCTACAAAAGACCTTTCTTATTCTCTCCTATTGTTAGTGTTTTTCCTACTCCACTGGCAGAATTATGTAATCATTTTTGTATATATTTAGAATTTGCTCATCTCTGTACAGGTTGTTTTCCTCTAGTAGAACATTGCTGTGGCCACAACTATTTTATTTTCATCTTTGTAGTTCCAGTCTCTCACATAGTACCCAGTGCATAGCTGGCAGTTAATGAATGCTCATGGAATTGAATTGGGATTTGTCATTCCTTAATTTCTATTGTCAGGATACCTAATTACTATACCTGATTGCTTTTTACCTTTGGGATCTAGTTGTTTCCTTCTACTTTAAGTGATTTTTTTTTTGACTTTCCCATCTCTGGTCTACTTCTACTTGAAATATTCAAACTCCTTGACTTTGCATCCATTTGGTGAGAGCCAGTAATCCCTTAACATGTGCATGAAGTCTCAAGCACCTAGACTTTGATAATCATGAAAACCTTGATCTCTGTCATCTGTTTCTTGCCTGGATACAGCCAGCTTCTCCTAGTTTAAAGGGAATAGCCCTTTTGTAAATATAAAATTGAAAACCAAATGTAACCAATCTCACTTTGTAAAGTTCTATTTTTCTGGGGGAGCTTTTTAGAGTACTAGGAAAAAAATACTCTTTCTAGAGTTTATAGACTCTTGGGAGTGAAGAGGAAAAGGGAGGTTGAGAACCTTTGGAGACATGCTAATGACCATTTTGTCTATGTGGTCTGATTCACTAATGGTGAATTAGTGTTTAAATTTCACCAAGGATTATTCAGCAGTACAGGACCAATGAAAAAGGTATAATAATAAAAAAAATTTTTTTAAAGCAAATCTACTCTACTTATGTTAAGGTGAAAAGGTACAAAATGAGTGAGCAGCAGAACACGTGTCAGAAATCCTTATGAGTCTTTGAGTTTTGGATTGATCTATTGAAACCCTGCCCTGATCTGAAGATCCAATTGATCTATGAATTCTTCTACAATTTGAAATATATACAATCTGCTAACAAGATGGCAAAGTTAATATCATTGACCTCATTTTACAAGTGACTTAACTAAAGTAACACAGCTAGTAAACATAGGATCATTGGATTAAAATTAGAAGACACTTGAGAGATTACTCAGTTTCTTACCTTATAGATGAGGAAATAAACATACAAAGTAAATCTAGGATTTGCCCAAACTCATACAGTTAGCAAATGGCTGAGCTTTGATTTGATTTCAGGTCTTTCAATGAAAATCCAATTGATTCAGTTTGTACCTTGTTTTGGTTTGCCTTAATCCCTTTGGTTTTGAAGCTTCAATTTACATTTCCTTCTTCTTTTCTTCCTATCCTCATTTCTCAGCCTTACCTTCTGATGGCAACAATAGCTCATGCTCTTCCAAGAGAGTAAGTTTTGGTTATAATTATGTGTTCTTTAACCCTTCATTTTCCATTGAACAGAACTATGAAAATGATAATTGACTTGGAATGGGCCTGTACTTTTCAGTTGAAAATAATAAAGACATGAAAAATATATATAAAAGGTTGATGCAATCACGGATAATCATATTAGCACTTGACATTTATTTAGTGCCTTAAGGTTTCCACAGAACTCTACATATATTATTATTTCATATAACTTTGGGCACATGACCTGCCCTTATTCCAAATATTAAGATATTTTGAAACTTAAAAGAGGCTAATTTTGTAAAAAATGAAGGGAAATGTATTTATAGAGGTAATGAGATTAATCATATGAAAAAGTAGTGTAAGCTATAAATACAAATGACTTTAAAACAGCTTTAGAAAAATTCATTTGTTTATTCAATTACTAATCACTATTTTATCTGTGCCTCTTATGTGCCTAGTACTATGTTAGGAAAGGTATGGATTAGTAAAATACACATTGATATAAAGTCTAATCCCTGATCTCAAGATTCAGAGATAAAACAAACACACAAAATACTGTGCTACAGTGAATGAACTTGAGATTTAGAATATGTTGATTCTGCCACTTTCTAGCTATGCACATTTGGGCAAGTCATGATAATAGAAGTTTGGCAGAAGGAATCCTAGGATAAATAAATGGATGGATAGATGGGTGAATAAAAAGCATTTAAGTGGTTTACTATTGCCAAGCAGCCTACTAAATGTTAGGAACTAAAATATAAAAACAAAAGTAGTTCTTGCCCTTAAGGATCTTCATTTTTTTTCAATCAATATTTTATTTTATTTTTTATAGCTTTTTATTGACAGAACATATGCATGGGTAATTTTTGCAACATTGTCCCTTGCACTCACTTCTGTTCCAACTTTTCCCTTCCCTCCCTTCACCCCCTCCCCTAAATTGCAGGCAATTTCATACATATTAAACATGTTGAAGTATATCTTTGATACAATATATGTGTGCAGATTCATACAGTACTCTTGTTGCACAAGAAAAATTGGATTCAAACGGTAAAAATAAACTGGGAAGACAAATAAAAATGCAAGTAGTCACGTTCATTTCCCAGTGTTTCTTCTCTGGGTGTATCTGGTTCTGTTCATCATTGATCAATTGGAACTGAATTAGATCTTCTTTTTGTCGAAGATATTCACTTCCATCAAAATACATCCTCATATAGTATTATTGTTGAAGTGTGTAATGATCTCCTGGTTCTGCTCATTTCACTTAGCATCAATTCATGTAAGTCTCTCCAAGCCTCTCTGTGTTCATCCTGCTGGTCATTTCTTACATAACAATAATATTCCATAACATTCATATACCACAATTTACCCAATCATTCTCCAATTGATGGGCATCCATTCAATTTCCAGTTTCTAACCACTAACTACTATATTTTGGCACATACAGTACCCTTTCCCTTCTTTAATATCTCTTTGGGATACAGGCCCAGTAAAAAGGCTTCTGAATGGAACAGTTTGATAACTTTTTGAGCATAGTTCCAAATTGTTCTCCAAAATGGTTGGATCCGTTCACAACTTCACCAACAATGTATCAATGTCCCAGTTTTCCTGCATCCCCTCCAACATTTGTCACTATCTTTTCCTGTCATCTTAACAAATTTGACAGATATATAGTGGTATCTCAGAGTTGTCTTAATTTGCATTTCTCTGATCAATAGTGCTTTGGAACACCCTTTCATATGAGTAGAAATAGTTTCAATTTCATCATCTGAAAATTATCTGTTCATAATGGATTTTCATTCTAAACAGGAGAAACAACATATTATTGTGGGAGCAAAGGAGAGATACTTTTGTTTAGAAAATTATGAGATAATGAATGGAGTCATAGGGAAGTTGATTGACATAACCCATCCAGAAACAATGGCAGAATTGATTTGACCATGATTTGTGGTTCCAAAACTGGAGGGTAGGAGATCAAGAGCTTGAGTTCAATATTAGAGATAAGGACCAAAAACATTATAAGAAATAAATAGGGTTAGTTCTTATTGATAGTTCATAACATTGTAGCTCTAGAGCTAAAAGGGATCTTAGAGATCATCTACTCTAGCCCTTTCATTTTATAAATGAAGAAAGTCACACAGGTTTAAAATTACTTGCTGACTACAAATTGTAAGATAGCTGAATTTTGAATTCTTACTTGCTAACTCCAGAATCAGTGCTTTTCCTATTTACCACATTTTTCTACCTTACAATCAAAGGGACAGAATTTGTGACAATGGGTAATGAAATAGATGTTCTGACTGAGATCAATTGAAGGGTAGAGGGAGGAAAGATTTGTCCAAAATCATACAGTAAATGGCAGAATTGTGTTGAACCTAAGTCCTTTTGATTCCAAATCACTGCAATATCTTTCTTTATCAGTTTAAGACCTGGGTGAGAATCCTTAATGGCACAGTAGAACTAGCAGCTCATGCCTGATTATTTCTCTGCTTTTGCAGAAAATCTTGCAGAAATTTATAGTACCTTAGGTTGACACTTAAATCAATCAATTTTAACCAGCTAAGAAGTATAGTGTAGTCAGTTCTGTTATTATGATTCACAGATTGCTATAAACTCCTATGATATACAAAACTGAGCAATAAATAACAGAGGGCTTATCAGAAAAATGGGGTTAAAAGGACAAAACTTTGAAACTTCAACAGGAACACATTTTAAAAAGATAGAAAGTAATATAAATGATAATAATTTTATACAAGGCCATGTATGTTACCACTATTTATTGAAATACATATGTATTTCTTAGGAAACATTGTTAACACTAAGGCTAATGGAGGTGAAGGAAATTCAGTTGATTTAATTTAAACCCTAAAAGTTCTGTCTTCAATATGCCAGCAAATTTGGAAAACTCAACAGTAGTCACCTGATTAGAAAAGATTAATTTTTGTCCCAGTCCTAAAGAAGGACAATACCAAGAAATGCTTAATTATCAAACAATTGTATTCATTTCACATTTCACCATGACTTTGCTTAAGATTCTTCAAGCTACGCTTCAGCAATTTGTGAACCCAGAATTACTGGAAGAGCAGGTTGGTTTTCAAAGAGTCAGAGAAACTAGAATTGAGCAAATGTCAATATTCACTAGATTATGGAGAAAGCAAGAGAATAAAAAAAAAAATCTACTGATTCATTGATTAGAGGAAAACCTTTGACAATATGGATCACAACAAAATGTGGCATGACTTCAAAGAAATGGGAGGACCACATTATTTTGTCTCCTGAGGAACCTAATATGGTCCAAAAAGCAACAGTTAGACCCAAATGTGGACAACTAATTTGTTTAAGATTGGAAAAGGAGTATGAAAGGACTGTATGTTGTCCCCTTATTTAACTGTCGGGATCCCCCATATTAAGAGTACTCCTCTCTTTTTATTCCTCCCTTTTTGCTCTTAGAAGACAGTCTATTTTCCAGATCTAAGGTCCAGCAAACAAGTTGTACCTTGAATTTGACATAACAACTATCTTTTTTGCTCATCCTCAGCATGAATTATGCTGCAGCAAAGCACAGAACTATTTTACACCAGCTCCAGGTGATCCTGAGCTTGGACAAGCACCTGTAGGAACTACATTCCTGTCATGAAGCCCTAATATCAACCAGACTGCCAAACTGTTGCTATCACTTCCTTATTTTGCCATAATTCCAGCTCAGTGCCTTTTTCTTTGTCTAGTCACTACTATATATATATATATATATATATATATATATATATATATATATATATATCAAAGCTCAGCCCTGCTGTTTTAGGTCTCCTTCTAGAGGAGATCCTAGCATATGTGTAGTTTCTCTCCTTCAATGAGTAAAGAAGGCTGTTTGCCTATGATCTCTGTGAACTCTTTGGTTTTATTTTATTTTTCGGAGTTATCAGTTGGTGTATAACCTCTATAAGCTTTTTGACAGTTTCAGAGTTGATGATATAATAACCTCTGTGGCTCTTAGATTATTTATTTTCAGAGTTTGACATAACATGTGCAGAGCATATAATGTGAAATGCTAGGCTGAACCAATCAAAAACATGAATCGAGGTTTCTGGGTGAAATTTCAACAATTACTCATTCTGATAGCAGAAAGTGATGAGGAATTAGGAAGCCTCTTTATAAGTTTTTTTTTTTTCCTCCAATGAATTCATATTTATTAAGGATTTTCTTTTTTTTTTTTTTTTTTTTTTTTTTTAAATTTTTTTATTATATATATATATATATATTTTATAATATTATCCCTTGTATTCATTTTTCCAAATTACCCCCCCTCCCTTATTCCCTCCCCCCGACGACAGGCAATACCATACATTTTACATGTGTTACAATATAGTCTAAGTACAATACATGTGTGTGAATATCATTTTCTTGTTGCACAATAAACATTAGAATCCGAAGGTACATGCAACCTGGGCAGACAGATATTAGTGCTAACAATTTACATTCCCCTCCCAGTGTTTCTTCTCTGGGTGTATCTACCTCTGTCCATCATTGATCAACTGGAAGTGAGTTGGATCTTCTTTATGTTGAAGATTTCCACTTCCATCAGAATACATCCTCATACAGTATCGTTGTTGAAGTATACAGTGATCTTCTGGTTCTGCTCATTTCACTCAGCATCAGTTGATTTAAGTCTCTCCAACCCTCTCTGTATTCCTCCTGCTGGTCATTTCTTACTGAGCAATAATATTCCATAACTTTCATATACCACAATTTACCCAACCATTCTCCAACTGATGGACATCCATTCATCTTCCAGTTTCTAGCTACAACAAAAAGAGCTGCCACAAACATTTTGGCACATATATGTCTCTTTCCGCTCTTTAGTATTTCTTTGGGATATAATCCCAGTAGTAGCGCTGCTGGGTCAAAGGGTATGCACAGTTTGATAACTTTTTGGGCATAATTCCAGATTGCTCTCCAGAATGGCTGGATTCTTTCACAACTCCACCAGCAATGTATTAGTGTCCCAATTTCCCCACATCCCCTCCAACATTTGTCATTATTTGTTCCTGTCATCTTAGCCAATCTGACAGGTGTGTAGTGGTATCTCAGAGTGGTCTTAATTTGCATTTCTCTGATCAGTAGTGATTTGGAACACTCTTTCATGTGAGTGGATATAGTTTCAATTTCTTCCTCTGAGAATTGTCTGTTCATATCCTTTGACCATTTATCAATTGGAGAATGGTTTGGTTTCTTATAAATTATGGTCAGTTCTCTATATATTTTGGAAATGAGACCTTTGTCAGAACCTTTGTTTTTAAAAATATTTTCCCAATTTGTTACTTCCCTTCTAATCTTGTTTGCATTAGTATTATTTGTACAGAAACTTTTTAGTTTGATGTAATCAAAATCTTCTATTTTGTGATCAATAATGATCTCTAGTTCTCCTCTGGTCATAAATTCCTTCCTCCTCCACAAGTCTGAGAGGTAGATTATCCTCTGTTCCTCTAATCTATTTATTATCTCCCTCTTTATGCCTAAATCATGGACCCATTTTGATCTTATCTTGGTATATGGTGTTAAGTGTGGATCCATATCTAATTTCTGCCATACTAATTTCCAGTTTTCCCAACAGTTTTTTCCGAATAATGAATTTTTATCCCTAATGTTGGAATCTTTGGGTTTGTCAAAGATTAGATTGCTATAGATGTACCCTTTTTTGTCCTTTGTATCTAATCTGTTCCACTGATCTACCGGTCTATTTCTTAGCCAATACCAAATGGTTTTGGTGACTGCTGCTATATAATATAGCTTTAGATCAGGTACACTTAGACCACCTTCCTCTGAGTTTTTTTTCATTAGTTCCCTTGCAATTCTTGACCTTTTATTCTTCCATATGAATTTTGTTGTTATTTTTTCTAGGTCATTAAAATAGTTTCTTGGGAGTCTGATTGGTATAGCACTAAATAAATAGATTAGTTTGGGGAGTATTGTCATCTTTATTATATTCGCTCGGCCTATCCAAGAGCACTGAATGTCTTTCCAATTATTTAAATCTGATTTTATTTTTGTGGCAAGTGTTTTGTAATTTTTCTCATATAATTCCTGACTTTTCTTTGGTAGATGGATTCCCAAATATTTTATACTATCAACATTTGTTTGGAATGGAATTTCTCTTTGTATCTCTTGCTGTTGCATTTTGTTAGTGATATATAAAAATGCCGAGGATTTATGTGGATTTATTTTGTATCCTGCCACTTTGCTGAAATTTTGAATTATTTCTAGTAGCTTTTTAGCAGAGTCTTTGGGGTTCTCTAAGTATACCATCATGTCATCTGCAAAAAGTGATAGTTTAATTTCCTCATTTCCTACTCTAATTCCTTGAATCTCTTTCTCGGCTCTTATTGCCGAGGCTAGCGTTTCTAGTACTATATTGAATAGTAATGGTGATAGTGGGCAACCTTGTTTCACTCCTGATCTTACTGGGAAAGGTTGCAGTTTATTTCTGTTGCATATTATGCTTACTGACGGTCTTAAATATATACTCCTGATTATTCTAAGGAATAATCCATTTATTCCTATACTCTCAAGAGTTTTTAGTAGGAATGGATGTTGGATTTTGTCAAATGCTTTTTCTGCATCTATTGAGATGATCATATGGTTCTTATTAATTTGATTATTAATATGGTCAATTATATTAATAGTTTTCCTAATATTAAACCAGCCCTGCATTCCTGGAATAAATCCTACTTGATCATAGTGTATTATCTTGGAGATGATTTTCTGAAGTCTTTTTGCTAATATCTTATTTAAGATTTTAGCATCAATATTCATTAAGGAGATTGGTCTATAATTTTCTTTCTCAGTTTTCGATCTACCAGGTTTAGGTATCAGTACCATGTCTGTGTCATAAAAGGAATTTGGTAGGACTCCTTCATCCCCTATTTTTTCAAATAATTTATATAACATTGGGGCTAATTGTTCTTTAAATGTTTGATAGAATTCACATGTGAATCCATCTGGCCCTGGGGATTTTTTCCTGGGGAGTTGATTAATAGCTTGTTCTATTTCTTTTTCTGAAATGGGACTATTTAAGCAATTTATCTCCTCCTCTGTTAATCTAGGGAGCCTATATTTTTGGAGGAAGTCATCCATTTCACTTAAGTTATCAAATTTATTGGCATAAAGTTGGGCAAAGTAACTCCTTATTATTTCTCTAATTTCCTCTTCATTGGTGGAAAGATCCCCCTTTTCATTTGTAAGACTATCAATTTGATTTTCCTCTTTCTTTTTTTTGATCAAATTTACCAAAGGTTTATCTATTTTATTGGCTTTTTCATAAAACCAACTCTTGGTTTTATTTATTAATTCACTAGTTTTTTTACTTTCCATTTTATTGATTTCTCCTTTTAATTTTTGTATTTCGAGTTTAATTTTTGGTTGGGGGTTTATAATTTGGTCTTTTTCTAGCCTTTTAAGTTGTAAGCCCAATTCGTTAATCTTCTCTTTCTCAATTTTCTTCAAATAAGCCTCTAAAGATATAAAATTTCCCCTTATTACCGCTTTAGCTGCATCCCAAAGATTTTGATATGATGTCTCATCATTATCATTATCTTGGGTGAAATTGTTAATTGTTTCTATAATTTGCTCTTTCACCCAGTCATTCTTTAAGATGAGATTATTCAGTTTCCAATTACTTTTTGGTCTATTTACCCCTAACTTTTTACTGAATGTAGCTTTTATTGCATTGTGATCTGAGAAGAAGGCATTTATTATTTCTGCCTTCCTACATTTAATTTTGAGATCTTTATGTCCTAGTATATGGTCAATTTTTGTATAGGATCCATGAACTGCTGAGAAGAAAGTATATTCCTTCCTATTGCCATTCAGTTTTCTCCAAAGGTCTATCATACCTAGTTTTTCTAATGTTCTATTTACTTTTTTAATTTCTTTCTTGTTTGTTTTGTGGTTTGATTTGTCTAAATCTGAGAGTGCAAGGTTGAGATCTCCCACTATTATAATTTTACTGTCTATTTCTTCTTGCAGTTCTCTTAACTTTTCCTTTAGAAAGTTAGATGCTATACCACTTGGTGCATATATGTTTAGTATTGATATGGTTTCATTATTTATGCTACCTTTCAGCAGGATATAGTTTCCTTCCTTATCTTTTTTAACGAGATCTACTTCTGCTTTTGCTTGATCTGAGATAAGGATAGCTACCCCTGCTTTTTTGGCTTTACCTGAAGCATAATAGGCTCTGTTCCAACCTTTTACCTTTACTCTGTATGTATCTCCCTGCTTTAAGTGTGTTTCCTGTAGGCAACATATTGTAGGGTTCTGCTTTTTGATCCAATCTACTATCCGTCTCCGTTTGATGGGATCGTTCATCCCATTTACATTTACAGTTAAAATTACTAATTCTGTATTTCCTGCCATCGTATTATCCCCAGATTATGCTTTTTTCCCTTGACCCCCCTGATCCCCCTCCCCGATATTTAATTTACAGACCCCCCTTGTGACGTGCAACCCTCCCTCTTTTTTTTTTTTTTTTTTTTTTTTTTTTTTTTTTAGGATCCCTCCCCCCTCCCTCCAAGTCCCTTCACTTATTCCCCTTTTCCTTTTCCCTTTTCCTCTCCCCCCTTTTAATGAGGTGAGAGAAAATTCTCTGAAAAACAAATATGTTAATTATTTACTCTTTGAGCCTCTTCTGATGAGAGTAAGATTCACACAATGATTCTCCCCCTCACTAAGTTCCCTCAGATATGGTGTATTTTCTATGTCTCTTCCTGGGATGTAGTTTCCCTCTTTTTATCACTCCTTCCCCTTTTTCTGAACCGACCTCCTTCCCTTTACTACACCCCCCTTTTTTTCTTTTATATCAGTAAAATCAAATTATCCTTGAGTATTTTTTATATACCCACAACAGAGTTACAGTTCTCAAGGGTTCTGTGTACCTTTTTCTGTTTCTCTTCAGTCTTGTGGATGTAGATCAAATTTTTTGTTTAAGTCTGGTTTTTTTCTTAGAAACATATAGAATTCCTCTGTTTCATTGAATGACCATCTTCTTCCGTGGAAAAAGATGCTAAACTTAGCTGGGTAGTTCATTCTTGGTTGCAGTCCTTGATCTTTTGCCTTACGGAATATCAGGTTCCAGGCCCTTCTATCTTTTAATGTGGAGGCAGCCAGATCTTGGGTGACCCTTATTGTGGCACCTTGGTATTTAAATTGTTTTTTTCTAGCTGCTTGCAGGATTTTCTCCTTTGTGTGGTAATTCTGCAGCTTAGCCACAATATTCCGTGGTGTTCTTTTTTTAGGGTCTATTTCAGAAGGAGTTCGATGAATTCTTTCCACATCTACTTTCCCTTCTGTTTCTATTATCTCTGGACAGTTCTCTTTGATAATTTCCTGTAAAATAGAATCTAGGCTCTTTTTTTGGTCATAGTTTTCTGGAAGTCCAATAATCCGCAGATTATCTCTCCTAGATCTATTTTCCAGGTCTATAGATTTTCCCAGTAAGTATTTGACATTGTTCTCCAGCTTCTCATTTTTTTTGTTTTGTTTGACTGATTCTTGGGTTCTCTGTGAATCATTCATTTCTATTTGTTCCATCCTGACTTTTAAGGAGTTATTTTCTTCTTTCACAGTTTTTAGTTCTTTTTGTAAATGCCCAATTTCGTTTTTAAATGAATTATTTTGCTCTATTGAATTTTTTTCCATTTCCCTAATTTTTTTTTTTTGAGAATTGTTTTCTTTTTCCAATTCAGAAATTCTATTTTCTTGAGACTTTTTTATCTTTTCCAATTCAGAAATCCTACTTTCCTGTGTTTTTTTAACCTTTTCTAATTCACTAATTTTGTTTCCCTGCATCTCCTGTGAATTCTTTATTTTTTCCAACTCCAATTTCAGGACGTTGTTATTCTCTATCATAACTTCCCTTTCCTTGCCCCATTTTTCTTCGATCTCCCTCAATTTCTTAAGAGCTTCTTCTAGGAGAGAGTTATGTGATGGGGGGCAGGAATCGTTCCCCTTTAGGTTGTTATCTTCTGAATCTTTGCTGTTAACTTCCTCGGGGTTGGGTACCCGCTCTTTCTCTGTATAGAAGGAATCTATAGTTTTTCTAGCTTTTTTGCTCATACTTAAAAAATGTTTTGGGGTCTGTCCCTGGGGTAGGAAATTATTTACTTCTTTACCAGCTTCCTCCCAGACCGGATGGATGCAGCGGCCCCTGCGCCCGCGCTAAGAGAGAGCTCTGGGAGAGAGTTCCCCACCCCCTCCCTGGAAGTGCCTCAGAGGTGATTAGCACTGCTGTGCTTTGAGGGCGTAGAATAGTGAAGACAGCAAGAAGCTCAGCCTATGTGTCCGGGTGGGGAGTGGATGTCTGCAGCAGGTGACGTGAGAAGCCCCTGTGCTCAAACTGGAAGTGTCTGCCAGAAACCACGGTCCCTAGTTCAAAGGTTCCGCTTCTCTGGGACTTCCTGGAGCTGAGTTCCACTCCCTTCAGCTAAGCTAGGCTGTGTGTGTTGCCTTGGGCCGTATCCACCCACTTGTCAGTCTCTTAACTATTCTCAGGAGGTAGCTGAGGCCACACCCCCTGGTGCCGAGTCACCCCCAGGGTGGGGGGGGGAGGGGAAATCTAATCTGAGTTTTAAAATATTTTGGCTTTCTCTTCTGAACTGCTAAATAATTAGCAGAGAAGAGCTAACAGCCTGTGCCAGATTCCTTTACCTCAGTGGCTTCTCTGATCCCAGAGCCCCTCCCAGCGCAATGGGCGCAGTGTGCCCCTACCCCACCGTCTGTGCTGGTCTTTCTTATTCCTCCCCTGAGAACTGACCTTTCCTGTTGAAACTCCAGATTCTCTTCAGCTGGTAAGTCGTGCTTCCAGTCCTTGTGGTATCTATCAGTCCTGAGCTAATTTTGAGACTTAATTTATCTAATTGGTTGTGAGGGAGTGAGGACGTTCACTGAGTAGTGTGTTTCTTCTCCGCCATCTTGGCTCCGCCTCCTATTAAGGATTTTTAGCTGTGCGACAGTTGACAATTCATTTCATATCTCTGAAGTTCCTCATCTTCTCTCCTTAAGACAGTAAATCTCTTCCTCTTCCTCTTCCTCCTCGCCCCCAATCCTCCCGCGATACCCAGACTGGCTGGCTCCGGTGGGGAGAATGAATTATCGGTCGGAGAGAGGAGGAGGAAAGGCGGCCGAAAGCCTCTTTATAAGTGAGAAAGAGGAGAAAGAAGCTTACTTGAAGCTTAACATTAAAAAAAACCCAATGCTAAGATCATATCAATTGATCCCATCACTTTCTGAAAAAGAGAGAGAAGAAATAGAAGCAATTTTAGATTTTATATTCTTGTGTTCAAAGATCATTGCAGATGGTAACTGCAGCCATGAAATAAAAAGATGCTTGCTTCTTAGAATGAAAGCTATGGAAAATATGGACAGAACACTAAAAAGGAAAGACATCATCTTGCTGACAAAGTCTAGCTTTTTGTATATCACTATGATTGTGAGAATTAGACGATAAGGAAAGCAGAGAGGCATATAACAGTTGTTTTTGAATTGTGATTCTTGAGAAGATTTTTATGATCCCTTGGATATCAAGGACTTCAAATTAGCCAAAATTAAAAAAAAATAGGTGATTTACCGGAAGGTCAAATACTGAATCTGAATTTTTAAAAATCTGGCCACATAAAGGGAAGATGGGACTCATTGGACAAGATTCTGATATTAGGAAATATTGAAGGCTAAAGAGAAAGAGGATGGCAGATGATGAGATGAATAGTCACTATCATGGAAACAATGAACTTGAACCTGGGCAGACTTTGGAAGGTAATAGATGATAGGAGGGCATAAAAGTAGTATGTTTAATAGGTTCATGAAGAGTTGGCCATGACTGAACAACAAAAATGTATTTCTTAACTATTTAACATATATAAAGCTGGACAAAACTAGAATTTCAAGTTGGCTTGTTTGCTATTTCCTCTTTGAGAAATAACAAAAACATAGAAAATTATAGTACCTCACAACAACTGATAAATTACAACCTTTTGTCACCCACTTCCACAAGCAAATTTTGAGTCTTTTTCAAAGTAATGATTCATATTTAATGTTAGTAGAAGTTGTGGTTTGAGGACTGGTCTCAACCAACATCCTCCAACATTATACTCCACTGATACCTTCTGTCTTAGACACAGGGTCCTACATCCCATGTTTAGGAGTTTGCAATAGTTAAGGTCAAGTCTGGCCTTTTTACTATAGTGTCAAGTTCCTGGATAAAATCTAGAATAAGCAAACTTGAAATTAGAGTTATGTTCAAAATATTCCCTAATATATTGATCACTTTGGAAATAAACCCATTTTCAAAACACACATAATAATAGAATTATATTTATATATTTTTATCACACCCAAGCCACCTAGCCAATAGTTCCTTTAGAGTATTTAGTATTCACTAACTTTACTAAATAGCATAGTTTCCTCACTATTCAATAAGATGCTTATCTACAAGATTAAAGATCATTTCACATTTCTACCATCCCAATTTTGTTCTAATTATGTTATCTTGACACTCTATTTCATTAAACTGGGAAGAATTGAATATCTCTCTGAAATATTAAAATTATGAGGGACTTCCGGCCAAGATGGCGGCATGGAGGCAGACAACTGCTTGAGCTCCTCATTTTCTCTCAGAACTTACTTCATGACAAGCTTCAGACTTAATGCTTGACCCAGAAAGAAAATCACAAATAATCACCAAGAGAAGACATCCTTGAAAGTCACCAGAAAAGGTCTGTGTTTGCTTGGCGGAGGGTCAATCAGACTGGGCGCAGACAGAGGGCAGGCAAGCTAGAGCGAGACAGGCAGCTCACACAGCTCAGACCAGAGGGGGAGTGGTACGATCTCTGCCGTTTCTGTGAAAAGGCTTTTACCCCAGTGTGGATACTCTGTCTTGGCAGCAAGCCAGGAGCAGCGGAGAGGGTGTAAACACTGGAGGTGAAGATTAAAACCCCAGAAAGCCAGCGTCTCGCAGAACCCAGCCACCCCCAACCCCCACCTGGACTGACTCAGTGCTTTCTCAGAGCCTCAGAGCGCAGACTCAGTACAGTCATTGCTGTTCTGTTAGTGGCTCTCTGCTGCCCTACCCCCAGTCTGTAGAGGAAGCCCATTAATACCATTCAGCCCCATCCCCCACAAAACAGACCAATTGTTTCTCTTGTCAGTTTGTTTTCTTTGATTCCTACTCTGACAAAATGAACAAAAAATTCAAAAGGGCTCTAACCATTGACAGCTTCTGTGTGGAGAGAGAGCAGACTTCAAATGCTGAGGAGACTAGGAACAGACTGTCCCCAGATGTATCCCCTGGGAGGGATATAAGCTGCTCCTCAATACAAAAGAACCTCATAGAGGAAATCAAAAAGACTCTCACAAGAGAGCTGGAAGAGAAATGGGAAAAGGAAAGGGAAGCTTGGCAAGAGAGCCTGGAGAAGTCATCCCATGCATTCAAAGACAGAGTGGATAAAGAAATAAAATCATTGAGAAACAAGATTAGTGAGCTGGAAAAGGTAAACAACTCCAAGGAAAACAGGATTAGTGAGCTGGAAAAAGAAAACAGCTCTCTAAAAAATAAAATGGATAAAATGGAAAAAAATTCCATAGAAGATAAAAACTCAATTGGACAATTACAAAGAGATATAAAAAAAGTGAGTGAAGAAAATACATCATTGAAAATTAGACTGGAACAAGTAGAAATGAATGACTCAAGGAGAAACCAAGAGGTAGTCAATCAAAACCAGAGAAATGAAACAATTGAAAAGAATGTCAAGTACCTTACTAGAAAGACAACAGACCTGGAAAACAGATCCAGAAGAGACAATTTGAGAATAATTGGACTCCCTGAAAAATGTGAGGAAAAAAAGAGCTTGGACACCATTTTCGAGGAAATTATCAAAGAGAATTGCCCAGACATTCTGGAAGCAGAGGGTAAAATAGACATTGAAAAAATTCATCGATCACCTACTGAAAGGGACCATAAAATCAAAACGCCAAGAAATATAGTTGCCAAGTTCAAGAACCATCAGACAAAGGAAAAGATATTGGAAGCTGCTAGAAAAAAGCAATTCAGATATGGAGGATCCACAATAAGGATAACCCAGGATGTAGCAGCGTCCACATTAAAAGAACGAAGGGCCTGGAACATGATATTCCAAAAGGCTAAGTAACTTGGTATGCAGCCAAGAATAACGTACCCAGCAAGAATGAGCATCATTTTCCAGGGAAGAAGATGGACATTTAACAAAATAAATGAATTCCATCTATTTTTGATGAAAAAACTAGACCTACATAAAAGGTTTGATCTTCAAATACAGAACTCAAGAGATTTCTAAAAAGGTAAAAAGAAATCTTGAGAACTATACTTCTGCCAAAAAAATATGTAAAGAACATATGTACAATTTGTCTTAGAAACTAGAGGTGGAAAGGAAATTATATCATAAAAAAGTGTAAAGTGGTGGTACTACATCTCATGAAGAGGCAAAGGTAACCTATTATATCTGAGAGAAAGAAAGGAGGGAGATGAACATAGTGTGTATCAATAGACATATTCGATTTATGGTGAAACTTCTTCCACTTCATTGAAAAGTGAAAGGGAAGGAGTAAGCTAAGGGGAAGGGAATACAGAAATTTCGAGGAAAAGGGGTAAAATAAGGGGAGGATCTTTAAGGTGGGGGAGGGATCCTAAAAAGGGAGGGCTGTGAAAAGCAAGTGGTGTTTACCAGTTTAATACTGGATAGGAGGGTAAAAGGGAAGGAAAGGGGAAAAGCATAATCAGGGGTTAATAGGATGGCAAGCAATATAGAATTAGTCCTTCTAACCATAAATGTGAATGGGGCAAACTGCCTCATAAAGAGGAAGCAGTTAGCAGACTGGATTAAAAGTCAGGATCCTACTATATGTTGTTTACAGGAAACACACCTGAAACAGGTTGAGACATTCAAACTAAAAGTAAAAGGGTGGAGCAGAATCTATTATGCTTCAGGCAAAACCAAAAAAGCAGGAATAGCCATCCTCATCTCAGATCAAGCAAAAACAAAAATTGATCTAATTAAAAGAGATAAGGAAGGGCATTATATCCTGCTAAAGGGCAGCATCAATAATGAAGCAGTATCAATATTAAACATATATGCACCAAGTGGTGCAGCATCTAAATTCTTAAAAGAGAAATTAAGAGAGCTGCAAGAGAAAATAGATAGCAAAACTATAATATCTCAACCTTGCACTCTCAGAATTAGATAAATCAAACCACAAAATAAATAAGAAAGAAGTCAAAGAAGTAAATAGAATACTAGAAAAGTTTGATATGATAGATCTTTGGCGAAAGCTAAATGGAGACAGAAAGGAATATACTTTCTTCTCAGCAGTTCATGGAACCTATACAAAAATTGATCATATACTAGGGCATAAAAACCTCAAAATCAAATGCATTAAGGCAGAAATAGTAAATATATCCTTTTCAGACCACAATGCAATCAAAATTACATTTAATAAAAAGCCAGGGGAAAATAGACCAAAAAATAATTGGAAACTAAATAATCTTATACTAAAGAATGATTGGGTAAAACAGCAAATCATAGACATAATTAACAACTTCACCCAAGAAAATGACAATAATGAGACATCATACCAAAATGTGTGGGATACAGCCAAAGCAGTAATAAGGGGAAGTTTTATATCTCTACAGGCCTACTTGCATAAAATAGAGAAAGAGAGGGCCAATGAATTGGGCTTACAACTAAAATTGCTAAAAAAGGAGCAAATTAAAAACCCCCAGACAAACACAAAACTTGAAATTCAAAACATAAAAGGTGAGATTAATAAAATTGAAAGTAAAAAAAAAACTGTTGAATTAATTAATAAAACTAAGAGTTGGTTTTATGAAAAAACCAACAAAATAGACAAACCCTTAGTAAACCTGATTAAAAAAAGGAAAGAGAAAAAGCAAATTGTTAGTCTTGAAAATGAAAAGGGTGAACTCACCACTAATGAAGAGGAAATTAGAACAATAGTTAGGAGCTACTTTGCTCAACTTTATGCCGATAAATTCGATAACTTAAATGAAATGGAAGAATACCTTAAAAATATATATCTTTTCCAGATTAACAGAGGAAGAAGTAAGTAGTCTAAATAGTCCCATCTCAGAAAAAGAAATAGACCAAGCTATTAACCAACTTCCTAAGAAAAAGTCCCCAGGACCAGATGGATTTACAGGTGAATTCTACCAAACATTTAAAGAACAACTAACTCCAATGCTATGTAAACTATTTGAAAAAATAGGGATTGAAGGAGTCCTACCAAATTCCTTCTATGACACAGACATGGTACTGATACCTAAACCAGGTAGATCGAAAACTGAGAAAGAAAACTATAGACCAATTTCCTTAATGAATATTGATGCTAAAATCTTAAATAAGATATTAGCAAAAAGACTTCAGAAAATCATCCCCAGGATAATACACTATGACCAAGTGGGATTTATACCAGGAATGCAGGGCTGGTTTAATATTAGGAAAACTATTAGTATAATTGACCATATTAATAATCAAATTAATAAAAAACATATGATCATTTCAATAGATGCAGAAAAAGCATTTGATAAAATCCAACATCTATTCCTACTAAAAACGCTTGAGAGTATAGGAATAAATGGACTATTCCTTAAAATAATGAGCATATATTTAAAACCTTCAGTAAACATCATATGTAATGGTGATAAACTAGAACCTTTCCCTGTAAGATCAGGAGTGAAACAAGGTTGCCCACTATCACCATTACTATTCAATATAGTACTAGAAACTCTAGCCTCAGCAATAAGAGCCGAGAAAGAGATTCAAGGAATTAGAGTAGGAAATGAGGAAATCAAATTATCACTTTTCGCAGATGACATGATGGTGTACTTAGAGAACCCCAAAGACTCTGCTAAAAAGCTATTAGAAATAATTCAGAATTTTAGCAAAGTTGCAGGGTACAAAATAAATCCACAAAAATCCTCAGCATTTTTATACAAATGCTGAGATACAAAGAGAAATTTCATTCAAAATAACAGTCGATAGTATAAAATATTTGGGAATATATCTACCAAAGGAAAGTCAGGAGTTATATGAGCAAAATTACAAAACACTTGCCACAAAAATAAAGTCAGATTTAAATAATTGGAAAGACATTCAGTGCTCTTGGATAGGCCGAGCGAATATAATAAAGATGACAATACTCCCCAAACTAATCTATTTATTTAGTGCTATACCAATCAGACTCCCAAGAAACTATTTTAATGACCTAGAAAAAATAACAACAAAATTCATATGGAAGAATAAAAGGTCGAGAATTGCAAGGGAACTAATGAAAAAAAAGTCACAGGAAGGTGGTCTAAGTGTACCTGATTTAAAGCTATATTATAAAGCTTCAGTCACCAAAACCATTTGGTATTGGCTAAGAAATAGACTAGTTGATCAGTGGCATAGGTTATGTTCACAGGGCAAGATAGTGAATAAAAATAGCAATCTAATCTTTGACAAACCCAAAGATCCCAAATTTTGGGATAAGAATTCATTATTTGACAAAAACTGCTGGGAAAACTGGAAATTAGTATGGCAGAAACTAGGCATGGACCCACATTTAACACCACATACTAAGATTAGATCAAAATGGGTCCAAGATTTAGGCATAAAAAACGAAATCATAAATAAATTGGAGGAACATGGGATGGTTTACCTCTCAGACTTGTGGAGGAGGAAGGAGTTTGTGTCCAAGGGAGAACTAGAGACCATTATTGGTCACAAAATAGAACATTTTGATTACACCAAATTAAAAAGTTTCTGCACAAACAAAACTAATGCAAACAAGATTAGAAGGGAAGTAACAAATTGGGAAAACATTTTTACAGTTATAGGTTCTGATAAAGGCCTCATCTCCAAAATATACAGAGAATTGACTTTAATTTATAAGAAATCAAGCCATTCTCCAATTGATAAATGGTCAAAGGATATGAACAGACAATTTTCAGATGATGAAATTAAAACTATTTCCACTCATATGAAAGAGTGTTCCAAATCACTATTGATCAGAGAAATGCAAATTAAGACAACTCTGAGATACCATTACTCACCTGTCAGATTGGCTAAGATGACAGGAACAAATAACGATGAATGTTGGAGGGGCTGTGGGAAAACTGGGACACTGATGCATTGTTGGTGGAGTTGTGAAAGAATCCAACCATTCTGGAGAGCAATCTGGAATTATGCCCCAAAAGTTATCAAAATGTGCATACCCTTTGACCCAGCCATACTACTACTGGGCTTATATCCCAAGGAAATACTAAAGAAGGTAAAGGGACCTGTATGCCAAAATGTTTGTGGCAGCCCTTTTCATAGTGGCTAGAAGCTGGAAGATTAATGGATGTCCATCAATTGGAGAATGGTTGGGTAAATTATGGTATATGAATGTTATGGAATATTATTGTTCTATAAGAAATGACCAACAGGAGAAATACAGAGAGGCTTGGAGAGACTTACATCAACTGATCCTGAGTGAAACGAGCAGAACCAGAAGATCATTATACACTTCAACAATGATACTGTATGAGGATGTATGCTGATGGAAATGGATATCTTCAACATAGAGAAGAGCTAATCCAGTTCCAATTGATTAATGATGGACAGAATCAGCTACATCCAGAAAAGGAACACTGGGAAATGAGTGTAAACTGTTATTTTTACCTTCTGAATCCAATTCTTCCTGTGCAACAAAAAATTCGATTCTACACACATATATTGTATCTAGAATATACTGTAATATATTTAACATGTATAAGACTGCCTGCCATCTGGGGGAGGGCGTTGGGGGAGGAAGGGAAAAAATCTGAATAGAAGTAAGTGCAAGGGATAATGTTGTAAAAAATTACCCATGCATATGTACTGTCAAAAAAAAGTTATAATTATAAAATAAAATAAAAATTAAATCAAAAAAAATTAATGGTCTACCTAAAAGACATAATTAAAAAAATATTAAAATTATGAAACCTCCCTATGACTTTTCACATTACCCAGGTAATCTGTGTAACAAATTATGCTGGGGGAACTTTTTAAACCAAAAACTCTAAAATTCCTTCCATCTCCATCTATTTTATTGAAGGTGAAAAAAATTCAAAAGCAAGGTTAGAAAGTAGGGGATTAATTAGCATCAGCTGATAGGCTATTATTTGAGCTTCATTCTTGAAGAAGATCATAGCATCAGGTAGGTCATGATTTGTAAGTGAATTGGATGTAAGTAAGGAAAGGCTATGCAAAGTCAGCCTTACTTTTTCCTCCAGGGCCCAGTGGCTGGAGATACTAGAGGTAGTAGCAGATTGTGGACTTTTAAGCTAAAGATTTTTAACAGGTTTGAGGCAAAACTTAGTGATGAAGGTTAGGTAAAAATGAGGTAAGCAATGGTTTCTTCTACATCATAAAAATCAATCTGAGAAGGCAAGGCCCTTAGAGTTTCTCCCCCCCCCAAAAAAAAAAAAAACAGATACTATTCATATTTACTCTGAACCATCAGGATCCAAATAATGGCCAGGTGGGACTTGGGCTTGGATCTATTATTGACCAATCAATGAGCGTGTGTGTATGTGTGTGTAGACTGTCATAATATCATAAGAATAAAGGTTCAGAGATTTAGAAATCTATGAGAGTATCTAAGGAGATCCCCTTTATGTTATTGTTGAGGAAACTGAGGACCAGAGAACTTAAGTGATATTCCTAATGTCACTCAGGCAGTAAATAGCAAAGCTAAGGTTTGAGTATAGGTTCTCTGATTTACAATTCAACGAAATTCTTTCTACTAAACCAGGTTGCCTTCCAAAGACAACCCCCCCCCATAATTGTGGCCATAAGCTACAACATTCCATGCTTGCCATTTGGGCACTTCTGTCTTCCAAATTGTGAAGGTCCGGGCTAGCTCCTCTGAAAGGCTCAGGATAAGTCCTTGCCAGGATAAGCAAAAGTCCTTGCCCCACGTTGTCGGTGCCAAATTGTAAAGGTCCTGTTGTCTCTTCTCTCTCAGTTGTAGTCCTTCTCTGGGAGGAGATCTCTTTTCTGTATAATCTTTTCTCTGTGAGCATGTTTCTTGGGAGCTTTGAATCTCCTCCAGCTCTTGTCCTTCCCCAAGTATATGTATCTATACTTATAGAAGGAATGAAGCTTGGGCTTCCAGATGAGAAGCATCAATCATATCTGGATGTTTTGCTTAAATGATCCTAGGGAGAAAGAAGAAGGGTTTTTTTCCCCTTTCAGGAAATTCCTTTTCTGCCACTCCAAAAGTTGGAAGAAGTTTTACCTATTGGTTTTAATTTTGTTGATTTTGATTTTGCCTTTTTTATTTGAAAAAGTGAATGACTTTATGTGGGAATTATGGAATAATAAAAAAAATCTAATAAAATTTTGGCCATTGTTTTCATTTCCTTCCCTTTCTTTCTATAATTAGGGAACTTTGATCTACATGACTTAAGAAGTGGTGCTGGGAAAAACAGGCTGTGTTTGGAGTTTGATAATGTAATTCTGCTATTTACTATTTATTTTTTGAAATACATGAAAAGATAGTTTTCAAAATCCATCCTTGTAAAACCTTGTGTTCCAAATTTTTCTCTTTCCCTTCTTAACATCCCCCTCACTTAGACAATAAGTAATCCAGTATAGGCTAAATGTGCAATTCTTCTAAACATATTTCCACATTTGTCATACTTTGTAAGAAAATTTAGATCAAATCAGAAAAATGATAAAGAAAAACAAACAACAACAACAAAAACAAGGGTCAAAATACTATGTTTTGATCCACATTCAGTTTCTATAATTCTCTCTCACCATTTATTATTGATATGATCTTAGACTTAAGCTTTCTAAACCTTAGTTACTTTACCTGCAAAATGAGGAGTTGGGATAGATGACATTTAATTTCTCTTCTGACTATAAATATAATGATACATTTCTCTAAGGAAATGGAAAATTTTCAGTTTTTCAAAAAGCAATATAAAGTTTGCTTTTCCCTAGGATTCCTTAGAGAAGGACTTAGATAAAAAGTATCTATCATAAAGGAAAACCCTTCAGGAGCTATTTTGCTATGAAGATCATGAGTTTTGACCTTTTGAAGAATCATTTAGGTAAGAGAGAACTGTTAAAAAAGCTTGAAATCCTTTTAAAAGCTTCTGCTAAAAACCTTCACTAAGATTTTTTGGGCTTCTAGAGATCCCAATTCATTGTGTTCATTAGGAAAAATAGCTGCTAGGTTTGTCTATGTCAGAGACAAATGGGGAAGAAAGAGAGGAAATTTCTGATCCTAACCCCAAGCAGTAACTAAAATACTTTATATCTGTTTAAATCTTCATCATTCTTTCTCTTCTCAGTCCCTTCAATCTTTCTTCAGTCTCTTTCATTCTTTACTGAAACCACCACTCTTTCCAAGGTTGTCAATGACCTGATTAATATTCAATAATAATCATAGTAATAACATTTAAAACAGACTAGTACACAGCTTGATATAATTGATAATAAGCCGTAAAGTCAAGAAAACCTTGGGTTCAATTTCTAAATTGTACACATACTGGCCTGAATGATTCTGGGCAAAAAATTGCCCACCAATTTGCATTGGTGAAGCTAGTAAGCAACAGAGGTAGGAATAAATCTGGATAATCTTGACTGCCAGTCCCTTATTTTATCTACTACATTGCTATTGACCAGCTCCGCTTTAGGAGGCTTTCCTTCCTTGGCTTCTGTAGCACAGCATAGTTCTAACCCTACTTCTTTGTTTCCTTTTTTTAACTCATATTTTTTTTCCCTTTTATCCCAACATGGAATGTCCCTCCAAGGTTTTGTCTTTTGTACTGTATGTATTTTATATTTACTTCCCCCTTCTCCCAACTGTTTGTGTGTGTGTGTGTGTGTGTGTGTGTGTGTGTGTGTGTGTGTGTGTGTGTGTGTATACACACACACATATATATATGGAATGTAAATTTCTTGAGTATAAGAACAATTTCTTTTTTGTCATACTCAGAGACAACATGAAAGAGTCGATAGAGACCTTGATTTAGAGTTAGGAAGAATCTCTGTTCACATTCTGTCTCTGCATATATTGGTGGTATAACCCTGTGCAAACCATTTGGTTTTTCAGTGCCCCTGAAGTTCTAGTTAAGACTATAATTATAAAGCAGGAGTTCATCTGTATTAAATGATAGTAGGGATAATTATGGTTATAATAAATAATAATATATGTATATATATAAATATGTTAAAATAATGAAAAGAGATTACATAGAGATGATTTCCTCAAGGGACACTAAAGAAATCACTCATTTAACCCCAAATAAAAAAATCCCTGGAGCCAAATACAAGTCTTCTGTTGTCCTATTCCTTTGTGTCTCATAGGTGTGACATTCACAGAAAGCATGTGTCATCAAGTCCCATGTACCAACTTCAGATGATGGGCCAGCCTATCATCTAAAGTCAGGGATATTTGGGATTTCTCTTTTTGACTCTGAGGATGAAAGTTGAGAGATATCTGCCTGAGGAGTGAGACATGTATAATAAGTGAAACCTCAAAAAAGCTGCTGAGTCTTGCTCTTGACCTTCTTGGGCATTAATCTTGTTCCCAGACAGGGAACAAGAAGTACAACTTGTTGGCAGTGAAGAGAGCATGATAAAATGATCCTAAATGGAAGTAAAAGAAGAAACTTTTCATCTTGCACAAGAAGAAAAGAGAAGCCACAAAATAGGAACCATGACTTCTGAGTCAAACATTTTTCTGTCCTTGGATTAAAGTGCTTGCTTCTTTGATCCTTAGCCCAAATCTCTTTCTTAGCCAAGAGTAGGCAAGTGGTTCTTAAGACTGAAGCAGTCTTCCTCAGACAGCTCAGAGGTACCGCAGAAGTAGAACCCACTTGGCCTCATTCCAAAGTTGCTTTTTTTTTTTTTTTCAATCAAATGCATCTGTATTAGGTACAATTCAATCTCTGTTCCTCAGTTTCCTGTCCTATGAATGAAGTTTAATTTATTTTTTTAGGTAACTGACCTGACACACAGAGATCTGTAGATGAGTTGGCCCTTTGAAAATGAATCATCCTGGTATTAGTTTAAGCTGATTAGATGCCTGGCCTTGTATAGAAATAATCTGTTCATTTTGGTTTGTATTGTTCTAAAATCTTGTCAAGTCTCTTTTTTCAGTTTTTACAAGGACATAATGAAGCTTTGTAGAGAACTTAACTATAGTTTATAACATTGGCCCACAATTCTTTTCTTCTTATCTTAGCTAATAAGCAGTTGTTTCTAAGGTTTCCACTAAGTGCTATGACTTTTATGCATTTATTTTTTAAAATAGCTTTTTATTTACAAGATATATGCATGGGTAATTTTTTAGCATTGACAATCACAAAACCTTTTGTTCCAATTTTTCCCCTCCTTCCCCGTACCCTATCCCCCAGATGGCAGGTTGACCAATACATGTTAAATAAGTTATTTTGCTGCACAAGAAGAATCAGACTTTGAAATAATCTACAATTAACCTATGAAGGAACTCATAAATGCAAAAGGACAAAAACAGAGGGATTGGAAATGCTATATAGTAATTCACACTCATTTCCCAGAGTTCTTTCGCTAGGTGTGGCTGGTTCTATTCATTATTGAACAAATGGAACTGATTTGGTTCATCTCATTGTTGAACAGAACCACGTCCATCACAATTGATCATCATATAGTACTGTTGTTGAAGTATATAATGATCTCTTGGTCCTGCTCATTTCATTCAGCATCAGTTCATGTAAGTCTCTCCAGGCCTTTCTGAAATCATCCTGCTGGCCATTTCTTACAGAACAATAATATTCCATAACATTCATATACCACAATTTATTCAGTCATTCTCCAATTGATGGGCATCTATTCAATTTCCAGTTTTTTACCACTACAAATAGGGCTGCCACAAACATTTTTGCACACATGGGTCTCTTTCCATTTTTAAAGATCTTTTTGGGGTATAAGCCCAGTAGTAATACTGCTGGATCAAAGGGTATGCACAGTTTGATAACCTTTTCAGCATAGTTTCAAATTGCTCTTCAGAAAGGTTCGATCTGTTCACAATTCCGCCAACAGTGTGTCAGTGTCCTAGTTTTCCCTCATCCCCTCCAACATTCAATGCTATGACTTATAAAAATGAAATGAAAGATTCTTTAGAGACACATATTTTTATGGACAGTTGTTGCTCACAGGATTGGTAATTTCTACAAATTTGTCTATTAGAAATCTCATGATAGCATATTAGGCAGTATTTCTTGAGATGGAAGGTTATCCTTCATTACTATCAAAAAAGAGATTTTAAAAAATTATCTCATAGGCCAGCAGGTGAATGCCTTCTTGCTCTTAAGAAAGAATTCTGAATTATTTAACAACCATTTTCTATTCTATTTCTGTGGTCCCCTCTCAAGGGATTGATATCCATTTCTCATTCTTCAAGGGATAGGGGAGTGAGCTCTATATGTAAATAGAGCCCCAGAGCAGCACCTGGGATGTTCTTTACTCTTGCTCAGTGCCCCATTTCAGTGTAACTTAAATTCAGGATGCAGAGGATTACAACTATCCAATCACTTCACATTTAGGTATATTTGTAGGTCTGTAGAGAACACGCATAAACTACATATGCCTTCTATCCATCTTTTAATTCAATTTAGTCTAGAAGATATTTATTTATCATTTATACTGCATTGTAGGAATTTCATTGGATATACAGGGTGTAATTTTCAAAAGGAAATGCTGAGTATCAAACAAATCTTTCAAGCTGGGTACCTTCATCTTAGAGGTAATAAGGAGGCAGTGGAGTTTAATGAGCAGGCAATGATATCGTCAGATATCAGTTTTAATAAAATCACTTTGGTAGCCTATGTACAGATGGATAAGAGTGGAGGAAGATTTGAATTAGGGACACCAAGTAGGGAGTATTTCAATAATCCAGATGAGAAGTAATGGTAGTCTGAACTGTGGTGGTGGCTGTTGGTCAACTCTGCCAAATACTGGATGGAGGTTTAGAGGAATGAGAATTGAGAAAAGGCCATCAGATTTGATAATTAAGAGGTCATTGTAAATCATCATCACATATATATCACCCTCTCCCAATTAGTCCCCCTCCCCCACAAAAAGATATAGTAAGATATAGTCCATTTAAAATAGACAACATAAAATATCTGGGAATACACATGCCAAGGCAAAACTCATGGGTATGCATAACCAATATAAAAAAATTTCCACTACAATTTTACTAACAAATCTACTTAGTCAATATTATCCCAACTAAATTACCAAAAATATTTTATTGATCTAGAAAAACTAATAATTAAATTCAACTTGGAAAAAAAGATCAAGAATATAAAAGGAATTGATGAAAAATATATGAAGGAAGGATGTTTAGCAATATCAGATCTTAAATTATATTATAAGGTAGTAATCATCAAAACACTTGGTATTGGTTAGTAGATAGAAAGGTGGATCTATGGAACAAAGTAGACATATAATACACAATACTAAATGATTGTACTAACCTTGTGTTTGACAAATTCAGGCATTTAATCTTGTGGGAATAAGAATTCACAATTTGGTAAAAATTGCGAAAACTGGAAAACTATCTGGCAAAAACTAGATATAGATTAAAATCTTATACCATTTACCAAGTTAAGGTTAAAATGGATAAATTACCTATATATAAAGGGAGATATAATAAATAAATTAATAGAACATATTATCTGTCATACTTATGGAGAGAGGAATTTGTGAACAAACAAGAATATTGTAGTATGTAAAATAGATAAACTTGATTATATTAAATTAAAAAGATTTTTTGCATAAATAAAACTAATGTAACTAAGACTGGAAGGAAAGCAGAAAATTGGGAGAAAACTTTTTTTTATGGACGGTTTCTTAGATAAAGGTTTCATATCCTAAATATGTAGAGAACTTTGTCAGATTTTTAAGAACATAAATTTCCCTGTTGATAAATGCTCAAAGGATATGAACAGGCAGTTTTAGGATGAAGAAATCAAAATCATATGGAAAACTTTAAATCATTATTGATTAGAAAAATACCAATTAAAACATTTGAGATATAATTTCATACCTATTAGATTAGATAAAATGACGGGCAAAATGATGAATGCTGGAGAGGATGAGAAAAAAAAAACTAGGACACTAATACACTGTAGAATTGTGAACTGATCTAACCATTTTGGAGAACAATCTGAAATTATAGAATTATAGAACTGTGAATGCCCTTTGACTCAGTGATGCCACTATTAGGTCTATTTCTCAGGGTCATCAAGGGAAAAAAATAATATATTCTTCTAAAATATTTATAGCACCTCTCTTTGTGATGGCAAAGAACTAGAAATTTAGGGGATGCCCATCAATTGGAGGATGGTTGAACAAGTTGTATTATAGGATTGTGATGGAATAATATTATGCTATAAAAATGACTAAGTTGGTTTTAGCAAAAAACTTGCATGAGATAAGAGTGAAATAAGCAGAACCAAAAGATTACTATGTACAGTAATAGCAATATTGTTTGAAGAATAGCTGGGAATAACTAAGCTATTCTGAGTATCATAAATATTTAAATCAACTACAAAGTATCTATGAAGGAAGATACTATTCACTTCCAGGAAAAGAACTGGTAAATATAAATATGCACAATATACTTTTATACATATAAATGTATGTTCATATATATATGTATTATTTATATATAGTATCTGTGTCAAATTGTGATCTTATCTAATGTGAAAAGGGGAGGAAGGGAGGGAAGGAAAGAGTAACCTAAAATGTAATAAAAAATAAAAACAATTGTTTTAGATGAAGTAATTGTTTATTTTGGAGAGAGCATTTTCAGTTGAATGAATTCAAATACTGGATTTCAAGTGGTAGAGAAATTAATGGGAGAAGTGGAGGCTATTGGTGTAGATAGGTTTTTTATAAGTAGTTTGGCTGATAGAGGAGAGATATATTGGAGGATAACTTAAGGGTATATTTTTTAAGAATGGGAGAAATGTATGTATTTTCAGGAAGTGGTGAATGGAGGGAGAGAAAGAAGATTACAAAAGGTTGGATGGTTGTAGAAGTCTTCTGGAGAAGATACAGTCAAGGGTATAGGTAGAGGCATTGGCTTTGGTGAGAATAATCATTAGTGAAAAAGAGTAGGTATGTTAGAGAGAATCAATGAATGTTAAAGCTGGAATCTATAGTCCTAGCTGGTGATAGGTACTTTGATTAAAGTGTGAGAACATGCTCTTACACTTACAATACTACTCTTACAATACATAGTAGTAATAATATAATAAGTTTCTAAATTGTAACCCTTGACATCTACTCATTTGGAGTAATTTTAAACTCCAAATGAGTAGATTCCAGGGTTACAATTTAATTGAATCTATTAGATGAGGCAGAATTTAGACATAATATCATATTTTACTGAGAACAAGAATAATTTAATTGCAATGTGAAGTATTGTGACATCAAGAAAACATTAAATGATAAATTGCATACATTTCAGCAAATGCAATCACCATCCCAAAATTCTTTTCCCATGCTTCTGATTCCTAACTTTTAAGAACATAAAGTTAAGACTCCTGGGTCTCTGGTAAAGTGACTACATTAGAGCCATTTTCACTCTATGGGGGCATGGATAGATATGGTAGGACTGACAACAGATGACCCTTAAAAGCTCTGCATCTCCCTAGTTGGGCTAGCAAAGCTTCTTGCACAAGAATAGGGAATCTCCATCTTGACTCCCTCCCCTACCACTTGTCTTCTCCTTCAGAGTTGTATATCTCAAAACTCAAAAACTGTGTGGTCCTTTTGAGACCTTGGGACTGACATAAGCAGAAATAAAAGAAATCTCACTGATCTTCCAATGACTTGTTTCATCAGTTCTCAATCTTCTTATGGACAATAACAAGAAAATACACATCTTTTCCCCACTTTCATCTCTTTCTTTTTTGTATCTTACCCTTGGCATCCCTTTTTCAATTTTCCCTTGAACTAGAACTTGAATGATAATGTCAACTGGCCAATCTTAAGATGAATAGGCTGTGAAGCTATGCCAGAAATGTCCATTAATGAGGGCTACTGGAAAACAAAGCTCAGAGAAATTTGGGCATTTCTGTTCAGACATGCTCCTATGGGTATTGGGGAACTGTAAAAATGCCTAGTTAAATTCTATCTTGGATAACATATCTAAAAAGCAAGTTTCTCTTTAGTTTCCATATTGGGGGGCATGTATAAATGAAAAACCCCAAGTTCTTTTTTTTTGCAGGTCCTCCTGACTTCAGGACCAATGCTCTAGCCACTGTACCATCTATCTGCCCTCCCTAATTCTTTTATATAGTCAGGTTTAATATTAGTTCATATTTATTGAGTTATTTGGTCTCTCTACAGCAAATCTAATTTTACACTCGTATAGGACTCTCAAAAATCTGTCTGAGAATATAAGAATGAGGAATTTTTAAAAATATAATCATCTGCACCTGAATTTAACTCTTGTACCATGTATAGAATCGTGTAAGAAAATTGTGTACTATAGGAAAGAAGCACTTATTAAGTACCTACTGTGTACTAACAAATATTATTTCATTAGATCCTCACAACATCCTTGGGATATGAGTGCCGTTTATTATGCTTGATGTATAAGTGAGGAAAAAGGAGTGGAGGTTAAGTGTTCAGCTAAATTCAGCTAAGTCACAGCTAGGGAGTGAATATCTGAGTCTGGATTGGAATTTAAATCTTCCTAATTCCAGGCTCATCATTCTATCCAGGTAGCTTCTAAGTATTTCAAATTTTTGCTGACAGCTGTTTTGTGCTGCTTTCTTATAGCATTCTTCCTATTCTCCTTTCCCTTATTATGTGGCTCTGAATTCTATTAAGGCATTATTAAATCCTATTCCCAAGCCTTAATAAGTATTAGGGCAAACCAATAAATGGCATAAATTTTTGTGATATAGGAAATTTATATTTGAGACAAGTGTCATAGATCATTTTTTTTGTCTTAGCAGAGTTTAGTGAAAAGAGATATTAATGAGGAATGGAATAGTCATAGAAGTTTTCAAAGAAGATGTATTCGAAGCCAGAATATGGTAGGATGAGGAGAGGTAATTTTCAAAAGCATTCTTAGATTTTTCATACATGGCTCGGGAGTGATTCTTTTCCACCCACATTTCAGTGCTAATTGCTGGTCTCTAATTTAAGCAGCATAATTATGCCTCTTGGTATTTACCCACAGTAGTCACAGGGATGTGCACTCTAATGATACATCCAAGGTTAGTTAGTCACCCTGAATGATCTGCATCTATTATCAGCCACATTTTCCTTCTTAATAGATTTACAAGAACTAATTTTTGCAATTTGTTGCCTGGAAGGAACAGCAGGAGCATCATTAAATCACTTCTGATGAGCCATTGCTTATGATAATGTGATCTTGGGCTACAAAAAAGAGGAGGGAAGATATTCTTCTTGTTGTATACCTTGGCTAGACCATACCTGGTGGATTATGCTCTTTTTTGTTCCCACTAGTTAAGATGCACTGATAAATGTATAGATGATTATAGAAAAGCAATCAGGATGAAAAAGAAACTACAAAACTTGCCATGTAACAATAATAGCTTACATTTACGTAGTATCCTTCCCAATATGAGGTAGGTAGGATAGTGAAAAAAATCCACTTTTATACCAAAGCTAAATTCTTCCAGGGTTGCCTTCATTCTATTCACTCCTCTCCTGTCTGGGACTTCCCTGTCTCTCTGTCTATCTCTCTTTCTATTTCTGCCTCTGTCTCTATCTCTGAATATCTCTCTCTCTCTCTCTCTGTCTTTCTGTCTATCTCTCCTCTTTCTTTTTCTGTCTCTATCTTTGCCTTTCTTTCTCTCTCTTCCTAGCTCTTTCCCTTCATTGTCTATTAATATACCCAGATTTTTCCTAATCTCAAAAATCTTCCTCTTCCTCTGTGATCTATCCAGCTATCTTGCCCTTCATTGTGAAAATCATAAAAAGAAAAATTTACATTCATTCTTTCCACTACCTCACTACCCTATTCTTTCCTCTGCTGCTTCTGTCCCACCACTACTCAAATTGCTCTCTGAAATGCCATATTCAATATCATTTTCATTCTTTATTTGATGCCATTGACCATCCTGTTTATAAACAGTCTCTTTTTTCAAGATTTCCAAGTCATTAGTCTCTTCTGATTCTACTACCAAATTTTATCTTGCTCTCTTTAATAGTTTACTTTCCTCTTCCTGATGCTTAAGGTAGGACAATATTTCTTTATCCTCTTCCTATTCTGTATCAAATAATACCCATCTCTTTGCCCTCTCCATTTCTTTCCATAAACTATTTGTCCTCCATTTCTAGAATGGAATTTTACCCATCATCTCCACATTCCTAACTCAGGGCAGCTAAGTGGTAAAGTGGACTGGTTTTGGAATCAGGACTACTTACCTTCCTGAGTTTAAATCTGGCCTCAGACATTTATTAGATTGTATGACTCTGTTTAAGTCACTGAAGCTGGTTTGCCTCAATTTCCTTATCAGTAAAATGAGTTGAAGGAAATGAAAATTTTTAAGTAAGTATATAACACTGACTACTGTGATCCCTATGGCCTAGAAAGAAATTTTCTCCCTACTCTGAGCATTTTTCTTGATCATCCTTATCTATATAATGCTTTCCTTCTTCATTTTGACGGGGGTAGCCCAATGCCTGGCACATGTTAATAAATGTTTATTGACTGACTAACACAGTGCTTGGACTTTTTATCTGTTATTCCACACTCTTGGCACATGACTAGTCTACACATACTTCTTCCATGACATCTTTTATGCTACTTTATTTGCACAAATATTTGCCAATAACATGAAGAACCTTCCTTGGACACAAGTCATTGTTGGTAGGAAGTAGATTTTCTATCAATTGCTCTTAGGATTATCCATGCTTTTGATATTTTTGGAAGCTGCAATTTTCTAGATTCATTTCTAAAAAACATCAGGAGAATAATGTTAAAACAACTAGTAATTGTGGATGGGAATAATTTGAGATTGTTGAAAGTGCTACATAATTTCCCAAATGCTATTCAGCCCATTATCTTTTTATTCAATCCTAGAACTAATTCATCCCTAATTTTTAGTTTTTGCTCAAGATATATGTGCTGATCATATAACTCCATGGGTTGCTTAATTAACTGTATGTTGTAGTCTGGATACTAGGCATTTTCATCCATTTGTTTTTTCTTGTGTAGACATCTTTTGAGTGAATCTCCTAGAATCCCTAATAGAATTTTGAGGCTTAATGTAGCAACACAATGTTATTTCCAAACAGGGACATCTCTCTCTTCCTTAAACTCTTCACATGATTCTCCAAGCCTAGAATTCTCTGCCTTCAAGGCTTTATTCAGCTACCATCTTCAGTTCAAAACTTTTTCTGAATGCTTCAGTTTATAGTTCCTTCTACCATTTTCTGATATTATTTTGAATTTATTTTGACTATGGCTTGTACTTATCTATATTCTACTAGTAGAATGAAGACTTTAATTTTTGTTTTATATTCTTAGCAGCAGGCACAGTATCTGGTTTGCTAACAAATTCAGTTGAATATCTGGAAAGTATTAACATATTGAGTGAATTTCTTGAGACAAAGATGAATGTTGGAGGGGATATGGGAAAACTGGGACACTAATACATTGTTGGTGGAACTGTGAATGGATCCAGCCATTCTGGAGAGCAATTTGGAACTATGCTCAAAAAGTTATCAAACTGTGCATACTCTTTCACCCAGCAGTGTTTCTCTTGGGCCTATATCCCAAAGAGATCTTAAAGGAGGGAAAGGGACCCACATGTGCAAAAATGTTTATGGCTGCTCTTTTCATAGTGACAAGAAACTGGAAACTGAATGGATGCCCATCAGTTGGAGAATAAATTGTAGAATATTAATATTATAGAATATTTTTGTTTTATAATAAAAGATCAGGAGGATGATTTTTGAGAGGCCTGGAGAGACTTACATGAACTGATACTGAGTGAAGTGAACAGAACCAGGAGATCATTGTACATAGCAACATCAATATTATACAATGATTAATTCTGACAGACATGACACTTTCCAACAATGAGATGACTGATGCCAGCTCCAATGATTTTGTGATGAAGAGAGTCATCCACACTCAGAGAAAGGACTGTGGGAACTGAATGTGGATCACAGCATAACATTTTCATTCTTTTTGTTGTTGTTCATTTGCATTTTGTTTTTTTTTTACTCATTTACTTTCTTTTTATTTTGATCTGACTTTTCTTGTGCAGCAAGAGAATTGTATAAATATATTTATACATATTGGATTTAACATATATTTTTAACATGTTTAACATATATTGCATTGCCTGCCATCTAGAGGAAGGGGTAGGGGGAAAGAGGAGAAAATCTAAAACACAAAGCTATGCAAGGATCAATGTTGTCAAATTATCCGTGCATATGTTATGAAAATAAAAAGCTTTATTAAAAAATTCCTTTTCCATTTGAACTTTTTGTGGGACATTTGAGGGAAACTGCTTGGTGTAATGGACAAAACACTATTTTTTGGATTTAGAAAGACTGAAGACCAAATCCAACCTCAAATGCTCACTTACTTTGTGACCTTGGGTGATTTATTTAATATTCCTGAGTTTTGCTATTCCAAAGGTGTATATTTTTATAAAGCCATTAAAAGATAAAAAGATGTTCTCATTGAGAAAAAAAAATCTCCCTACCAATTCACACCTCTCAGATTGGCGAAGATGACAGAAAAGGACAATGATAAATGTTGGAGGAGATGTGGGAAAACTGGGATGTTAATATATTGCTGGTGGGATTGTGAATTGATCCAACCATCCTGGAGAGAAATTTGGAGTTATGCTCAAAGGGCTATAAAACTGTGTGCATACCCTTTAATTCAGCAGTGTCCTTACTGGGTCTGTATTCTAAAAAGATCATTAAAAAGGGGAAAGAATTCATGGGTGCAAAAATGTTTGGCAGCTTTTTTTTTTTTTTTTTGCAGTGGCAAGGAATTGGAAACTGAGTGGACACCCATCAATTGGAGAATGGCTGAATAAGTTATGGCATATGAATATAACAGAGTATTATTGTTCTATAAGAAATGACCAACAATATGATTTCAGAGAGGCTTGGAGAGGCTTACATGAACTGGTTCTGTCTGAAGTGAGCAGAACCAAGAGCACAATGTACATAGCAACAAGAAGATTATATGATTATCAGTTCTGATGAATGTGTCTCTTTACAACAATGAAGTGATTCAGGCAGTTCCAAAGGTCTTGTGATGTTAAGAACCATCTACATTCAGAGAGAGGACTGTGGGGAGTGAGTATAAATCATAGCATAGTTTTTTCACTGCTTTTGTTGTTGTTGTTTGGTTGTCTTTTTTCTTTCTTATTTTTTCCTTTTTGATCTGATTTTTCTTGTGCAACATGACAAATGTGGAAATATGTTTAGAAGAATTGCACATGTTTAACCTATATTGGATTACTTGCCATGTTGGGAAGGAGGGAGATAGGGAAGAGAGGGAGAAAAAAATTTGGAGCAGAAAGTTTTGCAGGAGTAAATGTTGAAAACTATTTTTCATGCATTTTGAAAAATAAAAAGCTATTATTATAAAAGAATATAAATGCAAAATATAAGAAATTTCAAAAGAGATAAAATCTCCCTGACCATCAGTTTCTCCATTAAACTTCATATATCTTCCTCTGAGTAGTTTGAATTAAGGTCTTATGAAGGATACAGCACAATATATCTAATATACCTCTGGTTATTAGTATCAAAGTTAAGATAAAACAGAGAGATGAAGGCTCAAAAGAGGTGTTGGCTCAAGAGAGATGTTTACCATTGTGGAGGATAATAGGTATCAGAATGATAGATTAAAAAAAAAAGGAACTCAGAGACCATATTATTCTCCTCTCGCCAATATTTTATAGTTGAGGAAGAGAGAAGACAAGTGGCTTGCCCAGGATCACTTACTAATGCAATGCAGGACCAATTCTCCAAACCAGGAGCAGAGTTTTCCCCATTACACTGCCCTATAGTGTGAATTATGGTTTAACTATGGAGGCAGACCATTGCTTTAGCCAAGATTAGGCCCTGTGCAACGATACTATTTTCGTCATAAGTAGGAACAGATCTCCGTATTTAGCCAGAATCCTTATAAGACCATAGAACAGTCTCTGAGAAGCTAATTAGCTTTGGATCATTGGGGAGGAAATGATGGCTTGTTCCTTAGATCTTTCATTGGTGGCAGGATGGTAATTGATAGACTTCTGAATGAAGATTTATCACAGGTAATTTTGCATGTGCGTCAAACTTCCCTGATTGCTTGGAATTCATGTGAGTATTATAACATCTCTCACAGAAATGAGGAGCAATTGAATCCCTGTGAAAGAGCCTATAAAGAAATATCCCAGGTTAGAAGGGTGGCAGCAGTAACAGCTGTATCTAACAGAACATAATGTAGCTCTCTCAGAAGGAGGTCTGAGACTCACTTAAAAGTGAGTATCATTTCCCTTCCCATTTGGGAGATTTTACAAGTCACAAGTAGTAGCCTTTGGGGAGATCAAAACCAGAAGGTTAATGTACAAGGGCCCTAGAAATTGATTTGTAAGGAAAAAGCCTGAGTGGGAAAGGAAACTGGCATTCACAGCTGAGACAGATTACATTCGCAGAATTCCTTGTTTTCTAATCTGCATTCATACTGGAGTTGGTGGCTTCTCACTATTTATTGAAAAGAAACACGATATGGTGAAAGTGGAGTCACAAAACTGCTATGAATGTGCTAGAGGCAACTCAAACTGGCTTTAAAATGCCCAACCATCTTAGAATTTGGCTGAAGACTTGAAGAGAGTGAAACCAAGATAGAATCATGGTTGGAGGTTGATAAGAATTAAAAGATGGAAGGGATTTTAATAGACAATTATTTCATTTTACAGATAAGGCAATTAAGGTACAGAATATGTGCTCGAGGACATTCAAGAATAAGCAATGGAGCTGAGTCCTGAATCCTTGATCTGTGACTTCATAACCAGTGAATATGCTTTCCATCACTGGTGTCCTGATCATGTTTCCCAACTTCCCTGTCACTTTATGCCTTGTATGGAGGCAGGCTTGGAATCAGGAATACTCAAATTCCTGAAGTCAAATCTGTCCTTTAGACACCTACTAGCTGTGTGATTTTGGATGAGTCACTGAACCTTGCGTACCTCGTTTTTTTCTTCTGTAAAATGAGATGGAAAAGGAAATGGCAAATCACTCTAGCATCTTTGACAAGAAAACCTCCAAATGGTATGTCAAAGAATCAGACATAACTGAAAAGATTCAACAATCACAAAAAAAGGCTTTTTTGGGAAGCAGATTTATTTGGTTGGGTATGAGAAGCTGCTGCCCAGAGTTGCTTGCAATTGTTCAGAGATGGAGCAATGGAATGCAAAAAGAGAAGATATCCCATTCCTTTTCCCCCTTCCTCCATCCTAGCATTGCTCTACAGCATTCTGTAGTTGCTGTTTTTCATTTAGTAAAGCCATAGATGCTGAAGATAGAAACACGGGTGTGTGACTTTTCCAGGGTCACACAGTAAATGTTGAAGACTGGATTTGAACTCAGGAAGATGAGTCTTCTTAAAATGGTATTATTGTGAAAGGATATTGTCAATAAGAAAGTTGTTGCTATTATGGATGCCCATGAACAGTATCAGAGGAGAGGATCAGAGAAGGTGCCAGGAAAAGGAGGGACTCTTCTAGATTGGGGTTTAAGAGAAGGCTTCATTGAAGTGGTGACATTTAAATTGGGTCTTCAAGACTGCTCAGATTTTGATAGTGGGGATTACATGGCTCAGGAGTGATATAAACAAGGCTGTAGAGGTATAAAAATTTGAAAATAGGGTTGGAAAAGAAAGTGGAATCCAGAATGAAGACTATTCCTTTCACTATACAAAGTTGTGACAAATATACCAGCGAGAATGCAATATCTTGCATTTATATTGTACTTTTTTGTATTTCAGATATGTATTGTCATATTTAGCTGCATTGAATTTTGGTGGGGGTATGGGGGCAAAATGAGCCACTCATCTTTCTCACTGGTGGTTCAAACTTAATACAATCTCTCTCTTCCTCTGTCTTTGTCTGTAGGTCTGTTTCCTCTCTCTCCTCTCTCTCTCTCTCTCTCTCTCTCTCTCTCTCTCCTCTCTCTCTCTCTCTCTCTCTTCCTCCTCTCTCTCTCTCCTCTCTCCTCTCTCTCTCTCTCTCTCTCTCTCTCTCATCTCTCTCTCTCTCTCCTCTTCTCTCTCTCTCTCTCTCTCTCTCTCTCTCTCTCCTTCTCTCTCTCTCTCTCTCTCTTTCTCTCTCTCCTCTCTCTCTCTCTCTCTCTCTCTCTCTCTCTCTCTCTCCTCTCTCTCTCTCACACACACACACACACACACACACACACACACACACACACACACACACAAGGAAACCAGACCTAGAGAGACTAAGCATTTTGGTTAGAGTCACACAGGTATTAAGTAGTTGATCCCATTTTTGTGACTTTAAAATTCAATTCTCTTGTTCTTGGATCTCACTAGTTCTAATAAGTAGTATTTAATGAAATACTTTGCTTGAATTTAGCAATTCCTCTGCCTTGTTAGCTTAGCCTTTTAGTTGGAATGTCATATTTATCTATAAAGCAATTGACTTGCCTTTGACTTGACAAAGTAAGTTTTTTTTAAAAAGTTATCTTTCCCATTATTAGAGAGTTCCCTTTATAAGAGCATATACCTCTCACCTCTAGGATCCCATACCCTGAAAGGTATCCAGAAGAAAGTAATTCAGAAATCCAACAGAGGTTTAGCAGTTTCTACACTCCAGAATTAAATGAAGCTGATTGTAGACCTTGGAGTGGAAGGCCTGCTTAAGGTCCCCAAAGAGAAATCCTATTAGTTACACCATATTTACTAGGTGCGAAATTGTTTTTTTAATCCTCTGCTGTTAAAAATGAGCAATTCTTAGTTGTAGTTCAAGCTTCTCCATCCCTCTTTTATTTCCTTCAAGCAGATTGCCATTCAGCAAAACCTCTCTGGCAGACAGAGTACCGTTCTTCAACCTTCACAGCAGTTGTGGTCATGCACAGATGAAAGTCTCCCTGCAGCCCATGACAGAGTTTATTTCCTATTCAAAGTTGACTGCCTGACAGGCATCAGTCATAAAGAATGCTGAAGTTATGGACCAGTGGGCATTCTATTGGATCTCCTCTGAAGTCAGAAGAATAAGAGCACATCACACTTTGAAAATCCCAAAGTCTTGTGTATGTTATCTTATTGGATATTCACAACAATTGAGTGTTTAATAATGCAAGAATTATCTTTGTTTTGCAGAGTGGGAAATTGAGACTCAGAGAGAAGGGACCAGTCGTGTAGCTTATAAGTGTCAGGGCGGGATCCAAATCTGCATCTTCTGTTGTTAAGTATACAGATCCTTCACTTAAGCGATGCATAGGAAGTTACATGGACTGTGAGTCTGGATTTATTGTATCCTTATTGTATCCAAGATACATCATCTAAGCTAGTTAAAATAAACTACAAAGGATTAGTGATTCCCTTCTCTTTAAATTCAATTCATCATGGGGTGAAAATTCAAGTTATCCAAACATTTGGATACTCACCATCAAAAATCATCTAAGAACACTTGTAAGTATTCTAGAATCATGGAGAGGGAAGGCAGATAGCTTAATGGTTGGTATAAAATAAAACTACATTTTGAATTTATATAATACCATATCCAGCAGTATACTGGAACCAGCTCCAACTGACTACTTTGAGAGAGATCTGATTGTTAAATTTTATATTGTAATATTAAATAGTATAAATTTATACCTCAAATATTGACAATCAACTCAAATCTAGCATTATCTAGACTTAAGAAATTGATGGAAAATATTAAATAGAGATCAAATTTTAAAGTGTATCATGTTTATCCTTTTTTTGAATACCCAATTGTTAAATATTTATTAGCATACCATTGGGCCCATATCCCCTTTAAATGTGATTTGTCCATATAGTGAAAATTAGTTCATTCTACAATATCAACTTAGTATAATGGAAAGAGTGTTAGATTTAGAGCTGGGATTGAATACTAACTTTACTGCTAATTACCCATGTGAGCAAATTATTTAACATTTAGCCTCTTTGGGCTTTAGTTTCCTTGTCTGCAAAATGAGAAGACAGATAAAATCTTTCATTTCTAAATCTGATTCTTAATAACAATCCCATGAAATTTTTTGGACAATACCTTTTCAGATTCTTTGCCTTCTTGTCTCCTCTTTCCATATGCACATAAATTTGAATGTAGTAGCATACTTAGACTGGTGTAGCATATCAAAAGTTAGTATGCATATCTACACACCTCTCTGTAATATCCAGGCTAGCTCCCTGGAAGGCCCCAGGATGTTAGAATCAGGATAAATCAAAGTCCTTGGTCTCTAGGGGGAGAAGTGGAGGAGGCAGGCAAACTGTCACAACACTTGCCAAAGATGTATTGTGGATTCTGGAGTCTGGAGTCTCCAGCCTCTCTCCTCCTCATCCTATAGCCAAGTGACCTTGACCACTCTCCCTCAGCCCTCCCTCCAATCCTTGCCTATGATTACCTCACTACCAAACATTCAGCGAGCACCAATCATGAGAAGAGCCAACATATTACCATATCATCTAAATATATGCTTATAGAGTCATTATTTCACATTAAATAGATAATTAGCCTTAAATGTTCTGCTGTCTGATTCAAGCACACCTTTTCAGAGTTTCAGTACTCTACACCCCTCTCTGAATGGTAATCTTTCAAGCTTTCAGTATTGTTGTCAGTGACATAATTTTGAGGAACACATCCCTGTGTTATATAAGAAATTATTTCCTTTAAATAAATCCTGGAATGCTAATCATTAATTAATTAATTGAGCAGACAATTCAATGAATCAATCAATTTGGTAGATATTTATTAATTGACTACAGCCCTCTCTCACTTATTGATATCATGATCCTCTTCAAGAATGAAAAACAAACAACAACAATTGTATGTAGAACCCCATTCCCAAAATTAGAGAAGATATAAAGCTTGAGTAGATTTTAAACTGGAAGTGACCTTCAATATCAAGTTCAACTCTAATTTTATAAATAAGTTAAATAGAAATAAAGAGACACATACTTAGCAAATCACAGAGTTGGAATTTAACTTCTGATCCTTGAACTCCACATTCAAATGCATATATGTTGAATTCTCTCATCTAAAGGAGTTTAAAGTTTAATAAGAAAATAAGAGACAGACACTGATAAGTATATCTTAATAGATGCATGATTTCATAAATGAGTGCTCTCTACTAGTTCAAATTACAACCTATCCATATCTTCTTCTCTTTTGTGACTATTATGATTTCATCAACTAATCAAAAAATATTTATCACAATATACCAGGCATTATCCTAGACATCAGGATTGAAAAACTACCAAAATAAAGGAAAGAAAAAAAAAAAAAGAAATGCTCCCTACCTTCTCATATCCATATTGTTCTATAGATCTACAGAAAAGCTGGTCAACATGCTAGAAATCTTCTAGGATTCAAATCCTTGTACATTTTGTGGGTGCTAATGAACAGCCATGTTTTCTATGGGCTATTCTTTGCTCTTGATATTGACTCATCTTCTTTTCTGATTACATATTTCCTGGATGATCTTGTTCTTCACTATACCTCTAGCATATTGGTCATTGTCATAAATATGCTACTGATTTTTTTTTCCCAGTGTGCTTCTTTCCAGTATTCTTTGGACTTTTCACAGCTTTGATTCTTTTAGTTTGTTGTATTCCAAGATGCATTCTCATTCAGGATTGTTAAGAAAACACTGGTGTGTAAAAGATGGATTTTTGTGTTGGGGAGAGGCTTAGGACTGTTCAAAGCAATGCACAATTTCTTAAAAGAAACCTATCCTATTCTCTTGTTCTTGTTCAGTTTTGGCCCTAGCTTATGTCTAGAGTGCCTATCCAAAATATCTATACAAATGATCAATGGATTGCCCCTGGAATTGTAAATTTTAGAATAGACAAATCCATCTTCATCCATCTAGCTTTTACTGTGTGGTTTGTTAGGGTGATTTTTTTTTGAGTATTAAGGATCTCAGTGATCCATGTCACAGATGTCATTCCCTCCCTATAATGCTTTTGGTGAGTCATTTAAGCTCTTTGAGTTTTGATTTCATCATATATAAATAATAAAGGCATTGAATTAGAAAGCTTCTCAGGTCTCTTTCAACTCTAGAGCTATGAGACTATGATTCAATGAACTGCAATGCCCAATAATATATAAATGCATTAGAGAGATGGAAAAGAAAAGGTTACATGAGGAGAAAGGTTGCTTTTGATTAAAAGGATCTTGGAGCCAATAGAACAAAAATAAATAAGTTGAAAATGTTGCTGAAGGTTAGCAATTTTCTGTGCTTAAATCTGTGCTTCTTTCTATGGTAGGAAATGTGGGTAAATTTAAAGACAAGCAATCTGATCTAATCCAATAAGTATTTATTATGTGCCTATTACGTGCCAAAGAAAGTGCTATGTGTGGGAAGACAATTAATAAAAAGAAAGGAATTTAGATTCTAAGGAAGTAATATTACACAAAAGGAGGCTAGAAATCAGGAAGAAGTGAAAGGGGGAAGGCTTCACACCAGGGGTTTCTATTATGAGGGCATCTTGTTCCATGGAATTGATACCAGCTAGAGCAGCACATACAAAGTGGAGTCAAAGTTTAATTTCTGCCTTCTTTGAAGGAAGGCATTGAGAAGAGGTGGTACTCCTTCCTCCAGGCCTCAAATTAAGAAGTGGACAGGAGGTTGAGGGAGGGGGACTTAGTTAAGATTAGAGTTAGCAACATGGTAGTGAGTTTAGAAGTGATGAGCTTATCTGGAGAGAGGCATCTTAGTTTCATGGCAATTGTGTATCAAACAATAAAAATAAAGCTGCCAACTAACATACCATTTTGGGTATCAGTGTCCCAGCAGATTTCCTACCTTCACTGTCAACAAATGAGAGCTCTTGTTTATACCTCTGACTTTAAGGCTGAAGCTTCCTCATCTCTTGGTCCTACCAAGTTTAAGTGACGGACAGGTTAGGCTAGGGTTCGGTTTCCCCATCTCCAAAGGGGGATACTTTGACTAAACAATCTCTGAGGTCCTGTTCAATTCTTTAAAAAAATTCTCTTTCAAGTTTTACTGTATTTCTGTTTTGTCTAGGCTAAATTTCCTCTCCTCTTCATCTTCCCTTCTATTCCCCCAGCCTCACCATCCACTAAGAATCAGAATAGAATTACCAGACTTTTTCTCTATTGCTTTGAATTGTTGACAGAGAGGTTATTGGTGTCATTTTGAATAAAAATCCATCAAAGGTAATTTTATGTTTGCATCAAACTCTCTATCCCTGTGTCTCTGTTGGTCTTCTGAAATTAGTTTTCTCTAACTATCTTCTCCCTCCTGTTAGACAGCCTTATTACCCTTTGATCTACTATTCCCTGTACTCTCAGAACTAGCTCTACTCTAGGTCACAACTATTTTCAGGAGTTTTCATTTTTTTTCTCCTGGAGTACTCAGACTGCTTTTGTTTACCTCTTAGCAGTGAACCCTTACAATTAAGCTATTTCATGCATACACACAAATATGCATGCACAGACACAACACATCTGCCTTAGAAATCATCCCAGATGCACTTGAGGGTGATTCACCACATACAGGATGATAAGATGACTCTCTGAGTGTCCTGGAAATGTGTGTTTACCCATCTTTGACTAAACTTTTGCCTGGCGAGTCTGACTGAGCTCTCATTACACATCTGCTTTGAAGGCATAATTGACCTCATAGGTGGGTTGCTGATCTCTTAAAAACTTTCATGGATCCAGGAAATGGTGAGAGCCTCTGCTTTCCCCCAGGATTCTGTGCTTCCTCCCACAACTTAGCACTTTGTTGTCTTCTAGTTTCTTTGTTTTTGCTAAAGCCTCTTTTTATGATTTGGGAATTTTTCCTTCTTAATCTTTCCTCTCTGAAATCTAAATCGTGCTTTTGAGTCCAATTCATATACTGCCTCATCCCGACCAGAATTCTTTCTCTGATTTTGTTGTTTGGTAATGACCTTTCCTTCTTCAGGTCTCATATAGTATCTTCTTTGAATCTCTCTCTAGTGCACTTATCACATAATATTGTATTATAGCTTTCTGTAGGTTTTATCCCCCTTCTGGGATAATAAAAACCAGAGATAACAAGGGCCATCTCCAACCTAAACTTTGCTTCTCTAAATATTGATGAAATTGAATTGTGGAATAGAGACAAGTATAGAATCATAGAATCTATAATTGGAATAGTCCTTAACAGCTTTTATATATGTGCCTTCATTTTATGAAGAAGCTTATGGAGGCCTAGAAAGGTTAGATAATTTATCCAAGATCACACAGGTAAATAAAACAGCCAAGATTCAAAGCCTGATTGCTTCATTTAACTACAAATCTAGGACTTTTTCTATTGTGCCACATTCATTTCTTTCTGTCTCTGACTTATGTCTGTCTATGACTGTCTTTCTCCAGATAATAATGATAGGTTTAAAAATCCTTGTGTAGTGGCTGTCAGAAAATAAGCATGGTTTCTGAGTATGGTCCAAGAATTAGTCTTATAATATTATTAAATGTCCCAGGAGGATTGAACATATAGTAGATACTCAGTATATATTTGTCAAGTAGATTATAATTGAATTGGTTTCTAAAATATTGATTGCTGGCTTGTAAAGTTCTGTTGTCTCCAGAAACTGCTGATCGCTCTCTGGGAGGAGATCTGCTGTCTCAACTCAATCTCTCAGCCAGATTCTTCTTCCTGTAGAGAGCCCTCCCAACTCTGACCTAGAGTAGAGACTTCTCTCCCTTGCTCAATGTTGCCTCCTTTATCCTCCCAGAGAATGGGCATGGAATAACTCAGGGGCTTCTGGGAAAAAATACTTCAACCAATGAACTTGCTCCTCCTAAGCATGCAAGCTCCTCCCCAGAAGTTCAAAGGGGTAAACTCCCTTTAAAGGCCGGAACTAGAGAATTGTTAAGTACCGATTTAGCATCTAGTAAGAACCTAATATCTCATTATCTCATTAGCACTTGTAAGAACCTAACACTGGCTCATTAAAAAGAATGAACCAAACTTTTTTATTGGAAAAGAAGTTCACATTGATAGTGTCTGAGGCAGGATTTCAGTGTAGGTCTTTTTGACTCCCTAATCCACGTTCTAGGAGAGGGGATATACTCATGACATGTTGAAGGGAATCCATCCTTGTCCTTTCAAGATTAGCATCCTTGTTTGATTGGAAGTAACCAGAATCTTGTTAAGACTATTCTGAGGTACTTGGGTATTAACTGATTTAAGTGGGATAAACAGATGGGTAGTGAAATAATTCTACTAAAGGCCACTAAGGAGAACCAAAGAATTTTTTACCAACTCTCACTAAACCAGGACCACCATGAGGTGCCAAAGGAGAGTTTTAAGTCTGTACCAGAACATGCACTAGTTTCCTAATATTCTTGGTAAAGTTATCAAACTGTGCATACCCTTTCACCCAGCATTGCTGTTATTGGGATTATATCCCAAAGAAATACTAAAGAGTGGAAAGGGACCTGTATGTGCCAAAATGTTTGTGGCAGCTCTTTTTGTTGTAGCTAGAAACTGGAAGTTGAATGGATGTCCATCAATTGGAGAATGGTTGGGTAAATTGTGGTATATGAAGGTTATGGAATATTATTGCTCTGTAAGAAATGACCAGCAGGAGGAATACAGAGAGGCTTGGAGAGACTTAAATCAACTGTTGCTGAGTGAAATGAGCAGAACCAGAAGATCACTATACACTTCAACAACAATACTGTATGAGGATGTATTCTGATGGAAGTGGAAATCTTCAACATAAAGAAGATCCAACTCACTTCCAGTTGATCAATGATGGACAGAAATAACTACACCCAGAGAAGGAACACTGGGAAGTGAATGTAAATTGTTAGCACTACTGTCTATCTACCCAGGTTACTTATACCTTCGAAAGCTAATAATTAATGTGCAACAAGAAAATGATATTTACACACATATATTGTATCTAGGTTATATTGTAACACATGTAAAATGTATGGGATTACCTGTCATCGGGGGGAGGGAGTGGAGGGAGGGAGGGGATAATTTGGAAAAATGAATAAAAAAAAAAAAAAGAAATTCATTCTAGAAAGTTCACAGCCTATCTTTCATATCTAAGTAGATGGTTTTAAATTCAACATTACACAAATCATTTTGTTTTTAAAATGCTCAATACATTAAAAAATTCTAAATTGCATGTTGTCTATAGCAGAAATATGTTCAAAGGGACAAAGGCAAAAACTATTATTCTCAGAGTCCCTTTAAATAATAGATACAACTTTAAGATGACCCAAAACAATCAAAACAAAATTTGATAAAACTTCACACACATAAGAGATTTCATTTAACATCTTTGATCCTTTTTTATAGTAAAAATTCATTCTGTTATGAGTAAGCATTAAAATAATTTTTATATAATTAATTTGTAGACTATGAATAAATTCATTCCTTGTTTGGAGACTATAAAATTTAAACCATCACTTTTCCCAAGGCTGTCAAAATAGTAATTGCCCTGGTGCAAAGTCAGTTTTTGCAGCTTATTAATTGTCTTCAACAGTATATTCTTGAGGTTTCTCCACAGGTCCTTAAGCCTTCGTGTAGAGTCCACCTTTTCTCAGCCTCTGGACCACAGGCTCAGTCATTAATAACATCTGATAAGGTTCTTCTCACTCCTAGCTCACCTGGAATTACAAACTCCAAAGGTGTTGTCCAGATCAGCAATCTTTACTTCCTAAGGGCTGCCCTTTCAAGTTGGACTACAGGGCTTTAAGAAATTGGCACTTTAGGTCTCTGCGGGAAGAGGGTGGGAGAAATTTGGACCCAGGTGTTCGGCTACAGGTCTGTGGCCCAGTGACTACTTCATCCTTTGTGTCAGGAATTCTGGGTAGGGGAACCCATGTCAAAGATGTTGGGGCACCAGCACAAACCCCAAAAGAATTCAGGGATACCTTCCTAGGCAAGACAGATTCTACAAACCTAAAAAGCATGGAAAATCCCAGAGGCCAAGTTTTTTCCCTTGCTTTGACAATTTCTCTCAGAAGGCTTTTAATCATGTAAATTAGGACTATTTAAAAACACAATAGACTCATTCAATTTAGCTGATAGCATTAAGCAACTTAAAACCTATTCTGGAAACCCCCAGAAATCTATTAAAAATGTTTTTAACAGTGCTGTAACTTTTAACTATTTCTGCAGACTCAAATTCACCAGTTTTAGATCCACAGACATGCCAAATTTTTTTTTCAAGGTGTAGTAGTTGTACATATCCCTATGATGAGATTAGATTCATGGAAACAGAATGATGAGATTAGGATTCCTGGTGGTCAGGGAGTTAGATGATGAGGTTAGTGGCAGGTTTGGGGTTCAGAGAACCAAATAAAGAAGTTTGGCTCCCCTAAACCCCTTGGAATTCAGTGCATGGATAGGGAGTTTTGGGAACCCCTTCTAAAGTTGCAGAGATCCTTTGTAAAGGAATTTATGAACCCCAAAAGCTAGACTGATAAAAAGAGGTTTATTATTGGCATTGGGAAGTCAGCCTTTGCTATGAATGAATAGAAAGACTGAATTCCTTAGTGGCAAGATATGACAGAGAAATAAATTTTCTAGTAGAGCAATCCCAACAGAGAGATATAAAGTTTCATTAGAGAAATAAGTGAAGATAAAGAGAGGGTAATGCTGAAAGAGAATATCATTCCAGCAGGCAGAGGTTGCTGCTATGCATGCCATGGCATGTTAGGTCCTCTGCCAGGACTGAGCCCCAAGTTATAAGGAAATCTGAGAAGTTTCAATTGAATGAGATTCCCTCAATGCTGTCACTGCCCCCAGGTCTAGATGAGATCTCTTACTGGAGTGGTTTTGAGCCAACAATAGGGGTCAATAAAAATCTAGATGTCCACCTAAATGAAATTACTTCAACTAGTGCCCCACCAAGATAAACCACTTTATCTTGGTTGCTTGGGATGGGTTTCACAGAGGCAGGTTTCAAGGAGAATTTCTTCTTAAAGGACTTTTCAGAGAGTTTTGAGGTCCCCCTTTCAGTTTCAGGCTTCCCTCATCACCTATAAAGCCACATTTTCTGAAAAGATATCACACGTTGCTTGAGCAACCCAATGGCTTTCTTAATAAAATACAGTTAAAATATACCCAATCAAGGCCTTATTTAGCATTCTCCCCTCATCAATTAATTGCCAATATCCTTCAGGGGATTTTTATTACTCCAATATCTTCCAGCTTTTTCTCTTCCTCTTTAGAACATATCAGGGCTGCTTCCATTTTAGACAAAGCCAGTATTTGTTTCCCACTCCTCCTTCTACAGAGCCACTTCCTTTAAACATTTTCCTCTTTAGTCAAATATTCCCCCCCTGCCTCAAGGGTTATTCCCTTCTAATGGTTTCATTAATTGTTTATTCCCCCAAGGTCTTGCCTTAATCTATAAGTCTCATCTGATTTCTTTTTTTCTTTCTTTCTTTCTTTCTTTCTTTCTTTCTTTCTTTCTTTCTTTCTTTCTTTCTTTCTTTCTTTCTTTCTTTCTTTCTTTCTTTCTTTCTTTCTTTCTTTCTTTCTTTCTTTCTTTCTTTCTTTCTTTCTTTTTTTTTTTTTTTTTTGCTGAGACAATTGGGGTTAAATGACTTGCCCAGGGTCACACAGCTAGGCAGTGTTAGTGTCTGAGACCATATTTGAACTCAGGTCCTCCTGACTTCAGGACTAGTACTCTATCTACTATGCCACCTAGCTGCCTCCTTATCTGATTTCTTAAGGAGCAAACAGGGATATTGAAAGGGAACATACAAAGTTTTAATAGTTCATCCTTCACAAGTCCCTTTATTACTGATTGCAATCTTATTTTTTATTGAATTTTGTGTTATTCATAACATAGCATTTTCACTTTTTTTGTTGCTTGCTTACATTTTATTTTCTTTATCATTTTTTCCTTTTTGATCTGATTTTTCCTGTGCAGCAAGACAATTGTATAAATATGTATGCATATACTGGATTTAGCATATATTTCTAACATGTTTAACATATATTGGAATACTTGCCATCTTGAGGAGGGGATGGGGAAACAAGGGGAGAAAAATTGGAACACAAGGTTTTGCAAGGATTAATGACAAAGAATTATCCATGAATATGTTTTGAAAAATAAAAAAAGCTTTAATTACAAAAAAAGAAAAGAAAAAAATAACATTTTTCTCAAATCTTTGGAAAATAGAGGTAATTGGGAAAACCACTTGAATCACTATATTAGGTGGATTCTACAGCATATATTGCACTGTATGCCTTAGAAAATCAGCATTCTAAAGCCAAAGTACAATTTACAAATTGAAGTCTCTCTGTTGTCAGTAAAACCATGTGTCAAAGTGTTTTTGTTGATGAAAAGGTGCCCTTCACCAACAGCTCAAGAGGCAATCTCTTTAAGATATCTGTTTAAAAGTGTTCTTGGGAGAAAATATTATTATCATTGTGTGACAGTCAAGATGCATTAACTAAATGGAAAAGTGGAAATTCTGTTCACTGCAAGTGGTGCTATACAATATTTTATAAGTGGTTTATCTTTTTCAAAAAATGTAAATAAAACTTAAAAGTGTATTTCATGTAAAAAAAAAAGAAGGTCCATTTTAAATACTACTTTGTGTTTCAACACCTTTAATTCCAATGATCAATTGTATAATTCAATCTCCACCAAGAAATATAGTGGCCAAGTTCAAGAACTATCAGACAAAGGAAAAAATAACTGGAAGCTGCTAGAAAAAAGCAATTCAGATATGGAGGAGCCACAATAAGGATAACCCAGGATCTAGCAGAGTCCACATTAAAAGAACGAAGGGCCTGGAACATGATATTCTGAAAGGCTAATGAACTTGGTATGCAGCCAAGAATAACTTAACAGCAAAAATGAGCATCGTTTTCCAGGGAAGAAGATGGACATTTAATGAAATAAATGAATTCCATCTATTCTTGATGAAAAAACCAGACCTACATAAAATGTTTGATCATCAAATACAGAACTCAAAAGATTTCTAAAAAGGTAAAAAGAAATCTTGAGAACTACACTTCTGCCATAAAAAAATATGTAAAGAACATGTTTATAACTTGTCCTGGAAACTAGAGGGGGAAAGGAAATTATATCATAAAAAAGGGTAAAGTGGTGGTACTACATCTCATGAAGAGGCAAAGGTAACCTATTATATCTGAGAGAAAGAAAGGAGGGAGATGAACATAGTGTGTATCAATAGACATATTCGATTTATGGTGAAACTTCTTCCACTTCATTGAAAAGTGAGAGGGAAGGAGTAAGCTAAGGGGAAGGGAATACAGAAATTGTGAGGAAAAGGGGTAAAATAAGGGAAGTAACTTTAAGGTGGGGGAGGTATACTAAAAAGGGAGGGCTGTGAAAAGCAAGTGGTGTTCACAAGTTTAATACTGGGTAAAGGGGTAAGAGGGAAGGAAAGGAGAAAAGCATAAGCAGGGGTTAACAGGATGGCAAGCAATATAGAATTAGTCATTCTAACCATAAATGTGAATGGGGTAAACTCCCTCATAAAGAGGAAGCAGTTAGCAGATTGGATTAAAAGTCAGAATCCTACTATATGTTGTTTACAGGAAACACACCTGAAACAGGGTGATACATTCAAACTAAAAGTAAAAGGGTGGAGCAGAATCTACTATGCTTCAGGTGAAGCCAAAAAAGCAGGGGTAGCCATCTTCATCTCAGATCAAGCAAAAACAAAAATTGATCTAATTAAAAGAGATAAGGAAGGGCATTATATCCTGCTAAAGGGTAGCATTAATAATGAAGCAGTATCAATATTAAACATATATGCACCAAGTGGTGCAGCATCTAAATTCTTAAAAGAGAAATTAAGAGAGCTGCAAAAATAAATAGCAAAACTATAATAGTGGGAGATCTTAACCTTGCACTCTCAGAATTAGATAAATCAAACCACAAAATAAATAAAAAAGAAATCAAAGAGGTAAATAGAATACTAGAAAAGTTTGATATGATAGATCTTTGGCAAAAGCTAAATGGAGACAGAAAGGAGTATACTTCCTTCTCAGCAGATCATGGAACCTATACAAAAATAGATCATATACTAGGGCATAAAAACCTCAAAATCAAATGCATTAAGGCAGAAATAGTAAATGCATCCTTTTCAGACCACAATGCAATTAAAATTAAATTTAATAAAAAGCCAGGTGAAAATAGACCAAAAAATAATTGGAAACTAAATAATCTTATACTAAAGAATGATTGGGTAAAACAGCAAATCATAGACATAATTAACAACTTCACCCAAGAAAAATGACAATGATGAGACATCATACCAAAATGTGTGGGATTCAGCGAAAGCAGTAATAAGGGGAAGTTTTATATCTCTACAGGCCTACTTGCATAAAATAGAGAAAGAGAGGGCCAACGAATTGGGCTTACAACTCAAATTGCTAGAAAAGGAACAAATTAAAAACCCCCAGACAAAAACAAAACTTGAAATTCTAAAAATAAAAGGTGAGATTAATAAAATTGAAAGTAAAAAAAAAAAAACTATTGAATTAATTAATAAAACTAAGAGTTGGTTCTATGAAAAAACCAACAAAATAGACAAACCCTTAGTAAACCTGATTAAAAAAAGGAAAGAGAAAAAGCAAATTGATAGTCTTGAAAATGAAAAGGGTGAACTCACCACTAATGAAGAGGAAATTTGAACAATAGTTAGGAGCTACTTTGCTCAACTTTATGCCAATAAATTCGATAACTTAAATGAAATGGAAGAATACCTTCAAAAATATAGCTTGCCCAGATTAACAGAGGAAGAAGTAAGTAGTCTAAATAGTTCCATCTCAGAAAAAGAAATAGAACAAGCTATTAACCAACTCCCTAAGAAAAAACCCCCAGGACCAGATGGATTTATATGTGAATTCTACCAAACATTTAAAGAACAACTAACTCCAATGCTATGTAAACTATTTGAAAAAATAGGGATTGAAGGAGTCCTACCAAATTCCTTTTATGACACAGACATGGTACTGATACCTAAACCAGGTAGATCGAAAACTGAGAAAGAAAACTATAGACCAATTTCCTTAATGAGTATTGATGCTAAAATCTTAAATGAGATATTAGCAAAAAGACTTCAGGAAATCATCCCCAGCATAATACACTAAGATCAAGTAGGATTTATACCAGGAATGCAGGGCTGGTTTAATATTAGGAAAACTATTAGTATAATTGACCATATTAATAATCATATCAAATCATTTTAATAGATGCAGAAAAAGCATTTGATAAAATCCAACATCCATTCCTACTAAAAACGCTTGAGAATATAGGAATAAATGGACTATTCCATAAAATAATAAAGAGCATATATTTAAAACCGTCAGTAAACATCATATGTAATGGCAATAAACTAGAAACTTTCCCTGTAAGATCAGGAGTGAAACTATTCAATATAGTATTAGAAACTCTAGCCTCAGCAACAAGAGCCGAGAAAGTGATTCAAGGAATTAGAGTAGGAAATGAAGAAATCAAATTGTCACTCTTTGCAGATGACATGATGGTATACTTAGAGAACCCCAAATACTCTGCTAAAAAGCTATTAAAAATAATTCAGAACTTTAGCAAAGTTGCAGGATACAAAATAAATCCACATAAATCCTCAGCATTTTTATACATTACCAACACAATCCAAGAGCAAGGGATACAAAGAGAAATTCCATTCAAAATAACAGTCGATAGTATAAAATATTTGGGAATATATCTACCAAAGGAAAGTCAGGAATTATATGAGTAAAATTATGAAACACTTGCCACAAAAATAAAGTCAGATTTAAATAATTGGAAAGACATTAAGTGTTCTTGGATAGGCTGAGCGAATATAATTAAGATGGCAATACTCCCTAAACTAATCTATTTATTTAGTGCTATACCAATCAGATTCCCAAGAAACTATTTTAATGACCTAGAAAAAATAACAACAGAATTCATATGGAACAACAAAAGGTCGAGAATTTCAAGGGAAGTAATGAAAAAAATTAAATGAAGGTGGTCTAGCTGTCCCTGACCTAGAACTATATTATAAAGCAACAGTCACCAAAACCATTTAGTATTGGCTAAGAAATAGACTAGTTGATCAGTGGAATAAATTAGGTTCACAGGGCAAGATAGTGAATAAAATTAGCAATCAAAGATCCCAACTTTTGGGATAAGCATTCATTATTTGACAAAAACTGCCGGTAAAACTGGAAATTAGTATGGCAGAAACTAGGCATGGACCCACATTTAACACCACATACTAAGATAAGATCAAAATGGGTCCAAAAATTAGGCATAAAGAATGAAATCATACATAAATTGGAGGAACATGGGATGGTTTACCTCTCAGACTTGTGGAGGAGGAAGGAGTTTGTGTCCAAGGGAGAAGTAGGGACCATTATTGATAACAAAATAGAACATTTTGATTACATCAAATTAAAAAGTTTCTGCAGAAACAAAACTAATGCAAACAAGATTAGAAGGGAAGTAACAAATTGGGAAAACATTTTGACAGTTAAAGGTTCTGATAAAGGCCTCATCTCCAAAATATACAGAGAATTGACTTTAATTTATAAGAAATCAAGCCATTCTGCAATTGATAAATGGTCAAAGGATATGAACAGACAATTTTCAGATGATGAAATTGAAACTAATTTCCACTCATATGAAAGAGTGTTCCAAATCACTATTGATCAGAGAAATGCAAATTAAGACAACTCTGAGATATCATTACACACCTGTCAGATTGGCTAAGATGACAGGAACAAATAATGATGAATGTTGGAGGGGATGTGGGAAAACTGGGACACTGATGCATTGTTGGTGGAGTTGTGAAAGAATCCTACCATTCTGGAGAGCAATCTGGAATTATGCCCAAAAAGTTATCAAAATGTGCATACCCTTTGACCCAGCAGTGCTCCTACTGGGCTTATATCCCAAGGAAATACTAAAGAAGGGAAAGGGACCTGTATGTGCCAAAATGTTTGTGGCAGCCCTTTTCATAGTGGCTAGAAACTGGAAGATGAATGGATGTCCATCAATTGGAGAATGGTTGGGTAAATTATGGTATATGAATGTTATGGAATATTATTGTTCTGTAAGAAACGACCAACAGGAGGAATACAGAGAAGCTTGGAGAAACTTACATCAACTGATGCTGAGTGAAATGAACAGAACTAGGATATCATTATACACTTCAACAATGATACTGTATGAGGACTTATTCTGATGGAAGTAGATATCTTCAACATAGAGAAGAGCTAATCCAATTCCAATTGATCAATGATGGACAGAATCAGTTACATCCAGAAAAGGAACACTGGGAAATGAGTATAAACTGTGAGCACTGTTTTGTTTTGTTTTGTTTTGTTTTTCTTCCCAGATTATTTTTAGCTTCCGAATACAATCCTTCCTTTGCAACAACAACAACAACAAAATTCAGTAGTGCACATATATATTGTACCTAGCATATACCATAAGATATTTAATATGTATGGGAATGCCTGCCATCTAGGGGAGGGGGTGGAGGGAAGGCGGGGAAAAATTTGGAACACAAGGGAGTACAAGGGATAATGTTGTAAAAAAAAATTACCTATGTATATGTACTGTCAAAGAAAAAGTTATAATTATAAAAATTAATAAAAAAAATAAAAAAATAATTCAATCTCTGCCTCACAAATTATTATTCACCTCTGGGATTTACATCTATCCTTTAATTTTTCCCATATTCAGGAGTGGCTTCTATATAGGTACACAGAAATATTTTTCTTCACTCCCATCTATTAACTATTCCTTAAATTTTGGACTAATTTATAGATCAAAGATTTCTTCACTCCAGTATCTATAAATCTTCTCCTTTTTACTATTGTTATATACACATAGTAATTTCCAATTGTAAATTTTAATATAGTGAATAATAGAATTTCTTAACTCACAAGCAAAGGTAGAAATACCTGATCTCCTAAATTACATTTACTGAGTTAGCAAAGCTTATAATAACAACAGTTTTTTAAACATATATTCCTGTTCCAGTTAGTTTTTAGTTTATTTTCAGGGTACTAGATAACAAACCAAATCTCAGGAACAACTCATTGCTTCAGTTCAAATTGAACAGAATCAATCTGTATCACAATCAATTAAGTTTCCAATTTTAACACAAATACCAATTTAAAGTTATTTTAAAATTAACTAGTTCTTTAATTTGTAAGATTCCTTAAAATCTACCTAGCTGTCCCATTCAAGCAGAATTACCTGTTAGTTGTTTTCCTGATTCCCACAAACTTCTTTTTTTGTAAGCTAGAAAAGAATTAAGCACCTATTCCTGCTCCATATGGGTTTTACCTTGAGCCTTCCTGGCAGGATTCCACAGGCCTGAGTTCTGATAACAAAATTACAGGCCCCTTGATTACAGTAGTTTTTAAAGTGGTAGTACACTGCTTTTTCATTTCCCAAAAGTTCCCAAACTCTAATCCCTTTCAGTCTATGTTCTTCTCATCCCTACATATTTAAACTTTCTCATTCACCTTTCTATGTACATATATCTTCTTTCTTTTATTTGCTTTTGCCATCTTTACTGTATTAAATATATTTTCCTCTTCTGTCTCCCTCTTCTGCAAAACTACTGCAGTCAGGCAAACTCAGAGAAAGGGAAAAATATTCTCTTTCCTTGCACTCTCCTAATCCCTAAGGAGCCCAGAATTAGCTTTCAAATGACCTTACCAAGATCAAAAACCAATACACTCACCCATCCAGAGTAACTTCAGTTTCATACATTCACATACAGATTTAAGTCTAACATACTCAATTAGCCCTGGGAGTATCCTCCCCATACAGAGCAATAACATCTAATAATTTTCTTCTTACTTTTGCCCTTATGGTTTGGTAGTTCATCCCAAATGCTTAATCTATTTTCCAAGGGACTATCTGTTGGTACCTTTATTTTCTTCTTTGTGGAGAGAGGCTTGGACTGAACCTTTCCCATTTGAATATTTGACCAGATTTACAGGATCAAGTATGCTTAAATCTCAGTCTCTTACACACAATTCTGTGAGGGTCTTCCCCAACCTTTAGTCATCCAAACGGTCCTGACCCTCCAGGAATCTAGTACCCTAAGATTTCAAGATCTAGCTTACCTTGCTTTTGGGTTGTGTACATAAAAGGACACAAAGTCAGTGTATTGTTACTTTTTTCTGTCACTGATCAGATTTTCAAAAGCAGATTTACTTTTATTTTATACTGAGTCTCTCTGCTTTAGGTCACTTTGGCTCAAAGTGGGGTGAGGAGGCAACAAGGAATCTCAACCTATGGTAAATTGCTGAAATTGGGCGGGGTGTCTTTTGCCAAATTCCAAGAGCCTGGTGACACCCTAAGGATCACATGATCCCAGATGAGCCCCCAAACTATGTGGTACATAATCCACCAATAAGTTTCATAGATCTTTCAAGGTGTAAAGAAAAAGTTTTATGCATTTCCCATGAGAAGTGGGAATCACTTTCACTATACAAGAAGTAAAAGTGATGCCTTCAGCATAAGGATCAAACTATCTCTTCTCTCTCTCTCTCTCTCTCTCTCTCTCTCTCTCTCTCTCTCTCTCTATATATATATATATATATATATATATATATATATATATATATATATATATATATATAGCCCCTGATGCAATATTAATCCTCCCCACCTTCCTTGCTGGCTCATTCTCCTTGGCCTTACATTCTAAGCACAAAAGCTATTAAAAAACAAACTATATTAAGAAGCATTCATCATTAAAACAATCTGACACTGGCTGGGAAAACAGGTGCTAAATCAGTAGGAAACTGGGAAACAACACATAAAATAAAATTTAAACAAAGGCATGCCTTTTTCTGACCCTGACATATGTGTTCTCAACATATGGGCTGAGTAGATATGGAATAGAAGAGTTTGTTCTACACATTTCCAGAATTGTTCTGTCTACCCATATCCTGGGGATTGCTTGCTAGGGAGAATAGTCAGGGAAAAAATGGGAACCTAATCCTATAGATTCTTTAATTTATAGTGTCCTTTTGAAGAAATATCAAACTTTTCCCATTCAAAGCCCGTCATAATCTATCATCAACCTGCCTTTTCAACTTATTATATATTACTCATTTTTCTCATATATCATTGTTCAACCAAACTGGGCTTTTTGCTGTTCTTTAAACCCATTTTTTCATCTTTCTTCTTTGCAAATTTTGAGCAGGCTATCCTCTCTTCCTGAAATATATGGTACTCTGCCTCAAAGAATCCCTCTTTTGGCTTCAAAATTTAACTCAAGCAAGCCATTCTATGGAGTCTTTCCTGATCCTGTTCTCTGCTAGGACCTGTCTTCCTAACTACTATTTATTAATGATCTTTTATTTATTTTATATCTATTTATTTATTCTGGATACATATGTACATGTACACATTATCTTTCCTAGTTAACAAATATTTATTAAGTGCCTACTATGCATTATGGATTGGAGAGTCAATAAGGGGCAAAAGATTGTTCTCTCAAACAACTCACATTTTAATGTGTAACTCACCACTCCCCTACAGTATAAATTCTTTGAGAGAGGGACTGTTTCATTTTTTTAAAAATTGTATTCTTTGTGTCTAATACAGTGGTTGGCTGGCACAGTAGGTACTTAATGAATTCATTTTTTGATAATTGATTGATGATATGTTTCATGTTTCAAGGTTATTTCAGAATCTAAAAATTTGTCTTTTTTTCCTCCAAAAGTTCCTTTTGTCTTTGACATTTTATGTCCTAAAACCTTTCTGTTCTATACTACATTTTATTTATTTATTTTTTTAATTTTTTATTTTATTTTATAATTATAACATTTTTTGACAGTACATATGCATGGGTAATTTTTTACAACATTATCCCTTGCACTTACTTCTATTCAGATTTTTTCCCTTCCTCCCCCAACCCCCTCCCCCAGATGGCAAGCAGTCTTACATATGTTAAATATATTACAGTATAATTTAGATACAATATATGTGTGTAGAACCGAATTTTTTGTTGCACAGGAAGAATTGGATTCAGAAGGTAAAAATAACAGTTTACATTCATTTCCCAGTGTTCCTTTTCTGGATGTAGCTGGTTCTGTCCATCATTAATCAATTGGAATTGGATTAGCTCTTCTCTATGTTGAAGAAATCCACTTCCATCAGCATACATCCTCGTACAGTATCATTGTTGAAGTGTATAATGATCTTCTGGTTCTGCTCGTTTCACTCAGCATCAGTTGATGTAAGTCTCTCCAAGCCTCTCTGTATTTCTCCTGTTGGTCATTTCTTATAGAACAATAATATTCCATAACATTCATATACCATAGTTTACCCAACCATTCTCCAATTGATGGACATCCATTCATCTTCCAGCTTCTAGCCACTATGAAAAGGGCTGCCACAAACATTTTGGCACATACAGGACCCTTTCCCTTCTCTAGTAGTTCCTTGGGGTATAAGCCCAGTAGTAGTATGGCTGGGTCAAAGGGTATGCACATTTTGATAACTTTTTGGGCATAATTCCAGATTGCTCTCCAGAATGGTTGGATTCTTTCACAACTCCACCAACAATGCATCAGTGTCCCAGTTTTCCCACAGCCCTTCCAACATTCATCATTATTTGTTCCTGTCATCTTAGCCAATCTGACAGGTGTGTAATGATACCTCAGAGTTGTCTTAATTTGCATTTCTCTGATCAATAGTGATTTGGAACACTCTTTCATATGAGTGGAAATAGTTTTAATTTCATCATCTGAAAATTGTCTGTTCATATCCTTTGACCATTTATCAATTGCAGAATGGCTTGATTTCTTATAAATTAAAGTCAATTCTCTGTATATTTTGGAGATGAGGCCTTTATCAGAACCTTTAACTGTAAAAATTTTTTCCCAATTTGTTACTTCCCTTCTAATCTTGTTTGCATTAGTTTTGTTTGTGCAGAAACTTTTTAATTTGGTGTAATCAAAATGTTCTATTTTGTGATCAATAATGGTCTCTAGTTCTCCCTTGGACACAAACTCCTTCCTCCTCCACAAGTCTGAGAGGTAAACCATCCCATGTTCCTCCAATTTATTTATGATTTCGTTCTTTATGCCTAAATCTTGGACCCATTTTGATCTAATCTTAGTATGTGGTGTTAAATGTGGGTCCATGCCTAGTTTCTGCCATACTAATTTCCAGTTTTCCCAGCAGTTTTTGTCAAATAATGAATTCTTATCCCAAAATTTGGGATCTTTGGGTTTGTCAAAGATTAGATTGCTATTTTTATTCACTATCTTGTCCTGTGAACCTAACCTATGCCACTGATCAACTAGTCTATTTCTTAGCCACTACCAAATGGTTTTGGTGACTGTTGCTTTATAATATAGCTTTAAATCAGGTATACTTAGACCACCTTCCTCTGACTTTTTTTTCATTAGTTCCCTTGCAATTCTCGACGTTTTATTCTTCCATATGAATTTTGTTGTTATTTTTTCTAGGTCATTAAAATAGTTTCTTGGGAGTCTGATTGGTATAGCACTAAATAAATAGATTAGTTTGGGGAGTATTGTCATCTTTATTATATTCGCTCGGCCTATCCAAGAACATTGAATGTCTTTCCAATTATTTAAATCTGACTTTATTTTTGTGGCAAGTGTTTTGTAATTTTGCTCATATAATTCCTGACTCTCCTTTGGTAGATATATTCCCAAATATTTGATACTATCAACTGTTATTTTGAATGGAATTTCTCTTTGTATGTCTTGCTGTTGGATTGTGTTGGTAATGTATAAAAATGCTGAGGATTTATGTGGATTTATTTTGTATCCTGCGACTTTGCTAAAATTCTGAATTATTTCTAATAGCTTTTTAGCAGAGTCTTTGGGGTTCTCTAAGTATACCATCATGTCATCTGCGAAAAGTGACAATTTGATTTCTTCATTTCCTACTCTAATTCCTTGGATCTCTTTCTCGGCTCTTATTGCCAAGGCTAGAGTTTCTAGTACTATATTGAATAGTAATGGTGATAGTGGGCAACCTTGTTTCACTCCTGATCTTACAGGGAAAGGTTCTAGTTTATCACCATTATATATGATGTTTACTGAAGGTTTTAAATATATGCTCCTTATTATTTTAAGGAATAGTCCATTTATTCCTATACTCTCAAGCGTTTTTAGTAGGAATGGATGTTGGATTTTATCAAATGCCTTTTCTGCATCTATTGAGATGATCATATGGTTTTTATTAATTTGATTATTAATATGGTCAATTATACTAATAGTTTTCCTAATATTAAACCAGCCCTGCATTCCTGGTATAAATCCCACTTGGTCATAGTGTATTATCCTGGGGATGATTTTCTGAAGTCTTTTTGATAATATCTTATTTAATATTTTAGCATCAATATTCATTAAGGAAATTGGTCTATAGTTTTCTTTCTCAGTTTTCGATCTACCTGGTTTAGGTATCAGTACCATGTCTGTGTCATAGAAGGAATTTGGTAGGACTCCTTCAATCCCTATTTTTTCAAATAGTTTACATAGCATTGGAGTTAGTTGTTCTTTAAATGTTTGGTAGAATTCACCTGTAAATCCATCTGGTCCTGGGGACTTTTTCTTAGGAAGTTGGTTAATAGCTTGGTCTATTTCTTTTTCTGAGATGGAACTATTTAGACTACTTACTTCTTCCTCTGTTAATCTGGGCAAGCTATATTTTTGAAGGTATTCTTCCATTTCATTTAAGTTATCGAATTTTTCGGCATAAAGTTGAGCAAAGTAGCTCCTAACTATTGTTCTAATTTCCTCTTCATTAGTGGTGAGTTCACCCTTTTCATTTTCAAGACTATCAATTTGCTTTTTCTCTTTCCTTTTTTTAATCAGGTTTACTAAGGGTTTGTCTATTTTGTTGGTTTTTTCATAGAACCAACTCTTAGTTTTATTAATTAATTCAATAGTTTTTTTACTTTCAATTTTATTAATCTCACCTTTTATTTTTTGAATTTCAAGTTTTGTGTTTGTCTGGGGGTTTTTAATTTGTTCCTTTTCTAGCAATTTGAGTTGTAAACCCAATTCGTTGGCCCTCTCTTTCTCTATTTTATGCAAGTAGGCCTGTAGAGATATAAAACTTCCCCTAATTACTGCTTTGGCTGTATCCCACACATTTTCGTATGATGTCTCATTATTGTCATTTTCTTGGGTGAAGTTATTAATTATGTCTATGATTTGCTGTTTTACCCAATCATTCTTTAGTTTAAGATTATTTAGTTTCCAATTATTTTTTGGTCTATTTTCCCCTGGTTTTTTATTAAATGTTATTTTGATTGCATTATGGTCTGAAAAGGATGCATTTACTATTTCTGCCTTACTGCATTTGATTTTGAGGTTTTTATGCCCTAGTATATGATCAATTTTTGTATAGGTTCCATGAACTGCTGAGAAGAAAGTATATTCCTTTCTGTCTCCATTTAGCTTTCGCCAAAGATCTATCATATCAAACTTTTCTAGTATTCTATTTACCTCTTTGACTTCTTTCTTATTTATTTTGTGGTTTGATTTATCTAATTCTGATAGTGCAAGGTTAAGATCTCCCACTATTATAGTTTTGCTATCTATTTCCTCTTGCAGCTCTCTTAATTTCTCTTTTAAGAATTTAGATGCTGCACCACTTGGTGCATACATGTTTAATATTGATACTGCTTCATTATTGATGCTGCCCTTTAGCAGGATATAATGCCCTTCCTTATCTCTTTTAATTAGATCAATTTTTGTTTTTGCTTGATCTGAGATGAGGATGGCTACTCCTGCTTTTTTGGTTTTGCCTGAAGCATAATAGATTCTGCTCCACCCTTTTACTTTTAGTTTGAATGTCTCAACCTGTTTCAGGTGTGTTTCCTGTAAACAACATATAGTAGAATTCTGACTTTTAATCCAGTCTGCTAACTGCTTCCTCTTTATGAGGCAGTTTGCCCCATTCACATTTATGGTTAGAAGGACTAATTCTATATTGCTTGCCATCCTATTAACCCCTGCTTATGCTTTTCCCCTTTCCTTCCCTTTTACCCTCCTATCCAGTATTAAACTGGTAAACACCACTTGCTTTTCACAGCCCTCCCTTTTTAGGATCCCTCCCCCACCTTAAAGATCCTCCCCTTATTTTACCCCTTTTCCTCGAAATTACTGTATTCCCTTCCCCTTAGCTTACTCCTTCCCTTTCACTTTTCAATGAAGTGGAAGAAGTTTCACCATAAATCGAATATGTCTATTGATACACGCTATGTTCATCTCCCTCCTTTCTTTCTCTCAGATATAATAGGTTACCTTTGCCTCTTCATGAGATGTAGTACCACCACTTTATACTTTTTTATGATATAATCTCCTTTCCACCTCTAGTTTCTAAGACAAATTGTACATATGTTCTTTACATATTTTTTTGACAGAAGTATAGTTCTCAAGATTTCTTTTTACCTTTTTTAGAAGTCTCTTGAGTTCTGTATTTGAAGATCAAACCTTTTATGTAGGTCTGGTTTTTTCATCAAAAATAGATGGAATTCATTTATTTCGTTAAATGTCCATCTTCTTCCCTGGAAAACGATGCTCATTCTTGCTGGGTAAGTTATTCTTGGCTGCATACCAAGTTCCTTAGCCTTTCGGAATATCATGTTCCAGGCCCTGCATTCTTTTAATGTGGACGCTGCTAGATCCTGTGTTATCCTTATTGTGGATCCTCCATATCTGAATTGTTTTTTTCTAGCAGCTTCCAATATCTTTTCCTTTGTCTGATGGTTCTTGAACTTGGCCACTATATTTCTTGGCGTTTTGATTTTAGGGTCCCTTTCAGTAGGTGATTGATGAATTTTCTCAATGTCTATTTTACCCTCTGTTTCCAAAACGTCTGGGCAGTTCTCTTTGATAATTTCCTCGAAAATGGTGTCCAAGCTCTTTTTTTCCTCACATTTTTCAGGGAGTCCAATTATTCTCAAATTGTCTCTTCTGGATCTGTTTTCCAGGTCTGTTGTCTTTCTAGTAAGGTACTTGACATTCTTTTCAATTGTTTCATTTCTCTGGTTTTGATTGACTACCTCTTGGTTTCTCCTTGAGTCATTCATTTCTACTTGTTCCAGTCTAATTTTCAATGATGTATTTTCTTCACTCACTTTTTTTATATCTCTTTGTAATTGTCCAATTGAGTTTTCATCTTCTATGGAATTTTTTTCCATTTTATCCATTTTATTTTTTAGAGAGCTGATTTCTTTTTCCAGCTCTCTAATCCTGTTTTCCTTGGAGTTGTTTACCTTTTCCAGCTCACTAATCCTGTTTTCCTTGGAGTTGTTTACCTTTTCCAGCTCACTAATCTTGTTTCTCAATGATTTGATTTCTTTATCCATTCTGTCTTTGAATGCGTGGGATGACTTCTCCAGGCTCTCTTGCCAAGCTTCCCTTTCCTTTTCCCATTTCTCTTCCAGCTCTCTTGTGAGAGCCTTTTTGATTTCCTCTATGAGGTTCTTTTGTATTGAGGAGCAGCTTATATCCCTCCCAGGGGATACATCTGGGGACATTCTGTTCCTAGTCTCCTCAGCATTTGAAGTCTGCTCCCTCTCCACACAGAAGCTGTCAATGGTTAGAGCCCTTTTGAATTTTTTGTTCATTTTGTCAGAGTAGGAATCAAAGAAAACAAACTGACAAGAGAAACAATTGGTCTGTTTTGCGGGGGATAGGGCTGGATGTTATTAATGGGCTTCCTCTACAGACTGGGGGTAGGGCAGCAGAGAGCCACTAACAGAACAGCACTGACTGTACTGAGTCTGCGCTCTGAGGCTCTGAGAATGCACCGAGTCAGTCCAGGTGGGGGTTGGGGGTGGCCGGGCTCTGAGAGACGCTGGCTTTCTGGGGTTTTAATCTTCACCTCCGGTGTTTACACCCTCTCCACCACTCCTGGCTTGCTGCCAAGACGGAGCATCCACACTGGGGCAAAAGCCCTTTCACAGAAACGGCAGAGATCACACCCCTCCCCCTCCGGTCTGAGCTGTGTGAGCTGCCTGTCTTGCTCTGGCTGTCTGCCCTCAGTCTGCGCCCAGTCTGATTGACCCTCCCCCGAACAAACACAGACCTTTTCTGGCGACTTTCAAGGATGTCTTCTCTTGGTGATAATTTGTGGATTTCTTTCTGGGTCAAGCATTAAGTCAGAGGCTTGTCATGAAGTAAGTTCTGAGAGAAAACGAGGAGCTCAAGCAGCTGTCTGCCTCCACGTGGCCATCTTGGCCGGAAGTCTATACTACATTTTATCTCTGACAATCTATGCTCTATGTTCTAAATTCTCATCCAAATGTAAATTCTAGATCCTATCTAATAGAAAAGGGTAAATTCTAGGTTGGGATTTTTTGTGATAAAGAAAAGGGGATTTTATCCATCTCTGTGGGTTAATCAACATTTGGTTTCAACATCTACCAGCAATCAAGTTTAGAAGTTAACTCTCCTTTCATCTTTTCTTTGATCTTTTTTTTTTTTTGATCCATTTGCTATTTTTCAACATTCTCAATTTTAGACCCTGCAAATAGATATTTAAATTTTTAAGAAAATAACTCCCTTACTTTTTTTCTCTATTGGATAAATCTGGGACAGAAAGCAGCACTAACACAAGATGATTCAATAAAAGATTATCATGGGAAGCAAAGTAAAGGATTTCTGAAAGAATATCACCTATTGTAAAAGTGAGCAAAGTACTTCCCCATTCAACTAATGAAATGTTTCCCAGAAAGGTGTCACTGAAAACCTCTACATCAAAAGCTCTTCTGAGAAAAGAAATAACAATGGGCCTTTAGTGTTAAGCTATTAGCTCAAGTTTGCCTATATGTTTAGGGGGTTTGCAGAAGTGTGAGAAGGAGGGAGAGAAAGAGAAAAGATATTTTTGTGCGGATTGGGGAATAGCTTTAAGGGAAGGTTTTACTTTCTTTTCACGTTTCAACCTTTGGGCTATAAATTAACTTAATTTAAAAAAAAAATAGCTTAGTTATATGATTTTTGGTTTGTTTTATCTTGAGACTGGGAAGGATAGAACAAAAGTGGTTTGGTTAATGTGAAGTGGGTGGCAGTATAAGAAGAAAACCAAGGTAAATGACATGGCTAGAGAACACTTAGCTATATCTCAGGGCAACCTAGAGAACTACCAGAAGTTCTCTGTTATCATAAACCTTTTCTGTCTCAACAGCAAGTGAGGTAAAATCCTACCTTGGGAGATATTATCTGAAGAGATGTCTTTACACCATCATTTTAATTAAAATCTTAGGGACTACTTAAGTTTATACTTCTGGTTGCTATTTTCTCAGTCTCTTGAATAGAAAATTCTTACCTCCAACTCTTTTAGGTTCTGTGATTTAGAACCAGCCGTCTGCTGGGGTGAAAATCCCTTTCTCTGGTTACCTCTCTTCATTTAATCTAAGTCAGCTCTATCCTTATCTTCTTTCATACTCTTTTCATTAGGTCTTTGGAACATCTGTTCCATTGTGAATGAATCAACCAATTAAGAAACATTTCTTGAACAACTACTATATGACAAGCACTTATATTAGGCAATGAGAATACAGACAATAAAATATAAATTTAAATATTTAAATAATTTAAATACAGATAATAAAACATTAATTAATTAACATTTAATTCTAACAAGGAAACCACATTTATCCACACAAGTATATGCAAAAAATATATAACAAATAAACACAAACAAAAATTTTTTTGGGGGGGGTTTGGGAATAAATACAAGTTACCTTGATGATGGAGAGATCACAAAATACCTCATGTAAGTGATGCGGCTTAAGATAGACTTTGAGAAAAACTAGGGATTCCAAGAGGAAAAATTAAAGAGTGTATATTCCAGGCATGAGGGACAGTCTGCAAAATCAGTTAACAGACATTTATTAAGTACTTCCTGTGTGACAGATTGTGTACTAAATGACAGGATTATAAATATAAGCAACAAAGAAGTAATTCCTTTACCTCAAGGAATTTACATTCTAATGGGGAGAGAACACATAAAAGGAACATAATGGGGAGGGGTATTGGTGGCAAAGTTTGGAGAGGAAGAAGAAAAGTCAAAGAGCAGGAGTCAAAAATGGGAGGCTTTGGAAATTCCTCAATATGGAAGTTGTAGGAAGTACTGCCAATATGATAAACAGGTCACAAAAGTGGAGGGATCTTCCCAAATGAGAGGGCAACAGAGATATAGTGGCAAAATCTGGAGACAGGAGTGAAGGATAGCTGGCTTAGATACTTTCTCAAAATAGATATCATATAGTGATATGAGAAAGAGAGTGCATTGCATGAGGAATGACAAGAATGTAAATTTTGTCTAGATCAAAAGGGTGTGTGAAAGGGAATTATGAGTATATATGATTCTGTATGCGTATGTTTTGAAGAGGGTCTGATACTAGGCAGAGATGGGTCTGTAGGTCTCTCTCTCTCTCTCTCTCCAAAGTGCTAAAGATGGGTCTTTGGCAAAAGAATTCGCCTACTGAAAACTGATTAAAAAAGGCTTTATTCGTTAGGAAAGAATGCCACAGAGTCTTGGCGGGCAAGATCAGCTTCAAGAGAGAAGCAATATTGCAAAAAACATAACTTGAAAACTTTATACAAAACAGGATAATAGAACAGGATTTGTATCTGAAAAGACTTTTCTGCTTCCAGAGGATATGGAGAAGTTTGTATATCAAAGGAGTTTCTCCAGAGACTGTAAGTCTTTTGAAGTTTGTATAAAAAAGAAATTTTTCTCCAGAGGATGTAAGGTTTTGTTGATCATTTACATACTGGGCTGTCTGATTTCACCCTCATCATGTGTGTGTGTGTGTGTGTGTGTGTGTGTGTGTGTATAAAATGAGTAACAAGTCAGACTAAGAGTAACCGAGTCAAACTAAGAACAATTTACTCCATTTCATTACTGACCTTCTGCTCATGTAATTTTTCCAACTTCTGCTGATAAATAAAACATCCTCCTCTCCTTAAAAACTTACATCTTTTAATGTAGCATTACATTATTTCAATGTAGCATTGTGTTCAGCTCTAGGGGGTCACATTTCAGGAAGGACATCTATAAGCCAGAGAAATTTCAAAGTGGGTAACTAAGATATGGAAGAGTCTTGAGATCATGCCCACAAAAAAATCATTGGAAGGAAATGAGAATGTACAGTGGAAGCAATCAGAGACCCAGATGCAAAGATATGCTGGAGTCAGTTCAAATGTCGCTTAATTGTTAAATTTTAATGGGAACATTTATACCTAGGAAATTGGCAAACACTATAAATTACTATTTGACTTACTGTTTTGTTGGTTTCCTTGACTTAAGAAAATGATAGATAACATGTGTTAAACATTTACCAGCACACAGCTATATAGAAAAGGCATTGTAATTTTTTTCCTATCAAGTATTTGTAGAGCGATCATATAGGAAAAGGATTATGATGGGGTTTGGTTCAAACATGATGAGGTTAGAATCTCCTCAATTCCCAGCGGAAATGAGATTAGTAGCAAAAAAAAGAGTTGTTAAAATCCCCTTTTAATGGGCCACAGGTTTAAAGTGAAATAATTCACTTATTCCCAAATTATTAATTGTAAAATGAAAGTTTATTGTTGGATAGAAACCAGTTTACTAAGACACTGACTTCTATAGTGGCAGAGCCCTATTAGAGAAATGGAATCTTATGCTGAGTGCTCACTGGGAAGGATCCTAGCAAATTGCTTGGACCTTCTGCAAGGAGCTGAGCTGAAGGAAGCCTGCTATATGGGCATCCTGGTGGGGGTATGGGATAGCCTGAGCTGATTAAACTAGGATTTCTCAATAGAATGAGAATGTAGAATTTCAAAAAGATCAATGGGAGTTGATTTGTCCTTGATATTGTTTCTTCTCTCATCCTGGGAAGATGGGACCTCTCTACACTTCTTGGAGTCTTGAAGTTCCTGATCTCTCAGATCAAAAAAGGGGACACAATAAAGAGAATCTTAAAGGGAAAACAGCTTCAATAAAAGGAGCAGTTTCCCTCCCTCTTCAATTTGATTATTTATTTTTTTTGGCCTCAAGGGGAAGAACTAGAAACAGTGAGTAGAAGTTGCAAAGAGGCATATTTTGGTCCAATGTGATAATTAGAACTATTCAAAATAGATTGGAATAAATTACTTTTGGAGGTAACTGATACCCTTCAATAGAGTTTTTCAAGCAAGGCTGGATGACCACTTTTCAAGCATGTCAAGGAGACGATTTGGGGTCAACTTCAAGTTATAAACTAGAAAGACCTCTGTCTTATCCAAGTCTAAGATTTTCTGTATTACTGCTTCATTCTCATGAAGTATGGTTTAAGCTTGGAGCTTCTACTTCCTTATAGCTCATTTGCTTCATAAATCCCTTTTCTTAGGTTATTGGTCCCATGTAAGCAGGATCCTTTTTCTTCCTATAAAATATCTGAAGTGTCCTGATTATGAAGCTGTCATGACCTTTAATATAAGGGGTTGCCTTGAAACTTGGACCCAAGATACCTTGAAGAGTTTCGTTAATTAGGAGGCAAGGACCAAGAGCAATCTCTCACCAGACTAGCCTAGAATCCTTTATTCTATCATGACCAAATCTAGCATGTTTTCTGATTACATTAGTAAATATAATCATCTCTTTCCCCCCATAACTCTGTGCAGCTTTAATACTATCTCCCATTTCTTTTTTTTTCTCTATAGCATTTTATTTTTCCAAATACATGTAAATTTAGTTTTCAACATTCATTTTTATAAGATTTGGTGTTCTAAATTATTTTCTTCCTTACTCCTTTCCCTCTTCCCTCTCTAAAACAAAAGTAATGTGAGATAAATTTATATGTACAATCCTTTAAAACATATTTCCATATATGTTGTGCAAGAAGAATTGGAGAAAAGGGGAAAAACCCTAAAGAGAAAAAACAAAAAAATATGCTTCAATTCACATTCAGTCTCCATACTTCTCTCTCTGGATGCAGATGGCATTTTCCATCCCAAGGCTAAGATATTGTCTTGGATCAACACATTACTGAGAAGAGTTAAGTCTGTCATAGTTGATCATCACATAATCTTGCTGTACAATGTTCTCTTGTGCTCACTTCACTCAACATCTGCTCATTTAATCTTTCCAGGCTTTGCTGAAATTAGCCAGCTCATAATATAATAATCTTTTAATGCCATCATAATTGTGTAATTCTCAGTATGGATTGCCTCTAAAACTTGTTCCAATCTATCTGCCATTCTTTATTTTTGCTATTTTTATCTCCCCTGTAAGTATATATTAGATGACACCTCTCTAGTCTCAGAAATGGAGATAGGCAATAACCTTTTAGCACAGTCTTTGAGAACCCTGAATCAGTCACTAGGATAACAAACCGAGACATCTGTTTATTGAACTTATTTTATTCATAAGATCTCAAAGTGGTATAATTGCAACTGGTATCCCCAAATTACTCCAGGTGGAATGGGATCCTTGTCAAATGAACAAAACTCTTGAGTTAGACAATGCTCTAAAATAGATAAAATAAAAGTTTATCAAAATATTTTGATAAAATATATTATTTTTAAATTATTAAATAACATTCTATTATCTAAGAATATTTATTAGTTATAAGAAACATACATTAAAATATACACTTATTCTAAACATTCTTTCATTCATTCTTACATATACTCAGACTAAGTGAGTCCATTTAGAGGAGACAAATCCCATGAAGATGAGGAGGAAACAATAGATTAAGTGAGAGCTCAGAAAGTTCTAGTTTATATACAATGAAATTCTCAAAACAATCTTATTCAACCAATTAAAAAAACTCCTAATAGATATTTCTTAAGTTACTTTTTATTTCATCTGAGTTCAGTACAATTGACAATTTTGTTTACATGCCTTTGTTCTCCTTTAGGGGAGATCCTAGTTTTAGCCATTAGCTTTAGCCAACATATATATTGCTTAGATATTGTCTCCAACATTTTGTTAACTAAAATAAGGCATAAAAATATTATTTTGTTGCTGTTACACACACAGGTGTGTGTGTGTCTATATTGAAGAAAAGAATGTGAGTAATCTGAATTGAGAAAACTGACTCATCTTTACTTATATTTTGTTTTGGCTCAAAATCATTTGTAGATCAAGCAAAAGAGGATCTTAGAAAATTCTAACCCTAAATCATCTTGGTCACAATTCATCTTAGCACAAAGATATTTTACTTTATTAGCTTAGCATGATCTGATTATGAGTAAGGCTTTCTAGTTATCACACCCTTACAGACTTGAGCTGAGATAGTTGGCAGGTTGGTTCAAAAAATCAGAAGCTTAATTCAGTGAACATTGCCCATCAGAAACAACAAAACTAGTAAAGTGACACACCTAGCACAGAACAGAGAAGGTCCAGAGAGAGCAAGAAGAGAGAAAAAAAACAACTGATGTTCAGTAGATCAGCAAAAATATAACAGGACATAGGTACAGGATCAAGCAATCAAATATAGAATTACTGTTGATACCCAATACTGTTACTACTGAGAAATTTTACCTTTTGGGGGCTAAAAGGGGAAATTCTAGTATCATATTACCTAGGAAATTAATTTGCCCAAAACTTCCTTTACAAAGGAACAATTTTCAGAGTAATGTCCAAAGATAATATTTGGCTAGATGGGTAAGCTTCTTTAGAATAATTCATCACTGCCCTGGATGATGCTTTTTTGTTGTTGTTTTCCTGTTGTTCAGACATATCCAACTTTTTGTGACCCTATGGACCATACTGTCCATAAAGTTATCTTGGCAAAGACACTGGAGTGGTTTATCATTTCCTCCTCCAGTGGATTAATGCAAACAGAGGTTAAGTGACTTGCCCAGGATCACACAACTAAGGCTAAGTTGGACTCTGATTTTCCTGACTGCAGGGCTGGCACTCTATCTATGGTGCCACCTGGTTGCCCATTACCTCTTACTAGACTTATCAAATTATTACTTCTTTAATAAACTCCTTATACAATGAATTATAGAATCAAAGAATTTCAGAACCAAAAGGGCCTTAGATTTCACTTAATTGATTAGATTAAGCTTTATAGATAAGGAAACTGACATCCCAAGCTCATATAATGACTTTCAAAGTTTCTTACTATCATTTTTTTTTTTTGGCATTGACTTATGATTTCACAGGTACAGGGAATTCTTCAGTCTTGAAACTCCTTTTATCTGTAACTTGTAGTCATCTTAGTCATAGTGATTATAAAAAGTTTAGCGCAGTGCTTGGCATATAGTAAATGTTATGTAAATGTTAGCAATGATGACATCAGATCACTGTTGACATTTGCATGACATTTACTATATGCCAGCCACTGTGCTAAACACTTTACAATTATTATTGATCCTCACAACAACTCTGAAAGGTAGGTATTGTTATCATTTCTGTTTTGTAGGTGAGGAAACTGAGGCAAACTGAGATTTAAGTGATTTGCCCAGGATCACAAAGCTAATAAGAATCTGATATGAGGCTAGAACTCAGGATGTTCTGAATCTAGACCTAATGCCATAACCACTGTGCTGCCTGGCTATTTATCTGAGAGAATAGGCTTATACTTGAGAGTTTAAAAGGCTCAAGAAATATGTCAGAAGGAGGACTTGAACTCTGGTCTTCCTAACTTCAAAGTTGGACTGCTATCCCCTATGCCATGCTATCAGGATGTAAATAACTTGTCTCTCATCTTTGAATGAAGATGTTCTTATTTTATTTAAAAACTCTTTAAGCCTTGGTTTTTAATCTACAAAGAAGGCATAACAATCATAGTTTCATAAATTTAGAGCTGGAAGAGACCTTGGAAGCAATCAAATCCAACTCCTTCAGATGAAGAAACTGAGACATGTGGGAGGGAGGGAACAAGCAATTTACTAGGTGGCTACTATGTGCCAGAAATTGTGCTCAGTATTTTATAAATATTGTTTTATTTGATCCTCACAACAACCCTGTGAAGTTGATGCTTTTATGATGCTTATTTTAGTGAAAAGTGAGTTTATGAGGTGTTCAGGGAGGATTAATACCTCTGATATAAGAGCTTGTTGAGCCCTTTACAAAGCTGCTCATCTACTTTTGGTGTCTACCTTTCATCCCAACTCTCACCTGTGGTTCCAAGGAGCTATAGCATGTATAGCAGCCATATCCCAGTAAAACCCTCTGAGTAGATGAGCTAAACCAGGTTGAGTGACTAGCCCTGTCTTGTCAGTTGGGGAACATCTGCCACAAGCATATGGAGAGTTCCCCAGACAAACGTAAGGGTGAGAACAGTTTATTCCAGCAATCACAAAGGCAGCTGAAGCAGACAATGTGGAGTGTTTAGAGCTTGGTCAGATATCAAAGATGCCCTTAAATCCAGAGTCATCACTAGCCATCCCAATTTTTGACTTGTTATCGGGCATTGATGACTCTGGAAAAATGAGTGAAATTGATGACTTTGTACCATTTCACCTTTCTTAAATCCAATTCAGGCACAAGTATATAAAATGAGCAATGGCTATTGCTGTTGCTGAAGCATGCTTGGATAAGCCCTTTAAAAATGTCTTGGGGTCTTTACTGATATGAGAAATAATTCATGACCAGCTGTGAAGGTAGCTAGTGAGCCAGACCTGACTGGGTTAGAAATTAAATAGCTTTCTAATGGTTGGGAAATATTGATGTCTTTGCACAAAGGCACTCAGAATTAGAATATGTTACTCCTAAAAGCGCTTTACCACACATAATATAAACTATCCAAGGTAGAAGGAATTTTAGAACATAGACTGTCAGAACTGTAAGGGATCTTAGAGATCATCTACTAATTTCCCTTCATTTACCAGAAGAGAGAACCCAGACTTATAAAAGTGAAATGGCTTTTCCCAAGATCACATAGCATATTACAGAGACAATAGAGCCAAGTGCAGAGTAAATGCAATAATCAGTGGCAAAGTGAAAGGTTTTAAACTCAACAAAGCATTGATCAGTATAGAACTATAAACTGATAGTGAGAAAGCATCTAGTAATCTTTACTTACTCAGGAAACTATATCCTCTCAAGAGGAAAGAATAATAATTAAACTGTATCTTTTTTGGTTCCAAGCTTGATACCGTTAATTTTATTATTGTAACTCTACAAAATACAGAAACTACTACAAAAGAGGAATCTCTGGTATTTACAATTTCAAAGCAAAGTATTTTTTAAAGGAGTTTCTAAGAAGTGCTGATAGTTGGAACTTTTTTTTTTTTGTAAAGCACAATACTAATGTCAAAAATAATTTTTCTCTTTAATATTTTTAGTTTTGATTTTGGTAATAAACTAAAACCAAAATAGCAAATATAAGAATTACACTAAGTTGCCTCATTTATAACAAAAAAATTAAAAGATCATGGGTAACTATTAAAAGTATTTATATTTACAGAATATGAACAAATATTTGTGCCCGAGGAAATTGGTAACAGAGAAAGGTATTAAACAAAAAATTAGGGAAAGATATTGAGGGAAAAAGCCAAATTGTGGTTGAGAGAAAGAGTTGTTAAATGTTCATATTCTTTGAACCAGAAGTTGAAGTCAGTTAACAAATATTTATTACATACTTATTATGTGTCAAGCCCTACATCAAGTTTTGGAGGTAAAAAGAAAGGAAAAAAACAGCTTCTACTTTCAAGGACTTCACAATATAATGGAGAAAATAACATGTAAACAATTGTGGTCAAACATGATATGTTCATGATAAATTAGAGTGAAGCAAAGGAAGGAAGGCATTGACTTTGGTTGGGGGAGAATCAGGAAAGGCTTCTTATGGAAAGAGATTTTAGCTATATGTTGAAAGAAGCCAAGGAAGTCAGAATGCAGAGATAAAAAAGGAGGACATTTCAGGCATAGGGGTCATTCAGGGAAAAGGACTAGTCAGGGCATGGAGTGTCTAATTTTAGGAACAGCAAGAAAGCTAGTGTCCTTGGATAACAGAGTATGTGAGAGGTAAAGAAGCTTTAAGAATATGGAAAGTTTGGAGGGGACCAGGTTATGAAGAGTTTTGAATGCCAAACAAGAGAATTTGATATATGATCCAACAGGTATGAGGAAGCCATTGGAAATCATTCATTTCTGGGGGTGCAGAGCTTGGTCAGATATGTACTTTCTGAAGATTAATTACATAATTTATTGGGGATTAGACTGGAGTAGAAGGAGATGAGGTAGGAAGACCAAACAAAAGCTATTGTAAGAGAGCAGGGATAAAGTAATGAGTCTGTCATCACCAGAGTGGTGGCAATATCAGAAGGGGAAAAAGAACATATACAAGAGATTCTGAGAAGGCAACACCCATAGACCTTGACCACAATTCAAACATGAAAGAGTTAGAACAAAAAGTCAAGGATTATACTTTGGTGACAAGTCTAGATTATCCAGAGGATTTTGGTACCCTTACTTGAGAGTAAAAGGGAAGTTAGGAAGAAGGAAAGGTTTGGGAGAAAGGTAATGAATTCAATATTGGACATGTTGGTATGTCTAGGACATCTGTTCTAGATATCCAGTAGGTAGTTGAAGATGGGAATTTGGATCTTAAAAGAGTGAGCTGGATAAATAGATTTTAGGACCATAGGCTTAGAGATGATAATTGAATGCATGGGGTTAATGAGATGACCAAGAAAAATTATACAGAGGGAAAAGAGAAGAAGACAGGGCATAGGACAAAGCCTTGAGGCAGGGGGAAGAGAAAGGTGGGGCACGGTTGGTTAGTATACATGACCTGGATAACCCAGCAAAGGGTAGTCCAAGAAGGAATGAGTGGCCATATAGGTAGGAGGAGGATCAGGATAAAATGTGTTTGATAACACAGAGAAGAGAGAATAAAAGAGAATAGAATGATCAATATATAGTGTCAGGTAGATGGCAATCTCAGATATCCTTATTTGTTTTTATACATTTGGTATATGTATACAAGTCTGTACATTTTAATGCTAAATATGAGAGACCTTGAAAACTAGTCTCTGGTCTAAAGTCAGAGGACTCCCTATTTGTTTTACAAAGACCTAGAAACTGAGGCAGGACAAGACACTTGTCTAAGAAGGTCTGGCTGGAGAAAAGGTACCAGCAGAATGCAGTTGTCCTCAGTATTAGGCAACTATTTTAGTTCTAGAGTTAGGGGTTTGATGTTATGTGGTGCAAGGGACAGAACACTGGGTTCAGAGTCAGGAAGACATGAATTCAAATCTAGATTCATACACTTACTAGCTATGTGACTCAAGATAACTTAATCTTTTTTGCATCTGTATCCTCCTCTTTAAGATGGAGATTAATAATAGTACTTACCTTTTAGGATTGTTGTTGAGACAAAATGACATAGTATTTTATAAAGTGCTTTGCAAAATTTATTATGTTATATTGCTAATTACTAATAATATTATAAATACTAATTATATTATTGTTACTATCATCATCCTGTGATATTAATTTTTTTCTTAACTGAAACCACCCATAACAAGGTTATATATTGGAGAGTATATTTATTTATAAGGCAATTAGATGTCTCAATGGATTGAATTCTGGACCTAAAATAAGGAAGACCTAAGTTCTGACCTCAGACACTTACTGCCTCTGTGTTCTTACGTAAGTCACTTAGCCCTGTTAATTCCATGGACTCATGAAGTTGGACATAACTGAATGACTAAACAATAACTAATTCACAAATCCAACAAAAAATACCTCTCTTAATGTGCCTGTCTTTCTACAACTCCACCTTTACTGTTCCCATCTCTCTGCCAATTTTCTGAGTGTTGAGTGAAATCTCAGAACTGTTTTGATTTTCATTTCTTTTATTATTAATAATTTGTAGAATTCTTTCATCTGGTTAATAACAATTTATAATTTTTCTTTTGAGAACTATTTGTTGATATTCTCAGATTACTTATTTATTAAAGAATGACTTTTGTTCTTACATATCTTGGATAGGTTCATTGTAATTTTAATTCTTCTGAGATCTTTCAGTTCTTCAGAAGGAAGTTTTCATCCATGGATACTCAAGATAATTTATTATCAAGTTGTGCTCTGACTCATGAGTCCCTCTAAGGAAATCTTGGCTCCTTGAAGAATTGATGAAGCAAAGGAGCTTGCTGTCCTCAAGCAGCTAAGTGAGAAGTGTAGTGAATGCATAATCCCATCTTGTCTATTATTTATTGATTTTTAAGAAAACATTTGATTTGGTAGAACAAATATCATCTTGAAGTCCCTTCACAGTATCTCAAAGGTTTACATTAAAACTAAGACTGTGTTGATGTTACTATGGAGATAGTAACAAAATATAACCAAAACCAAAATAAAACAAAGAAATCTAGAGCTGTTCAACAAAACTAAGCAATACATCAACAATTTTATAGTGTCTTCAATGTTCTGTAGTTAAAGTCCATCTTCATCTTCTGTCAAGCTAGGCTTAGTCATTATAATTAGAGAATTCAGACTTTTATTTTGTTTATTTGTTTTCTGCACTTACATTGAATGAATGAATGAAAATATTCTTAAGTACTAATTATATATCAGACAGTCTATTAAGTAATGGAGATACAAATATAGAGAAGAGATAGCCTCTATTCTTGCATTTTAATGTTAATGCATTTAACACATGTAGAGGAGTGATAGCTTCTATGTGTCAGATACTGTGCTAAGCATTTTACAATTACTATCTCATTTGATCCTTACAATAACCTGGGAAGGAAGGTGCCATTATTTACTTCATTTTAGAGTTGAAGAGACTGAGATGGACAGAAGTTAACTAATTTGCTAAAGGTTACACAAATAATAAGTGTATGAAATGATATTTGAACTTAATTCTTTCTGACTCCAGGCTCAGAGCTCTAATACTCTATGCTTGCTAGTTGCCTCCAGGATGTGTGTGTGTGTGTGTGTGTGTGTGTGTGTGTGTGTGTGTGTGTGTGTGTGTTTTGGAAAGAACAAGAATAGAGACATAATAGTCATTATGCACATTGTTTTCCTGATCTGGCTTACTTTATTCTATATTGGTTCATAATAAGTCTTCTGATGCTTTTCTGAATTCTTTGTATAGTATCCCCTCAACTGAAATAAACTCTGCTTACACTTCTTTGCTACCAAAAAAAAGCAGTTGCAGTTGTTTTTGCTTTTTTTTTCTTTAACATTATTTGAACTGCTTTTAAGTCAGTGTAAAGGTAGCCAGGGCCAAATCCAACATAGTTGTTCCAATTCTAACTGTGAGATGAAAATGATCCTAGGTATTGAAAGTGGTCATGGCCATGGAGCTCTAGATCTAGAAGGTTTTAATAAAAGGAAGGGTTTCAAGTCAATAATCCAAGGATCATGGTATCAACATGACTAAGGAACATGACTCAGCAGAAGATTGCTCTTCCCAAAATAATAGAAAGTTTTACCATTAAAGTGGGTAGAGGACTATCTACAGTGCCATATTAAATAAGAGATTTTGATGGATTCAAAAACTGGTATATAGGAAAAACTAAATCTTATTTCCTAAACTTTTTAACTCTCATTTGTAAAATGAGAATAACAGTATGTATCCTACATATTTTATTTTTTTAATTTGTGAAATAAAACAAGCATTTTCTTTTTAAAATTAATTTTATAATTATAATTTTTGACAGTACATATGCATGGGTAATTTTTTACAACATTATCCTTTGTAGTCATTTTAGTTCTGAATTTTTCCCTCCTTCCCTCCACCCCCTCCCCTAGATGGCAGGCAGTCCCATACATGTTAAATGTGTTTTACTACATCCTAGATGTAATATATGTGTGCAGAACTGAATTTCTTGTTGCACAGGAAGAATTGGATTCAGAAGGTAAAAATAACCTGGGAAGAAAGATAAAAATGCAAACAGTTTACACTCATTTCCCAGTGTTCCTTCTCTGGGTGTAGCTGATTCTGTCCATCATTGATCAATTGGAACTGAATTAGATCTTCTCTTTGTTGAAGATATCTGCTTCCATCAGAATACATCCTCATACAGTATCTTTGTTGAAGTGTATCATGATCTCCTGGTTCTGCTCATTTCATTCAGCATCAGTTGATGTAAGTCTCTCCAAGCTTCTCTGTATTCATCCTGCTGGTCATTTCTTACAGAACAATAATATTCCATAACATTCATATACCATAATTTACCCAACCATTCTCCAATTGATGGGCATTGATTGATTTTCTAGTTTCTAGCCATTACAAAAAGGGCTGCCACAAACATTTTGGCACATACAGGGCCCTTTCCCTTTTTTAGTATTTCTTTGAGATATATGTCCAGTAATAGCACTGCTGGATCAAAGGGTATGCACAGTTTGATAACTTTTTGGGCATAATTCCAGATTGTTCTCCAGAATGGTTGGATTCTTTCACAATGCCACCAACTCCCTTCACAACTCCATCAGTGTCCCAGTTTTCCCACATCCCCTCCAACATTCATCATTATTTGTTCCTGTCATCTTAGCCAATTTGACAGGTGTGTAATGGTATCTCAGAGTTGTCTTAATTTGCATTTCTTGATCAATAGTGATTTGGAACACTCTTTCATATGAGTGGAAATAGTTACAATTTCATCATCTGAAAATTGTCTGTTCATATCCTTTGACCATTTATCAATTGCAGAATGGCTTGATTTCTTATATATTAGAGTCAATTCTTTGTATATTTTGGAGATGAGGCCTTTATCAGAACCTTTAACTGTAAAATGTTTTCCCAATTTGTTACTTCCCTTCTAATCTTGTTTGCATTAGTTTTGTTTATACAAAAGCTTTTTAATTTGATGTAATCAAAATTTTCTATTTAGTGATCAGTAATGATCTCTAGTCCTCCTTTGGTCACAAACTCCTTCCTCCTCCACAAGTCTGAGAGGTAAACTATCCTATGTTCCTCTAATTTATTTATGATCTTGTTCTTTATGCCTAAATCATGGACCCATTTTGATCTTATCTTAGTATGTGGTGTTAAATGTGGGTCCATGTCTAGTTTCTGCCATACTAATTTCCAGTTTTCCTAGCAGTTTTTGTCAAATAATGAATTCTTATCCTAAAAGTTGGGATCTTTGGGTTTGTCAAACACTAGATTGCTATTTTTATTCATTATCTTGCCCTGTAAACCTAACCTATTCCACTGATCAATTAGTCTATTTCTTAGCCAATACCAAATGGTTTTGGTGACTGCTGCTTTATAATATAGTTCTAGATCAGGTACAGCTAGGCTACCTTCATTTGATTTTTTTCATTACTTCCCTTAAAATTCTCGACCTTTTGTTCTTCCATATGAATTTTGTTGTTATTTTTTCTAGGTCATTAAAACAGTTTTTTTGTCTGATTGGTATAGGACTAAATAAATAGATTGGTTTAGGGAATATTGCCATCTTAATTATATTCGCTCGGCCTATCCAAGAGCACTCAATATCTTTCCAATTATTTAAATCTGACTTTATTTTTGTGGCAAGTGTTTCATAATTTTGCTCATATAATTCCTGACTTTCCTTTGGTAGATATATTCCCAAATATTTTATACTATCGACTGTTATTTTGAATGGAATTTCTCTTTGTATCTCTTGCTGTTGGATTGTGTTGGTAATGTATAAAAATGCTGAGGATTTATGTGGATTTATTTTGTATCCTGTAACTTTACTAAAGTTCTGAATTATTTCTAATAGCTTTTTAGCAGAGTCTTTGGGGTTATCTAAGTATTCCATCATGTCATCTGCAAAGAGTGATAGTTTGATTTCCTCATTACCTACTCTAATTCCTTGAATCTCTTTCTAGGCTCTTATTGCCAAGGCTAGAGTTTCTAGTACTATATTGAATAGTAATGGTGATAGTGGGCAATCTTGTTTCACTCTTGATTTTACTGGGAAAGGTTCCAGTTTATTGCCATTATATATGATGTTTACTGACGGTTTTAAATATATGCTCCTTATTATTTTAAGGAATAGTCCATTTATTCCTATACTCTCAAGTGTTTTTAGTAGAATGGATGTTGGTTTTTGTCAAATTCTTTTTCTGCATCCATTGAGATGATCATATGATTTTTGTTAATTAGATTATTAATATGGTCAATAATACTAATAGTTTTCCTAATATTAAACCAGCCCTGCATTCCTGGTATAACTCCTACTTGATCATGGTGTATTATCCAGGAGATTATTTTCTGTAGTCTTTTTGATAATATCTTATTTAAGATTTTAGCATCAATATTCATTAAGGAGATTGGTCTATAATTTTCTTTCTCAGTTTTCAACCTACTTGGTTTAGGTATCAGTACCATGGCTGTGTCATAAAAGGAATTTGGTAGGACTCCTTCATTCCCTATTTTTTCAATTTATATAACATTGGGGCTAAAGAACATTGTTCTTTAAATGTTTGGTAGAATTCACATGTAAATCCATCTGGTCCTGGGGATTTTTTCTTAGGGAGCTGATTAATAGCTTGTTCTATTTCTTTTTCTGAAAGCAATTTACTTCCTCCTCTGTTAATCTGGGAAGCCTATATTTTTGGAGGTAGTCATCCATTTCACTTAAGTTATCAAATTAATTGGCATAAAGTTGGGCAAAGTAACTCCTTTTTATTGCTCCAATTTCCTCTTAATTGGTGGAAAGTTCCCCCTTTTCATTTTCAAGATTAACAATTTGATTTTCCTCTCTCCTTTTTCTGATCAGATTTATCAAAGGTTTATCTATTTTATTGGTTTTTTCATAAAACCAACTCAGTTTTATTTATTGATTCAATACTTTTTTTACTTTCAATATTATTAATTTCTCCTTTTAATTTTAGAATTTCAAGTTTAGTATTTAATTGGGGAGTTTTAATTTGGTCTTTTTCTAGCTTTTTAAGTTGCAAGCCCAATTCATTGATCTTCTCTTTCTCTATTTTATTCAAGTAAGCCTCTAAAGATATAAAATTTCCTCTTATTACTGCTTTAGCTGCATCCCATAAATTTTGGTATGATATCTCATCGTTGTCATTATCTTGAGTGAAATTATTCATTGTGTCTATAATTTACTATTTCACGCAATCATTCTTTAAAATGAGATTATTTAGTTTCCAATTACTTTTTGGTCTATTTACCCCTAATTTTTTGTTGAATGTAGTTTTTATTGTGTTGTTATCTGAAAAAGAAAGCATTTACTATTTCTGCCTTCCTGCATTTAATTTTGAGATCTTTATGTCCCAATATAAGGTCAATTTTTGTATAAGTACCATGAACTGCTGAGAAGAAAGTATACTTCTTTCTGTCACCATTCAGTTTTCTCCAAAGATCTATCATACCTAATTTTTCTAATATTCTATTTACCTCTTTAATGTCTTTTTTATTTGTTTTGTTGTTTGATTTATATAATTCTGAGAGTACAAGGTTGAGATCTCCCATTATTATAGTTTTGATGTCTATTTCTTCTTGCAACTCTCTTATCTTCTCCTTTAGGAAGTTAGATGCTATATCATTTGGTACATAGATGTTTAGTGTTGATATTGCTTCATTGCCTATGCTACCCTTTAGCAAGATATAATTTCCTTCCTTATATCTTTTAATTAGATCAATTTTTGCTTTTGATTGATCTGAGATAAGGATGGCTACTCCTGCTTTTTTGATCTCACTTGAAATATAATAGATTCTGCTCCAGACTTTTACCTTTACTCTGTATGTATCTCCCTGTTTTAAATGTGTTTCCTGTAAACAACGTATTGTAGGGTTCTGACTTTTGATCCAGTCTGCTATCTGCCTCCACTTAATGGGAGAGTTCATCCCATTCATACTTACACTTAAAATTACTAATTCTGTATTTCTTGCCATCATACTATCCCCAGATTATGCTTTTTTTCCCTTGCCCCACCCTGAACCCCTTCCCCAGTATTAAACTTCTGGGCCTCACTTGCATCACGCAGTCCTCCTTTTTTAGTATCCCTCCCCCCTCCCTTTAAATCCCTTCCTCTTTCTTGTACCTTCCCTTATTACTCTTTTCCTTTTCCCTTTTCCTCTCCCCCTTTTTAATGAGGTGAGAGAGAATTCTCTGTAAAACCAATATGTCAGTTATTTTCTCTTTGAGCCAATTCTAATAAGAGTACGATTCACACAATGTTCCTCCCCCTCTCTAAATTTCCTCAGATATGATAAGTTTTCTTTGCCTCTTCCTGGGATGTAGTTTCCCTCTTTTTATCTCCCCTTTTCCCGTTTTCTGACATTATCCACTTTCCATTTCTACTTCCCTTTTTTATGTTATATCAGTAAAATCAAATTATACATGTGGATTTTATGTATATCTACAACAGAAATACAGTCCTCAAGAGTTCCTTTTACCTTTTTCTGCTTCTCTTGAGTTCTGTGGTTGGAGATCAAATTTTTTGTTTAGATCTGGCTTTTTCCTTAGAAACAATGGAATTCATCTGTAAAACAAGCATTTTCATAGCATGTTATAATAAAAACCTTCTAGACCTAGAGCTTCATGGGCATGGCCTTTAAGTATCTAGGATCACTTCATCTCACTTGAAACATCAAATCTATAATGTATAACTTGCTATTCCTCTTAAACATATAATAAGGTTATCATGTAACTTTCTTTTTTATTTAGTATTTCATTTTCCCTCAGTTCCATGTAAAAACAACTTTAAACATTAATTTTTTAAAGTTTGAGTTGCAAATTCTTTTTTTTACCCTCCCCATTCCCTCTCACTGGGAAGGCAAATAAATCAATGTAGATTATATATGTGTAGTTACATAAAATATTTCCATAATAGTAATGTTGTAAAAGAAAACTGACCAAACTTTTTTTAAAGGAAACTAAAGTTTAAATCTATGCTTCAAATTGTATTAAGGCACCATAAGTTCTTTGTCTAGGGATGGATAGCACTTTGTGATAAAAGTCCTTCAGAATTGTTTTAGATCACTGTGTTGCTGAGAATAACAAAGTTATTTATAGCTAATCATCTTACAATATTGCTATTACTTTGAACTAGAACATTTCACTTTACATCACTTAATATAAGTCCTTTCAGATTTTTTCTGAGAGCATCTCCCTCATTATTTCTGCTCATCATGCACACATACTACAATTTGTTCAGCCATTTCCCAATTGATGGACATTCCTTCAATTTAAAATTCTTTGTCCTTAGAAAAGAGCTGCTATAAATATTTTTGTATATAAAGCCTCTTTTTCTTTTTTTTAAATCTCTTTTGGAATATAGACTTAGTAGCTATTCTGCTAGATCAAAGTAAATACATAGTTTTATAATCCTTTGGGCATAATTCCAAATTGCTCAATATAATGGTTGAATCAGTTCACAACTCCATCAGCAGTGCATTAATATTTCATTTTTCTCACATCCCCTCCACCATTCACTTTTCATTTCTGTTAGCCAGTCTAACAGGTATGTGATAGTGTCTCAGAATTGTTTTAATTTGCATTTCTCCAATCAATAGTGAGTTAGGACATTTTTTTCCCCTGTGATTATAGATAACTTAATTACTTCATTTGAAAACTGTTCATATCTTCTAATCATTTATCAGTTGGAGAATGGCTCTTTTTTTAGATATGAATTTGACTCAATTTTCTAAATATTTGAGAAATGAGGGCTTTATTAAAGAAACTTGCTTCAATTTTTTTCACAGTTACTGTTGCTAATTATATTTCTTTTTATCTTATTCTCTCCCCATTTGTCCTATTCTCTTCCTCCTTTCACCTTGTAGAAAAATGAGGCTGAAAATGTTTCTGCATTGGGCGGAAGGAGGGACATGTACTCATTTGTAAATGCATATGTGACAGAGAACATGCAAATGATAACTTGTGGGGAGCTATGTCCAAATAAAGCAAATGTCAAGAGGGGATTTAATTATGTGTGGAGACTCATGTGGGGGAATTAGGTGCTCTGGATAGGCTGTAGCCTCTGTAGCACCCAGCCAACGTGGGATCAGGGAGGCACCAAGCTATGTCCAAATAAGGTGAATGCCAAAGGAATATGTATTTAAGGGGACTCACACTCATAGAAGGGAATTAAGTAATCTGCATTCCTATAATCTCTGTAGTTCTCAGTCAATGGAGAATTAGAGGAGGGATTTGCATTTTTGGAAACAGGGTATAAAATTATGTTTTAGTGTTTTTAGTTATCTATGCTTTTAGACACCTGTTTTTGTAAGATCATGAATAAAAATCTTTTCCTGGCTTTATCACTAAGTCTGCAGAATTTTTGGTAAAATGCTTGTGTTTTACAACCTTGCCCCTCCTCAAAAATAAAATTGTCTTCGTTTTTCCTCTTTGTTTTTCCTTGTTCTTTCACTCCTCCCACCATGAAGAGTAAAATGAATTTTACCCATTTTATGTTAATATAAGCTAATATTAATTATTTATTAATTCAGTCTCTTGGCTTATGCTACCAGAAAAGACTTGCCAAGATTCAAGATTCATGGGATTATATATTTAGAGCTGGAAGATACTTCCATGGTTCTCTAGAACAATTCTCTCAGTTTAAAGATGAGAAATTGAAGCCAAGATAAATTCATTAATTTCTTTTGGGTCTTACAATGGCAGGGGTGGGAATCAAACTATATTTTTTTTGCTCTAGATTCTTTATTGATCTTTCTTCTGTACCATATTAACTCTCAATCTAAGAATTCCACTCTAAGAAAGCAAAAAAAATTATAATTTGGGTTTTGGTCTAAAAGAATTATTTGTTAAACTCTTTTCACATGACAACTGAATCCTTATTTTTTCTATTTAAATTAAACTCGAAATCTCAAAATAAGAGCCCCTTTTAGCCCTACAAACAGAAAGTTACCTATGATGGCCACAGAAGACATTATCTAGAATTTATTGAGCAAGTGGGAAAGCAGTGAGTAAATCATATTAATATAAATTAGTAAGTATGCTATTTTCCAATCAATGCATGACCAATCATTGTTTCCAGAGGATGAATGATGAAGTATGATATTCATCTTCTTATAGAAAGGTGATGGACTCAGAGTATAACATGAAAGTTTTTTTTTTTTTAACAGATAGTTAATGAGAGAATGTGTTTGGCTTTTCATACAATTTTTTTTCTTAATGAGAGAGTCAGGAGAGAGAGAAATTTTTTTTTGACAAATTAAAATTAAATTTTAAAGGAAAAAAATAATAAATGTTTTGAAAGAAAGGTTTGTGAATCAGAAGTGACAATAAATTTCTGAGTTTCCTGTTTCCTAGATAACTGCATTTCAGATCAACTCAATATACAAATCAGAACCTTGAATTGTAAAGAACTTAAATAAGATAAAATAAAAAAGATTTATTGGTCAAAAGCTTTCAAACAGAAAATGCAGAGCTATTTTGCTTTCTCCCCTTCCATTTTTGATTTTATGCTTTATTCTTTTATGGAGCTAAGCTAATGCTGAAAATATAGCTCACCATAATATTTGATTTAGGAACTTGTAAGCATGGTGCTGGGCAGTATAGTAAAGTGAAAATTGGACTTTTCCACTCTCTTGTGTTTTTATATCATTCACTCCTCTCTGAGATAATTCTTTCTCTGCCTGAAAAGTGGCTTAAGTGAATTATGTCTACTGACTTCTCACAAGGTCAGTAAGTAGAGGGCTGTGGCAATATTTGGACAGTGTAAGAGGCTGGGGAAAGGAAGGTATTTTGGTTGAATTAATTGTCAAGCTAATCGCCAATATAAAACAGGTTATTCTGAAGGAAAAGGATTGTATTCAGAAGAAAACAAGAACTTATTAAGCATACACTATATGTCACAATAGCCCTATTATTATCCCCACTTACAAATGGGGAAACTGAAGCAGACCAGGGATAAATGACTTGCCCAAGGTCACACAATAAAGCTAGAAAGTGTCTAAAGTTGGATATGAAGTCAAGTCTTTCTGATACCAAATTCAGCACTCTATCTGCTGTTTTACTTAATTGCTTCTTTGGTTAGTTTGGCAGGGACAATATTCTTTGAGGTAAGGGCTCCAAGCTTTCCAGCCACAAGTACAATCAGTTAGACTAAATAGGTAAGACCAGACTTATCTTTAGGCACATAAAGAAGCTAAATTCAAGGTATAATTTGGGAGTGAGATAATAGTTTTTGAGACTGGTATAAAAATTACAAAGCTTCTCCCCTAAATCTTATTTGGGATTGAGAGTGGAAACTGATGCTAGATCAGATGAATTTGGTTTTAGAGATGCAAATAATCATGCTAGTACTGATACTGGAAAAGACTCAATAAAGCAAAAAAAAATCCACCAATAAGTATTTTTAAAAGTCCTTACTGTATGCCAGGTATTATGTTAAGCACAAGGATACAAAAAATTAAAAATAGTTCCTGGCCTCAAAGAGTTTCCATTTTAATGGTGGAGACAACATGTGAACAAATAGGTATATACATGATACATACAGAATAGATGGAAAGTAACCAGAGAGAGAAGGTAATTGTAGCTGATAGAACAAGAGAATTGTTACTGAGAGTGATGATTCCTTAAAGGATTATAGAAACCAGAGACAGAGGTTGGAAGTGATATTAAGAGTTCTCCACAGATCTCTTTTTTAATACTTCATCTTGGTATCAAAGGTGACAATCGGTTTTCAAAGCTATGAAGCAGACAAATTATGACCAGTTCTAACAAGCTGGAGAGGTTTTGAGAATGAGCTCAGTGATAGACTATGTGTCTTTTGTTTGAAGATATATCTAGCTAAGTACAAAGAGATTTAGCATCAGGTCACTGAAAGATGTATTTTCCTATCCATTTCAGTTCATGATATTGTCTGTTAAATAAAGGAAGAAATGTAATCTACATTGACTCAGGTTATATGATCAGTAAAGAAATTATTTATATATATATATATATATATATATACATACATACATATATATATATATATATATATACACATGACATGGAATTAAAGTTTTATAAAGAAGTGAAAAAAATCTCTTAAAGCAAGAGAAAAGGACTAAAAGAGGAACAGTTTGGGTACTATGCATCCTTATAATGGAAAAATGAAATAGAGTTAATTCTTTGGATAAAAACTCAGAGACACTGGGCTTAAATGGAACTAAAAAGTATTGTGACACAAGAATGAATTATCTGAAGCTAATTAGAAAAATATTAATTAAAATGACTGTGAGGAACCACTTTACTCCCATCAGAATGGTTAAAATAACTAACCCCCCCAAAATTAAAAAAAATATTGAATTCTATCCCAAAGAAATCAAAGTGGAAAAGGCCTTATGTACAAAAAATATTTGTAGTCTCTCTCTCTCTCTCTCTCTCTCTCTCTCTCTCTCTCTCTCTCTCTCTCTCTCTCTCTCTGTCTTCTCTCTCTTTCTCTCTCTCTCTCTCTGTCTCTTTCTGTCTCTGTCTCTGTCTGTCTCTCTCAGGGGCAATGATTTGGGAAAAAGGAATCAATTGAGAAATGGTTAAACGAGTTAAGGATGTGATGAAACGCAATTATAACGAAGGGTGAAAAGAATGATTTCAGAAAAACCTGGGAAGATTTGCATGAGCTGATAGAAAGTGAAATGAACAGAATGAGAAGAGTGTATATAACAACAATATTGTAAAGATAAACAACTTTCAAATACTTAAGAACTCTGGTCAGTATTATGACCACTCCAATTCCAATGGACTAACAATGAAACCTGCTATCCACCTCAGAGTACAGATTGAATCATACTTTGTTCTCTTTCTTTCATTGTCTTTGACTATGGTTAATACAGGAATTTATTTTGCATGATTATGTATATTTAATGACTTGTTTTTCTTGCCTTCTCAATTGATGAGGAGGGGAGAAAGAGAGAATTTAAATTTTAAAATAAAATAAAATTGAATTTAGTCAACAGAAATAGATGTCACTTATTTTATTACTACACCATAATGATATGAAACTAGGTGGTTTAGGTTTTAAATCTGGAATCAGAAAGAACTGAATTCAGATCTGGTCTTAGACATTATCTGTGTGACTAGGCAAATCTCTTAACCTATGACTGCCTTATTAGCTTTACCTATGTATTGGGGATAATTATAACATATTCCTAGGATTATTTTTGAGAGGAAAATGAGATAAAATTTATAAAGTGTTTTGCAAATCTTAAAGTGTTACATAATTTGTTATTTAATTCTTTTACTATTATCCACTTTTGACACTTACTGTTCAATTTGATGACAATGGTCTCTTGGCAACTACATAAATAAAGCATTCTGTCACTCAGTTCTAGTGATTCTCTCTTCTCTGGCTGTACTCCTTATCTGAAATGCTTGTCCTTCTCTCTCTAGCTATTGACCTCCCACCCATTTGAAAAATATTACCAAAATTTCTTATTCTTTCTTATCTATAATTCCGCAATGATATCTTTATTGAAATGGATGAAATGGTATCTTTTATTGAAATGGTATTAATCTAGTTCACTTTAATACAGGGATTCTCATTTCAAAGTCCCTGAAAGGGTCTTATTTAGCTTTTCTTTATTAGTGATTTCACCATTTTCCAAGAAATTCCATTCTATTCTCAATACCTGTAGTTGAATTTCCCTCATTACAATGAGTCAAAATCTGCTTGTGAAGAGGATTCAGTTTTATTCTCAGTTAGGCTTCTATTTTACAATAATATATAGGTCATGATATATTCCTCAGTGTTCTTGTTTGTCCATCTAAACATGATGCTGCATATATAATGAGGCTCAATATGTGTCAAGGCCCCTGTGTCGTGAAAACATGTAATATGGGGGGTATTGTGTGTTTCAAAGGAGGGCAGAACAGATATCTCTAGCTTCTTTTTTCTCCTACTTTAAGAGAAGCTAAATTTAATTCTTTCCTTGAGGGAAAGCAGGAACTTGGGGCCAGAGGCTACCTCTGCTTTCCTCAGAGTGAGAAGGTGCTGTGCTAGAATTATATCTGCCTTCTTTCTTAAATGTTATTAATCTAGGAAAATATAATTAAATAATCTAATTTCTGAACATGGTATTATTAGGGGGAAAGAGAACCTTAGATTTTTTATCTAACAGTTGACTCTCATCCTACCAAATACCAGGTCTATAATGAACACACATAGTAAATAACAAAGAAAATCTATTCATCCAAATTGATAGAAAAACAGAAATCAGAGAAAGTACACACACACACACACACACACACACACACACACACACACACACACACACTCTTACTCTTACATTGGTAATAAAGTTACTGAGCTCAGCCAAAAGAGAGATTTAATCTCATTCAAGGCAAAACTCCCTAAAGTCTGTAATGTAGAAAGCTGGAGATAGAGAGATAATGGAGACTGCCAGCTCCTGATTCTTTCTGGACTCTGCTTTCAGCAGCCTAACAGGAAATGACTGCTTCCATTTTTCCTTTCAAAGCTGTGAGCCAGAAGAAACCAAAGCCGTGTGAATGTTGAAGAGTTCTAAAAATGACTGAAGAAAGCTTGAGCTCTCACACTCACCACATCCTATTCCTCACCCAGGGCTGATCATTAATTTCCACCAATGAGGAGAGAGTCCTATAACACCAGGTTTTGGGTGTAGGATTTATATATATATATATATATTTCAGTTATTTATGTTTTTAACTTATCATTTTAAGAACCATAACAACAAATCACATCATCATTTTAAACTGGGTGTTTTGACAGCAAATTGCACCAAAAGAAGGCTTTATGCATGAAAATCTAAATATAAAATGGGTAGATTAGAGTGTATTTACTAACTTCACCAAATGATTCTTTACTTTTCTGAAGGATTCATTTTATGATTTCTTTAAATTATGAGCTAACATATACTTTCTTTGACAAAAATTTGAATCATATACAACTTTTTATGAGCATTTCTCTTGTTATATTATGTAAACACCTGCTTCAGACAATTTTTTTCAAAATATTTTGAATGCTATTTTGAAATCTTGTTTGTCCTGAGAAATTTAATCATTTTCAAATAACCACTTTGGTCATGCTTTGCAAAAATGCCTCATGATTTTCTCTTTCACTTGTTTCATAAATGTAGATAGTAGGGCATGGATAGAACCACATTCTCAGACAGATGGCTTATGCTGTTGAATGAAATGAATAATCAGGCTGGATTGAGGAGTTGGTAGTGAAGACTGAACAAGGGACAGGAGAAACTCTTGTATATAAGGATTTTCTATAGGAAAAAAACACATTATATTTGGACAGAAACGAGGTGAATCTCCTGCTCAAGCTATGTTGATCCTCATGGATTAGGAAAACTATGATGAACTAAAACCACTAGGCAAATGCAATAATTATAGACACAAACATTTAGCAAAATATTTGAATGAAAGGTAATTGGTAGACTCAGTAGTTAACTACAGGGCTTAATATAGTAAGGTATTTTATATAATTAAAATGATATTTTATGATAAAAGGATATTAAAATAGTAAAGATTTATTGATAAAATAGGTTACTTTTTTAAAAATGGAGAAAAATTGATGGAATATCTGTTGGTGTATTTTATAAATTTCTCTATCAGATGGAGAAAATGAATGATGAGTATCTGAAAAATGTCCCCCTAATGACAGAATAGATTTGTGAGCAGGGACACTACCTCCAGAAATCATTGTCATAGACATTGTCACCATCAAAATAGGAGGATTTTACAGTTTACAAAAAGCTTCAAATAGATTATCTCATTTTATCCTCAAAGCAGTTCTGCAAGGTCTTACTTAGTTTCATTTTATGTAGGAGGAAACTTATATGAAGAAGAGAAGTATTTTATACAAACCATACAACTATTGAATTAAAAAGCAGTGACTTGAGCTTAGATCTTCTAATTATAAACCCAATGTATTTTTCACTGCAGCTTCTCCCTAACCTGTAGTCTATGCCTTCTGAATGTCTCTGTCTGAGAAAAGTCAAGCATCTGATAAATGGACTCGGGTCACTAATAATTTCACACTTCACATGGTATAAAGAAAGCAAAGAAGAGCAATTTCTGAACCTGATTCTAGTAAACACAGTAAATCTTGTCAGTGAAGCAAAAATGACAGAAACATCGAAAGAAAATATTTTAAACTTCATGATAGATAAGTTGACAAACTCTTGGCATTCTCAAATGTGAACTCTTAGTTTTAGAGAAAATGGTTTTTTAAAATTCAGAGAAATATGAGTGCTATCCCATAACCTGACATTTAAAAGTAAAATATAGCTCACAATGAATAAAATGCTTTTAAGAATGAAATTCTGATATTGAAATTTCAAATAATTTTGTTGATTAAGAAAGAAAAGAGATCTCTAGAGGCTATTGTAACTCCATGGGTAGTTTTCCACTGATGTCAGATTTTTCAAGGATGTTACAACCAATCAAAGCAAAGTATAATATTTGTGGTACAATTCCATAAGAATAGTGTCAATACAACTCTGAGATACCACTATACATCTCTCAAATTGGCTAAGATGACAAGAAAAGATAATGAATGTTGGAGGAGATGTGGAAAACTGGGACACTAATACAGTGTTGATAAAACTGTGAACGGATCCAACCATTCTGGAGAGCAATGTGGAATTACACTCAAAAAGTTATCAAACTGTGCATACCCTATGACTCAGCAGTCTCTACTAGGCTTATATCCTAGGGATATAAGGGACCCACATATGCAAAAACATTTGCGGCAGCCCTTTTGGTAGTGGCTAGAAACTGGAAACTGAGTGGATACCCATCAATTGGAGAATGGCTAGATAAATTATGACATATGAATATTATGGAATATTACTGTTTTGTAAGAAACGACCAGCAGGATGATTTCAGAGATGCCTGGAGAGACTTACATGAACTGATGCTAAGTGAAATGAGCAGACCCAGGAGACAATTATACATGGCAATAACAAGATTATTCAATGATCAATTCTGAGGAATGTGAATCTCAACAATGAGGTGATTCAAACCAGTTCAGTTATAAAGAGAGTCATCCACACCCAGAGAGAGGATTGTGGGACCTGAGTGTGCACCACAACATAGCATTTTCACTCTTTCTGTTGTTGTTTGCTTGCATTCTGTATAACTATGTGTACATATATTGGATCTAACATATATTTTAACATATTTAATATATATTGGACTACCTACCATCTAGGGGAGGGGGTGGAAGAAAGAAGGAAAAATTTGGAACAGAAGGTTTTGCAAGGTTCAATGCTGAAAAATTACCCATGCATATGTTTTGTAAATGAAAAGCTTTAATAAAAAAAGAATAATATCAATAATGCTAAAATCTAGAAATATTTGTGACAGTCAAAATATTGAAAGCAACTGTAGTCAGTTTTGATTGGGTTCTACTATGACCGCCAAGTCCTTCTCAGAATTAGAGAATTCTGATGAGGAAAGAGTTTAGTAGGAAATTAATGAAATGGAGATAGAAAGTTCCTCACACACATAATACCATTTTGACAGTTCCAGCGCTCTTTTGGCTACATTCAATAAATTAGCAGGAAGCCAAAAGTTAGATTTTTATATACTTTTGCCCAGCATCACTCTGCTATTTTGCTTTTAATATGCTGTGTTTGTTTTACAAATTTGTTATGCCTGTCGTTCCATTGAGAGCACTTTTGGAATGTTATATTCAACATGTCAACATATTGACAGAACAGTATAGAGAGAAATGGTCTTAAAGTCAGGAAAATCAAAGTCTAAATTTTGCCTCTGACACTTTTTAGTTGTGTAGCTCTAGACAAGTAACCAACCTGTTTTAAATCTCACTTTGCTCATCTGTAAAATGGGAATAATAACAATACCCACTGTTCCGGTCCAGCAGGACTCAATTATTCGGGGGGTCAAGGGGAACCCAGCCTGAAAGAGAAACAGGCAAGAAAAAAGAGCAAGACCAAGGAGATTCTTGTCAAGGTCTCAGTTTATTGCTCTTGGGGTACAACTTATATAGCAAAACGCATAAGAAAGAGAAGTAGGGTTGGGCCTGGGAAAGGAACATGGGGATGGCTGGTTCAATGAACAGGAACAGTTTGCAGTTAGGATATACAATGTTGGAATATTCTATGGTCGGCCGGTTCTTGAAACTATTTGTCTGAGGGTAATGCCCACCTGTGGTCGGCTGATTCTCAGAACAATTTGTCTGAGGGTAATGCCCACTTAGGGGGGAGAAACACCTGGGCACGCCCACTTAGGGGGGAGAGACACCTGGGCCGAAGCCGTTGGCTCTCAACAACCCACATCACAGAATTGTTATATATTCATATGCATGTATATACATATGTGTATATATATACATATATATGCATATATATATACAACTTTGTAGATTTTAAAGCTCCCTCTAAACACTAATAATAATAATAATAATAATAATAATAATAATAATAATAATAATAATAAGTAGTAGTAGTAGTCATGGAAATATAAATTTTAGAAAGGACATGGCAAGTTTTCATGTTCCAGGATAATGAAGTCTCAAAACAATGCCATGAAAAAAATAGTTGAACAAACAGCGTGATCATTTAATATAGAAAAGAGATGACTTAAGTGGGATGTATCAGCTGTCTTCAAATATTGTAAAGTGTGTTATGTGAAAAAGTGATTAATTTTTAAAAATTGGCTGCAGAGAGCAGAACTAAAACCAATGAGGAAGAAATTACAAAGAAGTAAATCTCTCTAAATGTGAAAAGTTTCCAAACCCTTGGAGCTATCCAAAAAAAGATAGGGTCTCAGATGAGTAAGGAATTCTGTCCCTAGAAGTCTTGAAATAAATATTGAGATATTTTTCTTGGGATACTACAGAAAGAATTCCTGAAAATCAAGAAGTTAACATATATGTTAGGTATTTCATCTTCATGAGTTTAAATATGAACTCAGACATTTAATAGCTATGCGATCCTGGGTAAATCACTCAACCCTGTTTGTTTTACTTTCTCATCTATCTCAAAAACAAACTGGAGAAGGAAATGGGCAAGCCTAGAATACTCCAAATGTGGTTACAAAGAGTAGGACATGATTGAACAACAAAGACCTTGGTTTATGTCAGACATTATGCTAAGTTGTTGGGAATACAAGGAAGAGTACAAAGAATCTCTTCCCTGAAGAAGCTACTAATCTAAGTCACAAAGCAGCAGATAGAATGTGGGACCTCAGTCAAGAGATGTGACTTTAAATATTTTCTCAGACACTTATTAGTCAGGTAAGCTTGTGGAAGTCATATGATTTCAAACTGGATTTGGGATTTTGAAGTCATCTAGAATAATATTCTTATTTTTACAACTGATGAAATTGAAGCTCAGAGAATATAACTAACTTTCCTTGTCATACAAGTAAAGATAAACTGAAGCAGAGTTCAAAACAAGGTACTCTGATTCATAATCAATAATCTTTGCACACATCATCTGATTCACTTTTTTCAATTGCAAAATGGGAGTGAATATTTATACTACCTGACCTGGCCTGCGGGTCTCGAACTAGGGACGGCTGAAGTCACACATCAGTCTGTAAGCCGGAGGCTGGGGGAGGCGTTTGCCTGGGGATGGGCTGAAAAGAAAGAATGAATGGAAACCACTCTGTGTAGTGACAGAATAGCTCGTTTATTGAGGCAAAGCAAAGGGTTTTTATATGTTGTGGAGCGAATGCCACGTAGCAAAGTAAATTTCCATAGAACAAAAGATATAACATTTGTTGACCATATATCAGAAAGTCAAGGCAATATGTGACGGTTTGCGATTGGAACATTCGTCATGTTTTTGACAGTTAACGCCTGGGTCAGAGAAACCTTGGGGCAGGGAGTTCTCACACATCCAGGACATTCCTTTGGGGCCAAGACTCTTTATCTAATCTTAAAATGGTTTGTAGATGTCTGGGTGAAGGGCCTTGGCATGTCCCCCTTTTTTCATTTGTAAGGTGACAGGCCTGTCTTAGGCTGTGTGACCTGCCTCCGGTTGTGGGGAGTGAGCGTTTGATCTATGTCAATAGCATGCCACCAAATGCTGTCTTAGGTCATCGGGGTCAACCACACCAACTCGAGGGTATATTATACCAGATTCTATCTTAAGTGGGTGGGAAACAGACCTCTCGAGGTTGCCCGTCATGGCAATTGCGTGGTCTTACTGCCATGGTTCTGAAAATAATAAGTCAAACCTCAAATCATCCACCACCCGGGGTCACACTAATCCCGTCATGGACTCAGTCACAGCTTACATAAGAAATGGGGTAGGACATGATTGAGACCAAGTCTTGGAAAGACACCAGGGAAAAATGGGGGAGGTGTCAGTAATAGATATTTTATCTAATAGTGAGGCTTCAATACTGCTATCAAGATTTTACATGCACAGTTCATCAGTTGCTTTTCAATGTCTGTCTCAGCTTGTTCTCTGCATTCAGTTGGGAAGTCCACACCCTCGGAGTCCACCAGTCCTTTAATTCTGGTATGTTGAGTCCACTCTCTTTCCTGTGTAGCACTGCTGTATCTGATGTCAAGAGGATCTGGAACAGTCCTTTCCATCTCAGGGTCAGCTTGTCCTCCTTCCATGTCTGAACCAGGACCCCATCTCCAAGCTAGAACTCATGCACTGTTGAAATCCTAAGGGAGGAGTCTGAGCAATAAGCCTGTTTAGTTGCAAAGTTTTCAGATGTTACAGTAAAGACATAACATATTTCCTTAAAAACAAATCCTTGGTTTCAAATATTGGATACAAGTAAGAATTTTGAATCCCTTTTGGATAAGGGTGACCATACAATAATTCATAAGGTGACAATTCCACATCTCTTCAGGGGTTTTGTTTTAATTCTTAATAAGGCAAGGGGAAGGCACTTGGTCCAGGGCAATTGTGTCTCTAATGCCAATTCAGTCAGTTGCTGTTTAATTTCCTTATCCACCCTTTCCACTTTACATGATGAGGGAGGATGCTATAGCTTGGGCCACAGATTGGAGGATCTTAGCTGTGAAACAGGTGCTTTGGCCTAAATCTGCCTGCTCCACCATCTCCTCTGTACTTACAGATTCCTCTTCTCCAGGCTGCTTTGCTTCCTCATCTGCAAAGAAGTTTCTCCTTATCTCAAATGAATTTCCTCTTTGGTGCCCCTGCACATGAATCACTGCAGCATTCTTAGGTAACATAAGATTAGTCAAAATTTCAGTGACCAATGCCCTGTGTGCCAATCCCTTTCCTTTACTGTTTACCATTCCCCTTTCTTCTCATATTTCCCAAATATGTGAACAATTCCCCAAGCATATTTTGAATCAGTCCTTCAAGCAATTTTAGGGCTTGATTTATTGCATATAATTCACAAATTTTGAGCTGACCATTCTTTTGGCAAGAATCCAGCTTGAACCAAAGTCAAATCTTCCCATTAACAATAGCATAACCATTTTTCCTTTTCCCATTAACTATTTGTGAAGAACCATCTATGAACTATTCAGTGCCTTTCAACAAAGGGACTTCCTACAAATCTTCTTTAACCTTAGTTTGGTAATCAATCACATTTGGACAATCATGTTCAAGGGACACATGTTCCCCAGGGGAAGAGGATAAGAATGGATAAGAACATGGCTGGATTAAAGTTATGATCTGGTGAGAGTGCCAAATCATCTCTTTCCAATAGTATTGCTTCATATTTTAAAATCCTTGAATCAATTAGCCACCTCCTGGCCTCTTTGATTCAGAATTGATTGAACCTGGTGCAGGACATTCACTATTAAACTATTCCCAAAGGTTAATTTCTGACTTTTCTTGTACCAAAAGTGCTGTGGCTGATAACACTCCTAAAGCCACAAATATGTTCAGTAGAGATACTGAAATGGTTTGCTATTTCCTTCTCAAGCTCATTTTATAGATGAGGAAACAAGGTAAATAGGGCTAAGTGACTTGTCCATTGTCACATAGCTAATGTCTGGAGCCAGATTAAAACTTCTTGACTCTAGTCCCAGCAAACACATTATTCACTGCATCAATTAGCTGTTCTTCTTGGGTTTGAGTTTATCTAGATGATCTCTGAGGTCCTTTCTGATTTTGAGATTCATGATTTTGCAAGTCAATGATAAGTTACTTTATTCATATGTCAATGGAAGCTTTTAGCATTCTGTACCCTTTACCAGTTCTATTTTTTCTTTCATCATTCTCTGAGCAGAAATCTCCTGCATAAGATTCTGGGAGAAATCCTGTCATTTGATATGTAACAGAATCCTTGGACCCACACATTTTTATTAACATTCTTAACTTTTCATTGACAAGAGTATGAACTTAAGAGAAAATCCTGGATAAAATTTATCTTTGGGGATTATATTTATTTTGCTTTGATCCTTTGATATGTTTGACAAGTTTCTCATAATAGTGGATAAAATACTGCTGGGTGGTAAAGATCTTGATCAGCATCTGATAGATTGTTTCACTGCTCATTAGACCACCAGATGACAAAGCCCTTATAATACCATTGATAGTAAGAAGGCATGAAACTCAACCAAGCTGTAAAAGCCTTCTTAGAGAAAGAACTCTGGAAAACTTTGGCTTTATATTCATATTACCTCACAGTAATGTAATTTTATTTGAATGAACCAGGCTCATCATTGGGACATTCTTTCCATGCCAATAGCATGGTTTCTCAAATTTCCCATCCTGGAAACTATTGAAGCAGCTTTTGAAATTTCCATATTCAATTTACTACACTTTTGAGGATGCTACTTAAAGCCCTGAACAGTGAAGAGAATAATTACCAGGTTGGGTCATGTGCAATCAATCACTGACAATTTTCAAATGCCTCCCCTTCTAGCATATTCAATGGGACTGATTAGCAGAGCTTTCACTTTGGAACTGAAAACAAGGAATGAACTTCACAGGAAGGCCAGGGCTACATCTGCACACTTGTTTATCAGCGACCACAGAGCCATAGACATATAGTATTGGATCAATCCCAACTTCCTTGATAATTGCCATCTCCATTTCTAAGCTACCTCTGGGTGAAGTGAACACAAAATCCTCTTGTTCATATTTTTTTCCCAAGAGAAATGCATAGGGAATGGTATTATACTTTGTGAGGTATGGTAGATAGCATACTTGGCTAGGAATCAGGAGTTCTCATAAATCAATCGATTGATTTCTTATCTCACTTTCCTCATCTGTGAAGTTAGGGGACCAGAACAAATGATCTCTAAGGTTCTTTCCAATTTTCTAAAAAATTATTATTCTATCACATTTTAATTTTCAATTTAGGATCTGGTTTAGCTAACTTGTTTTTCAAAACACATGCTCCAGAAACCTTCATTGTTCTACACTAATAGTTGAGATATTGTCCAATTCTTTCTTTCTTGCAGATCTCCTTGACCTATTGCCACTTACAATGCATTCAGAAAGATGCACAGAAACCTTTGCTATTTCTAAACTGTTCCACACACATAAACTTACAAGCAAAATCCGTTTTCCCCAAAGATACAAGGTACAGAAACAGGCATTGTTTTTTTCTTTGATGAATATAGCACCTCCAATGCAAATTGCGAACAGGAGAAATTGGGCAATCTCTACTGAAATCTTTTGTGAAGTGAAATGCTTAAATTTCAAAATAAATAATAACTGCTAACACTTCTACATGCTTCAAGGTTTGCAAAAGCTTTACCTTTATTAATTTATTTGCTTCTCACAAAAGCCATGAAATAGATGGTACTATTGTTTCATTTTTTAAATCAGGAAACTGAGTCTAAGAATTGGTTAGTCTAGGGTCATGTAGGTATCAGTACCATGTCTATGTCATAAAGGGAATTTGGTAGGACTCCTTCAATCCCTATTTTTCCAAATAGTTTATATAGCATTGGAGTTAGTTGTTCTTTAAATGTATGGTAGAATTCACATGTAAATCCATCTGGTCCTGGGGGTTTTTTCTTAGGGAGTTGGTTAATAGCTTGTTTTATTTCTTTTTCTGAAATGGGACTATTTAGACTATTACTTCTTCCTCTGTTAATCTGGGCAAGCTATATTTTTGAAGGTATTCTTCCATTTCATTTAAGTTATCGAATTTATTGGCATAAAGTTGAGCAAAGTAGCTCCTAACTATTGTTCTAATTTCCTCTTCATTAGTGGTGAACTCTCCCTTTTCATTTTCAAGACTAACAATTTGCTTTTCCTCTTTCCTTTTTTTAATCAGATTTACTAAGGGTTTGTCTATTTTATTGGTTTTTTCATAGAACCAACTCTTAGTTTTATTAATTAATTCAATAGTTTTTTTTTTACTTTCAATTTTATTAATCTCACCTTTTATTTTTAGAATTTCAAGTTTTGTGTTTGTCTGGGGGTTTTTAATTTGTTCCTTTTCTAGCAATTTTAGTTGTAAGCCCAATTCGTTGGCCCTCTCTTTCTCTATTTTATGCAAGTAGGCTTGTAAAGATATAAAACTTTCCCTTATTACTGCTTTGGCTGTATCCCACACATTTTGGTATGATGTCTCATTATTGTCATTTTCTTGGGTGAAGTTATTAATTATGTCTATGATTTGCTGTTTTACCCAATCATTCTTTAGTATAAGATTATTTAGTTTCCAATTATTTTTGGTCTATTTTCACCTGGCTTTTTATTAAATGTAATTTTAATTGCACTGTGGTCTGAAAAGGATGCACTTACTATTTCTGGATCTTATCTTGGTTTTTGCTATTATTTTTATTATGCCCTCTCTTCCACTTCAGTCATTGCAAACTATCTCTAAACCACATCTTCTTCCTGGGCACTGATATTTGACTTTTTGCAAGATAATTCTATTACCTGCTCAAGTAGGAACTTCCTAATGTATCAAGTCATTCCTTCTGGCTAAAACTGGAAAACATGTCTTGATATCAGTCAACATAAATCAATTCAACACCAAACAAGAGCAATACCAATTCTGTCACACTCTAAGAGAAAATGATCATACATTTAGATTTGGAAGGGATCTTAGAGGCTATATTTAAAAAGTGTTTAAATTTGTATTTTAACTTAAATCTCTGTGAGTGCAAGCCTATATTTGTACAAATTGTTAATTGAACTATTTTAGTCCTGAATACATTATAGAAACTTATCTCTTGGCTGATAATCTATAATAGTCCTTGTACCCTTAGCCTGTCAAAGCTTGTATCAAAGGACACATATTCTGCAAAGAGATTCCTGCAGAACATGTTTCAATAAACTGTATTTCCCCTTTCCATATTGTTCTGGTTATATTATTACTTCACTTTTGATGTGTTGAATCTTATGTGACTTGTCCTGTGACATACTGACATATCCAAATGGGAGAAGATAATGTGTGTTACTATTAATAAAAGCATTGGGGATGAAGAGAAGCAACTTTCTGAAGAAGAAAGAGAAAGATGCAAATCTCAAGAAGTGAGCATGAATGAATTAATCAATTAATAAATACTTATTAAGCACATTGTTAAATGTTCCAGGCTTTGTACTTAGTACAGGGGGTATAAAAAGAGGCAAAAGACTGTTCTGGCCTTCAAGGAGCTCAATATCGAAGGGAGGGCAACAACAATCAAACAAATAAATATATACAAACAGGCTATTTTCAAGATCAATAGAAAATAATTAATTAAATGATAGCACTAGAATCAAGAGGTTGGGAAAGAGTTTCTGTAGAAGATGGAATTTTACTTGGAACTGAAAGGAAACCAGGGAAGGGATTATATGCAGATGAGAGAGAACATTTCAAGCACAAGAGATAACTAGAGAAAATTACTGGAGCCAAGAGATGGAGTGTCTTATTTGTGGAATCAAGTATCAATAGATGAAGACTGCAAATTGGGGAATAAGGTATAAGAAAAATGGAAAAGAAGGGACCAGGTTATGAAAATATTTGAATGGCAATGAGAGGATTTTATATTTTATATTGGAGGCAATAGAGAGCCACTGAAGTTCATTGGGTGTGTAAGCAGGAATGACATGACTAGACCTGTCCTTTAGGGAAATCATTTTAGTGACCAAATGGAATATAGGGAGTGGGGAGAGACTTGAAGCTGATAGGCTCACTTATTTCTCCCTGAATTCATCAGGTAGACACATGATTTCTTTAGTGTCACCGTCTAGGAGTGAGAAGTCTTCTTAAATAATGAAAATTCATAACAAGAGGTCAGAATTGACTCAGCAGGCAAAGTATATAGAGTATGTGAATTTAGTGTTTGATTGAACCGGCATCTCTAAAGCTTCAATCTTCAATTCTAATTATGTGTATTTCCTACCTTACATTGGCACTAAGACATTGGTGTTTATGTGATTTGGTCATGATCTCTATCTGCTCCCACTCAATCATACCACTGAATATCTTGAATTGAATTGGTGCTCCTTTCTGAAGACATGTTTATGTACATGCATTCTTTTTTATTAATATTTTTGTTACATGTAAAAAAGTTTTTTAAACTTTTGTTTTTAAAACTTTCTGTTATGAACCACAACTCTGTACTTAAAATAAGGATTCTTACAAGGTGCTAATTCAATGGAATTAATGAGACAATGGTTATCTAATTTATCATGATGATTAATACTTCAGTATGATTGATTTAATTTTACAACAAATAATGGTTTTCTATATATATAATGATTGGTTTATATTCAAAATAGAGCATACAACAAACAAGCTGCAACAAACTCATCCAGAGAGAGAGAGAGAGAGCCAGAGACAGACTCAGAAGGGCCAGACACAGACTCAGAACCAGATTCATTCACTTAATCTTATAGCATCTTGATGGCTGGCCTCCTACACTTCCCCCACTGAGACCAAAGCAGGTCTGAAAGGCTCTCCAGAAAGTTGGCCCAGGCACCAGGCAAGGAAACTAGATTGTGAAGGAGATAATAAAGGAGATAATAACATCTGGCTATTCTCATGGTGATTACTCCCAAGACCTCCAGAAAACCAACAAGAACCTTACAACTTTTAATTCCAGATTCTCTCCCTTCCTCCCTTCCCACTGCACCCCCATTGAGAAGGCACAAGTGAAGTTATACAAAACATTTCTATAAAGGTCATGTTGCAAAAGAAAATATAGATTTCTCCCTCCCCCCCCCAAAAAAAAAACTTCTCAAGAGAAATAAAGTTTTAAAAATGTGAGGCAGATATCTAGGTCATGGAGTGGATAGAGCAACAGCCCTGAAGTCAGGAGGACCTGAGTTCAAATCTGGTCTCAGACACTTAACACTTCCTAGCTGTGTGACTCTGGGCAAGTCACTTACCCAAAATTGCCTCAGAAAAAAAAAATGCTTCAATTTTTATTCAGACACAATCAGTTCTCTTTCTATGAACAGTATTTGTCATTATAAGTCCTTCAAAGTAGTGTTGGATCATTGTATTGATGAGAATAGCAAAGTCATTCACAGCAGATCATCCCACAATATTGTTATTAGTTTGTACATAGTGCATTTCAGTTTGCATGAGTTCATGGAAGACTTTCACAGTTTTTTCTGAGAGTATCTTGCTCATTATTTCTTGTAGAACAACAGTATTCTATCATAATCATGTGACAATTTATTCAATCATTACTCAATTTATGGCCATCTCCTCTTTTTTTTTTCCTGAGGCAATTGGAGTTAAGTGACCTGCCCAGGATCACACAGTTAGGAAGTTTTAGGAAGTGTTATGTGTCTGAGATCAGATTTGAACTCAGGTCCTCCTGACTTCAAGTTTGGTGCTCTATCCACTGCACCACCTAGCTGCCCCCATCTTCTCAATTTTCAATTCTTTGCTCTGAGAAAAGAAATGCTACAAATATTTTTGTACATATAGACTTTTCCCTTTTTAAAAAAATTCTTTTGGGATACATGTCTTATAGTGGTATTGTTAGATTAAAGATTATACATTATTTTATAGCCCTTAGGGTATAGTTCATATTTTTTGATCATTTATCAATTGGGGAATGGTTCTTATTTTTAATAAATTTGACTGTTTCTTATATATTTGTGAAATATGGCCTTCATCAGAGAAATTTGCTTCAAAATTCTTTTCACAATTCTATTGCTAATTGAATTTTCTATCCATTTATTTTATTCTCTCCTTTCACCCTATCTCTCTTCAAAAGTGTTTTGTTTCTGATCACTCCCTCTTCCAATATACTCTCTTTTATCACTCTTCCCCCTTCTCTTATCCCCTTTCCTTCCTACTTTCTATAGGGTAAGACAGATTTCTATATCCATATAAAATATGTATGTTATTTCCACTTTGAGCCAATTGTGACCAGGGTAAAGTTTATTCATCCTCCCTCATCTTTCCACTTTTTCCTCCACTGTAAAAAGATTTTTTCTTGCTTCTTTTGTGGCAGATAATTTACACCATTCTACCTCCCCCTTTCCTTTCTCTCATTACATCTCTCTATTTTAAAAAGATATTATTATTAAAAAAGATATATATTCAACTCACATCTGTGTCCTCTGCCTATATATACTCTTTCTTACTGCCCTAATAATGATAAAATTCTTCTTAGTTACAAATATCATCCTCCCATGTAAAAATGTAAGTGGATTAATCTACATTAATCTATGAGTTCCCTTTTCCGATTATCCTATTATGCTTTTACTGAGTCCTGTATTTGAAAGTCAAATATTCTATTCAACTTTGGTTTTTTCATCATGAATTCTTGAAGACCATCTATTTAATTGAATGTTCATCTTTTCCTCTGAAGAATTATGCTCAGTTTTGCTGGGTAGGTGATTTTTGGTTGCTCTCCAGAATATCATATTCTAAGCCCTCTGATTCTTAAATCTTGTGTTATCATGATTGTGACATGACCCTATTTGAATTGTTTCTTTTTGGATGATTGGAATATTTTATCCTTGACCTGGGAGTTTTCATCTTGGGAATTCTTTCAGGAGGTGATTGGTGGATTCTTTCAATTTCTAATTTACCTAGAATATCTAGGTTCTAGAATATCAGGATATTTACCTTCTGCTTCTAGAATATCAGGATAGTTTTCTTTGATAATTTCTTGAAAAATTATGCTTAGATCTTTTTATTTGATCATGGCTTTCAGGTAGAGCAATAATTTTAAAATAATCTCTCCTGGATCTATTTCCCAGATTAGTTGTTTTTCCAATGAGACGTTTCACATTTTTAAAAAATTTATCACTCTTTTAATTTTGTTTTAATGATTTTTAATAAAATTATTAGCTTCCATATGCTCAAATCTAATTTTTAAGTAATTATTTCCCTCACTGAACTTTTGTACATCCTTTTCCTTTTGGCCAATTTTATCTTTTAAGTTGTTCTCATTAGTTTTTTGTATTTTCCTTTGCATCTCTCATTTCTCTTCTCCATTTTTTCTATTTATCTTACATGATTTTCAAAATTCCCTTTGAGTTCTTTCATGGCCTGAGACAAATTCTTATTTTTCTTGGAGGCTTTGGATGTAGGATCTTTGACCTTGCTATCTTTTTCTAAATGTGTATTTTGATCTCCATTGTTACCATATAGACTTTCTATGACCAGAACCTTTTTTTCTGCTGTTTGCTCATTTCCCCAGACTATTACTTGGTTTTTAACTCTTTCTTAAAGTATGGCCCCATTTCCAGGGGAGAGGGTGCAATGTTCCAAGATTCAGGGGTTTTATGCAGCTGTTTTCAATGATCCTTCTAGAAACCTGAACTGTGAGGAAGCACTGCAACCTGAATCCGAGTACTGGCAAAACAACAGAGTCCTTCCTCAGTGCTAGCAAAGATACTCCTATAAATCTTCATCTGATCAATTGTTCTGCCCCCCCCCCTTATCTATAGATTCAAACCTCTGGAAGCTGCTGCTGTTGCTGCTGCTGCAGCCACTGCTCCTGTTGATTCCATGGCTCCCAAAGTCCACTTCTTCTTCTTAGTAGGACTTCCCTCTCACCCTAGAAGGACAAATGTTTCCTGACAACCTTTTAAGTTGTCCTAGGTATCTGTGGGCTGAGAGGTCTAGAAACATCTACTACCACTACTGGATCAGAGTCCCAATATTGGTTTTCTGAGGCTGGGGCTGGGGCTGGGGCTGGGGCTGGAATTCTTTTCAGTCCCACCCTGGTGCAAATGACCTTTTCTGCTGACCTTCTAAGTTGCCTTTGGCTGGAAATTTGTGCCACTACATATTTTTGTGTGTACCAACTCTCCCAAATTTAGAGTCATTATTTAAAGGTATTTGTAGAAGTTTGGAAGAGAGCTTGGGCACTTGCCTTTACTTTATCATTTGACTTCACCATAGATCTGACGGTATTCTTGAGAGTTCAAGGGAAATAGGGTTTAATACTATGTTACTGAAACACTGGTAGCATAGTTAATTAAGATAAATATTATCATGTAGGATACCACTATCACCACTACCACCACCAATACTACTGTTACTACTATTACTTCGTCTTCTACTTCCTCTTCTTCCTCCTCCTCCTAGTATTACTACTATTACTACTAGCTTTTATATAGAGTTTATGATTTACAAAGCACTATACAAATAGTATCTCAAAAGTTATTCAATAGATTTTATAAGGGATATTGGAAGTCCTTTATACCTAATTTACAGTTGAGGAAAAAGATCTGTTGATACTAAATGACTTGTCCAAGATCAAACAATTAATAAATAGTAATGCCAGGATTCAAATTTAGGTTTAATTTAACTTTAGCAATTTTTCAATATATCTCACTGATTCTCCCTCAACCTAAAAAAATAAAAACCATATATATATATATATATATATTTTAGTTTAGCTTTCAGGCTTTCAAAATGCTTTCCCTACATCAGCCCCATTAAGCAGGTGTTACATATATTAATATACTTAATTCACAAATGGGAAAATAATCTTGAAAGAGATCAAATAATTTATTTAAGGTCATATAACTAGTAAATATCAGGATTAGAACTCTGTTGCTTTTCCTCCATATCTAAACTCTTCATATAACATGATGCTATCCCCAAGAATATCCCCAGAATAAGAAATCCCTTTCAGATATACATTTTGAGAATCTTCTCCTAGCTAACTATAATGAAAGCAAATAGGGAGGTATAAGAGAGCTAACCTTGAAGCATGATATGAAATCCCCAACATGTAACTTTTTGTGATAAGCATATCTTTGGGCTGCAGGCATCTCTTCAACAAGAATTATTCAAGCAAAAATATAAATACTCAGAGTTCTCTTCTCTGACTCAACCCCATGCAGTTCAGTGCATTTATAGAACAATAGAGTGCCCTCTCACAGTTTGTAACTTATCTTTTCACAGCCATTCAATACTTTCAAATAATTGGCTCTTTGCTTTAATTATTTTCTGCATTAACAACTCATTGCTCTAGTAAGATAAACAGATTTGTGTATATTCATATAAGAACAATTACAGAGTTTATTGCTCTAGTCTTCCACTTAAAATCCTCTGATTGCTCATCATGGTGTGGAAGCAACCCTGGGATCTTGAAAGCTATGCCATTAGACCACAGTCCTTGGCAGGTTCTTTAAAAGTAACAAAGCTTCTTGTATGGTCCTAGTGATGGATTATTCCCATCTGAATATCAGCCTGCTTATGGAGAGTCCACCAGGTAATGGATTTTCTTTTAAACTGTGGTGATCTATGGGCAGATAAAACTATGACATGGTCTTCTCTTCTTTGTGGTCACTTTCATTTTCATGGTGAAGGCGACAGAATGGTGGAAATGGGATGGAAAGTGATAAGAATTACAGTTTTTTGACCAACAAAAACAATTAATAATAATGGAGAAATTCATTAATGGTAAGGCTTAAAGCAAGCCTTTTGATTTCCTTCTATAAAAATGAAATCAGTTTCCCATTTACAAAGTGAGAATGCTAATATTTGTGCAAGCTATCTCCGAGGATTTAGAGATTGATGGGGGTTCTTAACTTAGGTTCCATGACCTTGTTTTGTTTTTGTTTTTAAATTTGATAACTGTTTCAATATACAATCAGATCCTTATTAGTGCAACTACTGATGAATCCCTTCAAGTAGTCACTTATTCAAGTTCTCACACCATATTTCCATTAATGTAACAAATCCTCCAGTTAAATAATTAAAACTTTGAAGAGTTAAAATTTTGAATAAAAAGAGACTATTTCAGGGGATTCTTTATTCACATTATTTGCTACCTAACTGTAATTGTTTTTCTTTGGAATCCTATGCATTTTATTTTATGTATTTTAAAAGCTCTATTCTCAGAAGGGTCCATAGGTTTAAACAGTCTGCCAAAGAAGATTAAGGATCCCTTATTTAGACCTATCCTCTCAGTGTTAAATTGCAAAGAAATTAAGGCCCAGAGAAATTAAGTTAATCCCTCAAATTCACACACTTAATGAGAACTAGGATTTGAACCCAGGTTTTCTAGATCCAAATCTTATGGTCAATACTTGTGTTAGGAAATACTATAGTGATAAGTTTCTACCTAAATTTCTAAGTTTCTAACTGCTGCTTTGGTAGGAATTACATTTTTTGGAGGGGATGGGGTTCCTTTTTAATGTAGACTTTTCTCCCATTGGCCCAGTTTTCACCCTTACCTATGGTCTATCTTTGTTTCTCTTCTCTGTCACTAGTTCACTAAGAAAACATGAGTAATCAATTAATCAACAGAATTTATACTATATCTTTGCTTTAATTGTTTTCTGCATTAATAACTCATTGCTCTATTAAGATAAACAAATTTGTGTATATTCATATAAGAACAATTCATTTATTGAGACTTTTGTGTACTTGGATTTTGTGCAGTCTTATCAGCAACAGTGAAACACACTGTACCTTGATGCCAGCACATTAATGCAAATTTAGTTCTCTCTGAGCATAAAGGATAGCAACCAATGAATGAATCAACTATTGATATGATTTTGGGCAAGTCACTAACCTCCAGTTACAGGTTCAAATTTGCCTGTATCTTTTAACTCCCACAGAAGGAGGCACAAGCTTTTCCCTTATTTCCCAAGTTTTTCTCTTATTCTCATTGCTACATTCAAGGTGACAGCAGATCAAATACTGATACTGGGTTATCAGTTTCCTATTGTTTCTATCTATGTTGCCATCGAGGTCTCTCTGCAAATAAATGGAACAGGGAAAGTTAGTTAGGAGAAATAGCTCAGACTGTTGAGTTTTAATTTTTTTTTACTTACACTATTTCAAGCTTCCTATGCTTTCCCCCCAACACTCTCCACCACCCCCTCAAATATTATTTTCAACTTCAACTCTTTTATAGCTCTCTATGCTCAGTTGGAGCAAAAGGTTAATGAGGAGAAAGTCCTGGAGCATTTGAAAGGAGTCTGCAGAATACAACTTCTTCAATGTTCCCTGCTGCTATTTTCAAGAGGAAAGCTCCTGTGGTTTAGTGAATCTGGGAATGGCAGAGAGGCTGCAGTGAGATTTATTTACCTGCTCAGTTGGAAAGACTAAGGCCATAAATGAATGTGCCTTTAACCCTTTCATTAAAAATAAGGATGTGTCTGTCTTTGAATATATTACTAGGATGGCATTGGAGAGGGAAGACACTAAGGGATCTAGAGAGGTTTCTTTAAGATGGAGGTGATGTCTTGTTCTTCTGATTGTCTATAATACACATTTTCTAGTTCATACTGACTATTGCCTAGTGTTTATATTGTTGTTGTTTTTATGTCCTGCTTTTATTAATTTGTAAGCTTTTGAAGGCAGTGATTGGGTTTTATTGTAAAATTTAAAAAAAAAATAATATGCTAATGATAACAAAAATGATATCTCATTTTATAAAGACCTCCATTGATTAGAAACTCATTTACATACTCTTTTACATATCTGATGACTCAGCAGAAATAAAAAGACACATGTAAAGCATTTAGTAAAATATCATTATGTAAGGAGCAATATGGCATAGTGGATAGAATCAGAAGTTAAATTAGAAAGACCTAGGTTCAAGTTTTTCATCTGACATATAATTATTGTTATCTCGACACCATGCTGCTTGCAACTGGCTACTGACCTCAAATCTTGTTGATTCCCAAACATGGAATCAATATCTAGGTTTTTTATAGTTCTTTAATTGAGTTGTGATCCATCTTGCCTGGGATCAGGTCTCTTTTCAGTCACTTCTCTGTCATCTATACACTGAGTTTCAGCCTGATCTTTCTTCCTCATATTCTCTTTCCATCTTTTCTTTATGTATTAGTTCTCCCTTTAAAAGCTTATTAAAGGCAGAAACTATCTTGCTTGCTTATATTTAATATATACCTAATCTTTAGCTTAGTGCTTAATAAATGCAGTCTTTCTCCTTCCCTCCCTCCCTCTCTCTCCCTTTCCTTCTTTCTCTTCCTCTCCTTCCCTACTGCCCTCTGCCTTCCATCTTTTCTCTCCCTTTCCCTCCTTCCTCCCTCTTTCTTTTCTTCCCTTTCTCCCCACTGGTAGAGAGCTTCTTTATATGAGACTTCTCTATACTTAAGCAGTCAGAAATCTCTTCCTGTTCCTGTTACTAAATTAGCCACTATGATTTTTTGCAGTAGGTATTCAATAATTATTTCTTGATGAATATAAAGCATCACTGATGGAGTGACAAAAGTGCTGGTCTTAGATTCAGGAGACCTGCGTATAAATCATGCCTCTGATATTTATAGATTGTTATCTTGGGTAGGTTTAGTTTTATTTTCTACAAAATTAGGATAATAAACCTTATAATATTTTGAGAAATATTTGAGAAAAGTGGTTAATAAACCTAAAAGTAGTAAATGTGAGTTATGGTAATGGCGATGATATTGTTGTTTTTGATGATAATCATAATTTTGAGAAGTAAACCTCTAAACCAGGCATAATTTTATCCAAACCGTTTGATGTCAAGTATCTGAAATCTGCACTTGAGTTTTAGACACTCATACCTAAGTGATGAAGCAATCTAATCCCTTTTGGTTAGCAAAGGTACTTTCAAACTGAGTATTTTGGAAATCAAATAGTATCTCTAAGGTCCCGAAGTAAATGAAACCAATGAAAATCAGGAGACCTTTGATTTCAGCCTTTAATTCCATGTGACTTGAAAAAGTTACCTTTTTTTCTTCAAGTCTATTTTCTTCACTGTGAAATGAGAGTGTTAGACTAGATGATCCCCAGACTTCTTTTTATTTCTCTTTACAATTTCTATGAAATATCTAAAACTTAGGTGGCTCTTCAACACAGCTTCCATTGTATGTGAATTCCAGGATACAAATAAAGTGCAGTGCAGCCTCAAAAATGCTCTTTAAAAACTGAAAAGAAAATCAGAAAAATTGCTTCCCTGTTCAGAAAGGATCATTAGTCAGCATTGCAAAGGAGAATGATAATGGGTTATTTCGTGATAATTTACTTTGAATTTCAAAACCCTTTTGATCAAAAGGATAACATGTGAAATCCAACACTGACAATCACTTCCCATTCTATCCTGTTCCATTCTGTCCCCTAAATATCAGAGAATGGGACAATTTACTTAAGACAAGCAAAGAAATATCTATTATCTATCTTTTAATATATTCAAGAATTTTTTGTTACCTGTTATTTATCTAGACAAAATCCTACTTTTGTCCTTGGTTTGACCTGTCTGATTTATTTTAATCTAAGATCTCTAACTTTTTGCTAGGCATTTACACCTAGATTTCCCAAGGTCATTTCCAAATCAACACATTAGTTGCTGAACTCATTATGCTATTTTGTCAAATCAGTTCTTCCATCCAACTTCTTTGTCTTCATCAAAAGATGGCTACCTACCACATAAAAGATGGGAGGGAAAAGGACATCAACACTTTTCTCATACAATTAAACTATCAATAAATTGACAGCCATTTCCAAAGTTTTTCCTATGGGCTAGATACTATGCGGAGGGCCAGAGATATGAGACCAAAAAAAAATGGAACAGTTTTCACTCTCAAGGGTCTATAAGAATGAACAAATTCTATGAGAATGGACACAAGAAGAAGAACCAAATTTAGGCAAAGAGAAAATCATATAGTTACTTTGACAACTTTGTTTCTTGTACTCATGTTTCTTTTATGCCCTTTTCTATTTGTTTCTCTTTTTTTTCTTTGCTCTCAATAAGAGTTTTAAATGAGTTCAAAACTATATGATCTGAATGCACTCTATCCATGATTATAAAAGATCTTATAGACATGAAATCTGAATTGCTGTCAGTGATCTCTGAAAAATTGTAAGGAATGAGAAATGCTTCAGGACAAAAGGACAAATGTTCAGTTTTCAGAAGCATAAGGAATGAATTACATAATTCATTCTTTATGCTGGTGAGTGTGGTATCCATTCTCTAAAAATTTTTTGAAATAGTTATTAAAAGGACAGTTTATGAGTACTTAGAGAAGGAATTGATGATCATAAGGAGCTATAATAAGTTTATTACGGACAAATTATGTGAAAGCCATTTCCTTTTTTATAGGGTGACTAGATTGACAGATATTGTGGATTTCAGCAAAACATTTGAAAATATTATTTGTGATATCCTTGTATATAAGATTAAGAAATGTGAATTGGATGACAGTATAGGCTTCAGAAGTGCTTTGCTTACCAGATAAAAAGTCTATTGGTATCATTCTAAAGAGAGAGGTCCAATAGTATATCATAGAACTTTGGCAATAATTTGATTCTGTTCAACATTGTTATAAAGTAACTTAGATGAATTCATAGGTGGCATACCTATCAAATTGTAAATGTCAGCTAATTTAAAAAAATAAACTGTGGATGCTGGAAAAATTTTGCTGAAGTTGCCACAATGGAATTTATTAGGAATAATGGCAAGGTCCTATTTGAAAAAAAAAGATTAAACAATAAAGGCCATGGGAGTTATGATTTGACAGTTCCTAAAAATGATCTAGGGGGTTTAGTGGATGGGAAGCTCTATAAGAATCAACAGTGTGATGTAGCACCTGTAAATAGACCTCTAGAATAATCTTAGACTATATTAATAGAATTATATTTACCATAACAGAGAGCTGACAGCCCATTGAATTTTGCCCTTGGTCATACCACATTTAGTCTTTTGTTAAAGTCACAGAGTCACATATTAAGCCCATTTTCTAGAGGTTGACTGAAGTAATAAGAAAACTGGAAATCACACCATTCAAGAATGAGTTGAAGAAACAAGGAGTAAGAGATAGGACAGGCATGCTGGCTATAAATATCTGAAAGGTTGCTATTGAAAGAAAGATTTAGCATGTTCTCTTTCATTCCACTGAGAGAAATTTGTAGAGAAGCAGCATACTCTTCAGTATAAGGGGGGGGGAAAGAATAAGAAAACCTTCTATTGAATTAAAATTGTACAAAATGGAATATATTGTTCTGTAAACTTACAGTGTAAAAGTATGTTTCCATCATCAGAGATCTTCAAGTAGCAACTTCTGACTCAAGCTTTTACCAATCCAAACCAAGCTTTTTGACAAGTACTTACTCTACACAAATCACTGTGCTAGATGCTGGGGCCACAAAGTCAAAAAGCAGTCCTTGTCCAAAGGAATTTACTATCTACTTAGAAGATATGCTACATATACAAAGAAACATAAACATGATAATTTGAAAAGAAAAATTAAGAACATTTCTCATAAAGTAACACATGAATTAAACCTTGAAATGAAGAAAGTTAAGAAGAATTCCAAGAGGATGAAGGAGAGGAAACAGTACATTTTATTCATGGGAGACCACCTATCCAAAGGCACAGAGACAGAAAGATTGTCAAATTCAGGGGAAAGCAAGTAGTCTTATTTGGCTAGAATGTAGAATGCATGTTGAGAAACACAACAACAATAGAGGTTGAATATGCAATAAACCTTGAGAAGAAGACTGGGAACAGACTGCTAAGACCTTCAAATATTCAGCTAAGGTGTTGGTTTATCTTAGAGGCAGGAGAGAACAACTGAAAGTTCTTAAACAGAGCACTGCCACAGGAAGATTATTTTAGAAACTGTGTGGTAAATTGATTTCAAAGGAAAGACTGGAAGCTGGGAGTTCAATTAGAAGAATCCTACAATAGTCTAGTTAAGAGACAAAACCAAAAAAACTGAATTAGGTGGAATATATAATGGAGAGAGAGACAGACAGAGAGAAACAGAGAGAAAGAGAAACATACACATAGAGAAAAAGAAACAGAGAGAAATATAAACAGAGACAGACGAAGACAGAGAGAGAGAGAGAGAGAGAGAGAGAGAGAGAGAGAGAGAGAGAGAAAGAGAGAGAGAGAGAAAGAGAGAGAAAGAGAGAGAGAGAGAGAGAAAGAGAGAGAGAGAGAGAGAGAAAGAGAGAGAGAGAGAGAGAGAGAGAAAGAGAGAGAGAGAGAGAAAGAGAGAGAGAGAGAAAGAGAGAGAGAGAGAGAGAGAGAGAGAAAGGAAAAGAGGGAGAGAGGGAGGAAAGAAGGAGGGAGAGAAAGAGGAGATGGAGACAGAGGAAAAGGAAGAGGAAGAGAAGAAATTGAGCACAAAAGATGTTGTAGGGGAAAAACCAACAAGATTTAGCAATTGTTTGTATGTAGAAGGGGGGGAAGAAGGCTAGTCAAGGATGATAACAAGGTAACAAAACTGGGTGACTAAGGATATTTAGATGAGGTTATGTTTAGGGTGTGTATGGATAGATATAGTAATTTGCAAAGAGAAAATAATTGAATGCATGAGAGCTGATAACCAAGAAATAAGATTAATACACACATATATAAAATAAGAAGGCCTAATATATACCCCAGGGACATATTCATACTTAGGAGGTAGGAATTAGATGATTTAAAAGATATAATTGAATGGTCAGACAGGTAGGAATAGAACTGGGAAAATATTTGCCATGAAATCCAAGGGTGAAGAAATTATCCACATCCAAAATATGTTTACAAAATATGAGCACCTGAAACAGGCAGTCCAAAGAATGGATTAAATCTTAGCCTTGATTACACTCACTATTTTGTTTTGACTGCCTGGTTAGATATGGTAGCTTATAACCTCACCTATATGCATTCAAAAAGCAAAACTTATCTTTGTCATAATGTAGCTTTCTAGCAACCCTACCTTAGGATATGAAACAAAGAACTAATAGATTGTCCTGTAAGACTAAACTCCAGTAGATAGTAGGATAGAAAGGTTAATTTCTGGAGATGTTCAGGAGGGTAGAACAGAGAAACATATCCCAGAGGAAAGCAGAAACACTGGCCATCAGAGAGGAGTCTAAGGATATATATTTCTCTGCAGTATCAAAGACAAGAGGTAAGTACCCTGACCATATGAATTCCTGACACCTCTCCCTTTATATGTGTTGCTTGGCTTCAAGTATTTCCTATATGTGTACACTAATTCCATAATCTATGCACTCTTCTGTGGTAGAGGAGAGCTGGGCTTTGACCTCCAAAGAACCTCATGTAGATTTGGTGCTAGCCCATTGTGACTAGGTATACCTAGGTGATGCAGTGGGAAGAGTCCTAAGCTTTGAATCAGGAAGATCTGAATTAAACTATGGCCTTAGACACTTATTGACCATGTGAATCTGAGCAAGTCACCTAACTTTTATTTATTTCAGTTACCTCATGTATATGGTTATAATATAATAAGAATACCTACCTCCCAGGATTACTATGAAAATCTAATGAGATTATATATATATATATCAAACTGTTAAAAACCACATAAAAGTTAGCTATGATGATGATAATGATGCCACATCTGCTGGAGGAACCATAACAGTTGGCACTCTTAATCCTTCTGCTGTTATTCTCTTAGTGTGTGGTCCCCCCTTGTCCCACTCAAACTATAGCTTCTAGATCCTCTCATGAAGAATTCTCATCCCTAGAGATATTCAAGAACATTCTTAGGCTTTTAAAAAACAGTGTTAGGTTGCGAGTTGATATGGACTATCTTTACATTTGAATTTACTGTGATTTTTGATTTATTGAATACCTATTACCTGCATAGTCCCTTCTCTAAGTCTACATGGAATAAAAGACCTTATGCTCAAGAACATTATGATCATTATCATTTCCCCCTATAGTTTTTCATAAATATACATAAAATATAGTCATAAAGTTTACAAAAGTAAGAATGTGTTATATTGAAATTGACTCAGAGATTTCCATACAGTTTCAAATGAGAAACTGATGCCATTGGTGAAGAATAGGAAATTTAAGTTCAATTTGGGAATGGTGAGTTTGATGTTACAATAAAACATTCAAATAAAATTGTCTACTAGATAGATGGATACATCAGACTATAGTTTGGATAAGAGAACAGGACAGGAGAAATGGGAATCATAAACATGAATTGCATTATTAAACCCACAGAAATGGATGAATTTTACAAGAGACAATGTAAAGAAAGATTATTGGTTAGAGTCCTCAGTAATTCAGAAAAAGTTTTCAAATTCTAAAAGAGTTTTGCCTGACTGTGGTCTAGGGGAGTCCTATTGAATCCCACTATCTACAATATTAAAAAAATATATTAGAGATGTGAGAAATGTATCAATATGTCATGAAGTTTAGATGGAAATACCTGATTAATAAACAAATTCAAAATCTAATGCACACATATTCTTTCAGCAGAGCAATGTAGAAATACATGGATCCAAGAAGTCTGAAAACTAGGGCTTTGTACTTGTATATGATTTTGATTGGCAAATAAATTCCAACTTCATTATGTATTTTAACTTGCAGTGCAAATTTCCTATTGCTATTACAGAATCCCCTGAATATTTCCTCCAGGTTCTAATACTATTCCCTTCCCCAAACTTGCCTAGGAACAAAATTTGTTTTGACATTGCTGGTTAAATGTTAAAAGTTAAATCAAGATTGAGGTACATGTGTTTTCGATGGCATCTATGAACATTCTTCTGGATCAGTGTGCCTTTTAAATTAATTAGCTAATGCAGTCACCATTAAGAAAAAGTAACTTTAAAAAATAGATCTTAGAGTTGTGGGGATGGAACCAAGATGGTGAAGTAAAGTCAGGAAGCTGCTCTAGCTTTCCCAGTTTCCGTCAAGGGAAACCACATGAAACCAAGCCTCTGAACAGAGAAGGATATAATGAAATGAATGAGCTTTCTTGAAGTTTTTCTCAGGATAGACTGAAAAAAACTTCAAGAAATATCAGTTTAACTTGGGTGAAAAGGGTGTTCAGCCCAGGTCAGATAGACTCTGGGAAAGTTGGTGAGAGGGTCTTAACCACAGCAAATCAGCAACTAAGACAGTCAGTCCTGGCTCAGTAAAGGAGCAAATCAGTGGGGCAGCCCCTAGTACCAGCTCAGAAAGCAAACTTTGGTAAACCGGCTTTTTTCCTGGAAAGAACAGCCAAGCTACCCCCTACAAACACAAGTGGCTCTTGTGCTCAAAGCCAAGGCTCAGAGCTGCACAGAAAGTTTGGGACAGCGCCACCTTTACCCCAAAAGCAGAGTTCCTCCAAAACTAAGAAAAAAAAAGAGGAAATACCAAAAGAAAAGGCAAGAAAATAGCAAGAAACAAAAAAGAACCTTGACCATAGAAAGCTACTATGGTGACAGGACAGACCAAAACACTAATTCAGATGAGGACAAAATGTCTACAGAAGAAGCTGCAAAGAGTGAGATAAATTGGTCTCAAGCCCAAAGAGACTTCTTGGAAAGGATCATGAAAGACTTCAATAGGCAAATAAGAAAAATAAAAGAAAAAAAATGAGCAAAAAAGTGAGAGGTATGCATGAGAGAGTGAACAGTTTGGAAAAAAAGAGAAAAAAATTTGAAGAAAACAACTACTTAAACAGTAAAATAAACCAAATGAAAAAAGAGATATAAAAAATAACTGAAGAAAATGACACATTAAAAACTAGAGCAGGACAAATGGAAGCTAATGACTTTGTGAGACAGCAAGAATCAAACAAATTAAAAAGAATGAAAAAATGGAAGAAAATGTGAAATACGTCATTGGCAAAACAGCTGACCTAGAAAATAAATCAGGAAGAGAAAATTTAAAAATTATTGGCCTACTTAAAGGCCATGACCAACAAAAGTCTGGGTAGCATTCTACAAGAGATCATTAATAAACTGCCCCAATATCCTAAAAACAGAGGGGGAAATACTCACTGAAAGAATCCATCATTCATCTCTGGAAAGAGATCCCATAAGGAATACCCCGAAAAACATTGTTGTGAAACTCCAAAATCATTATGTTGAGGAAAAAATATTGCAAGCTGCCAGACAAAAACAATTCAAATATTAAAGAGCAACAGTCAGGATTACCCAAAATCTGGAAGCATCTCCAATAAAGGATAGGAGGGCTTGGAATACCATATTCTGGAAGGCAAAGGATCTAGGGTTACAACCAAGAATTAACTACCCAATGAGACTCAGCATCATCTTTCAGAGGAGAAGATAGAGTTTCAATGAGGTTAAGAGATTTTCAATCATTTCTATTGAAAAAACAAGAATTAAACAGAAAATTTTATCTACAAAGACAGGACTCAAGAGAACCATAAAAAAGTAAACAAAGGGAAAATATATACTTAGAGGTTAAACTGTTTACATCCCTAGAGGGGAAGACAATATCTGTAATTCTTGAGAGCTGAATCTGTTACTGGGGCAGACAGCTGGGTGCATAACATGGATGCATGTGATCCTGAATGGACTCTGATGTGATGACATCAGAGAAAAAGACATTAAGGACTAGGAAAAGTTTGTATTGGAAAAATAGAAAAGGGGAGGGATAATGGGACAGTTTACATGAAGAGGTGCAAAAGATCTAAAGGAAAGAAGGGAGGGAAATGAGCATTGTCTGAAACTTGATTTCATTAGTTTTGACTTTAAGAAGGAATAACTTAATCATTAAATTGGGTATAGAAATTAATCTAGCTCTATTAAGAAGTAGGAGGTGAAAGAAGACAAGAAAAGGGAAGGGCAGAATAGAAGGCAGGGCAGAAACACTAGAGAAAAAGATAAGAGAAGGGGGAGAAAGGTGTGATAAAAACTCAAAGGAGAGATCAATAAAATAGAAACTAAAAAAACAATTGAACTAATAAACAAAACTAAGAGTTGGTTTTATGAAAACACTAAAAAAATAGATAAATCTTTGGTAACTTTGATCAGAAAAAAATAAAGAAAACCAATCACCAGCATCAAAAGTGAAAGGGTGAACTTATACCAATGAAAAAGAAATTAAAGAAATAATTAGGAACTATTTTATCTAACTCACTATTTGACAAAAATTGCTGGGACACTGGAATATAATATGTCAGAAATTCTGCATAGACCTACATCTCACACACCATACCAAAGTAAGGTCAAAATGGATACATGATTTAGGCATAAAAGATGGTATCATAAACAAGTTAGGAGGACAAGGGATAATTTTTCTATCAGATCTTTAGAGAAGGGAGAAATTTATGACTAAAGAAGAACTAGAGAACATTATGAAAGGCAAAATGGACAACTTTGATTACATTAAATTAAAAAGTTTTCACACAAATCCAACAGAAACAAGATTAAAAGGGAAATACAAAGTTGGAAAAAAGTCTTTACAGCCAGTATTTTTGATAAAGGTCTCACTTCTAAATAAAATATATTCTAAAAAACTTCTAAATATAAAGAACGGTGTCAAATTTATAAAAATATTAATCATTCCCCAATTGATAAATGGTCAAAGATTTGAAGAGACAATTTTCAGATGATGAAATTAAAGCCATTTATAGTTGTATGAAACAGTGCTCCAAATCACTATTAATTAGAGAAATGCAAATTAAAGCAACTCTATGTACTACCTCACACCTCTCAGATTGGCTAAGATGACAGGAAAAGATAATGCCTTGTTAATTAAGTTGTGAAATGATCCAACCATTCTGGAGAATAATTTGGAACTATGTTCAAAGAGCTATAAAACTGTGCATATCTTTTGACCCAGTAATGGCATTACTGGGTCTGTATCCCAAGGAAATCATAAAGGAGAGAAAAGAAACTACGTGTGCAAAAATGTTTGTAACAGCTCTTTTTGTGGTAGCAAAGAATTGGAAAAGGAGTGGAAGCCCATCAATTGGGGAATGGGTGAACATGTTGTGGCATATGAATATCATGGAATATGATTGGTTTTTAAAAAATGATGAACAAGCTGATTATAGAAAGGCCTGGAAAGAGTTACATGAACTGATACTGAGTGAAACAAGCAGAATTTTATTCAGTAACAGCAAGAATATGTGATTATCAACTATGAAAGACTTGGTTCTTCTCAAGAGTTCAGTGATCCAAAGCAATCCCAATAAACTTTTGAGAGAAAATGCCATCTGCATCCAGAAAAAGAACTAAGAAGAGTGAAGTAAATCAACACATGCTATGTTCACTTCTTTTTTTCTGTTTTTTAATCTTTCTGATGGGTTTTCCCTTTTGCTCTGATTTTTCTATTAAACAATGTGTATTAAAATAAATAAAATTCCTACAATAAAAAGAACATTAAAAATAAACAAAGATCTTTATTGATAGAGGAAAATTTATATACATTTATTTTGAACTTTCTGTGGGGCAGGCATTATTCTAACTAATTTTTAGTTATTATCTCATTTGAACTTCAAAATAACCTTGGAAGGTAGCTACTATTATGATTTTATTTTTATAGCTGATGAAACTGAGACAGAAAGATGTTTAATGACCTACCTAGGGTCAGATAATTGCTAAGTGTCTGGGGATGGATTTGAATTTAGGGTTTTCTGACTTTAGGGCAAATGTTCTATCACTATGCCATGTGAGTATTCTTATTAAGTCAGGCACTGTGCTAAGATCTGAATAATAATTTTTTTTCATTATCTAGATGCAGAAATCCAATTTTCTAATGAAAGAAAGAGAGGAAGAAGAAAAGAATTCAGTAAAATTGACCAATGTATTGAAGAAGATTTTGATTTTATAAGCAATGTGTCATATCCAAGAATTCTGGCTTTGATAAAATATATTTTCTATATCTCTTTTTTAGGTCAGTCTTCATAATTTTACGTGTTAGGTTTTTATCGTTGTTCTTTCCATTTAAATTATTGTAGCTTGTAGAGATAGGTTGCAAGTTTCCACTGCTTCCTTCCATAATCAGCATTGTTCAGTAAATCTACATTCTTTTTTTCCCCCAGTAATTAACAAAAGGAAGTTTATTTAGCCATAACCCAGAAAAGATATTCAACAAGGATATTCAGTGAAAACCATACTGATTCAGCTGTATATCCATTTCAATGTTAGTCATTCCTACTTTAGAGTAATGAATATCTTAGTGTGCTTTTCTACTAAACTGAACAAGAAGTCACATCAACAACTTGAGCCAATCCCTTTAGCAAATTAGGTTTTGAAGACAATCTCAATACCACTTTGGGAAAAGAACTAATCTACTAACCTTCATGGTATAGAACCTTAGGAAAACTTTTAAAAAATTTACTTATGTTAAAATTCTTTTGGAAAAGTGATAATAAAATAGCCCAACTTTTTTATAAACTAAAAACAATGATTTAACATTGCTAATTTCTTGCTTACAGAAGTTTTTGAAATAAGTTATTTCAACTCCTTTCCCTCAAATTATAGGTGTTTAGTGATCATTTGGAAAATTTAAGAAAAAAGTAAAGTCATTGTCAGAAGAAGAACATGACAAAATTAATGAAATTAATAGTAAATATGAGTTAGAGAAAAAGATGAAGTCTTCCTTTACCATATTCTTTCCACACAAATTTTTGAAATTGATATAACCTGATTGAGTCCCAGTTTCCTCATAAAAATGTTGTCACAAATTAGATAATATCTAAAGTCCCATTCAGGTTCATCATTCTATGATTCTAATTGTTTTTGTAATGAGATAGCTGAAAACACAACTTAAAGTTACTAAGCACTGGGTTATGAATTTAAATTTTCTGGAGGACATGAATGGATAGGTTTGAATTGACAGGAACCAATTTAAGTCTAAATAATTAGGCTTCCTGGAAGAATTACTGTTATATAGCCTTGTCCTATATAATTACCAGAAAAGCACGAAAAATAGTATCATGGGCTTGAAGCCACTCAGAATGTGTTCTACACACAAGGGATAGTTCAGAAGAGGCAGTGGACAGAAAGTTATGCTGCCAATTAGGACAAGAAGTTCAAATCTGGCCTCAGAAACTTATTACCTGGATAAATCACTTAACCTTTGTCTGCTTTGTTTTCCTCAATTATAAAATGACATTAATACTAGAACCTATCCAATAGGGTTGTTTTGAAGATCAAATGGATAATATTTTTAAAAATTCTTAGCATAGTGCCTGGAACATAGCAAAATGTTACATATGTGTTTATTCCTTTACCTATTTTGGAGATGATTTGTGAATTCTTTCAATCCGGAATTTCATCTTCTATGTTTAGAAGTTTTGAGAAATTCTTCTTACTATTTCTTTCATTATGTTTAAAAAAATTTTTCCTGTTGTGTTTTTCAGAGAAATCTATGATCTTTAGGTTGTCTCTTCATATTCTGACTTAGAGATTAATATGTTTTGCCTGAGCAGTGAATATATTTTCTTTTAGTACTATTGCTTTTTGCTTCCTTTCTTCTAGATTGTCTTTCACTTCTGTTGATTTGCATTTCTAATTTAGTGTTCACTCTTCCATTTCTTTGGTGAATCTTGACATGTATGACAATTTATCTTTTCTGCTCATAATTTTTGCTGTGCAGGTCATAAATTCTGCTCTCATAATTCTCATTTCTCTTTTGAATTTCTCAAGAATAGGTTATGTGTCAATGAGTATTAGATCATTTTCTTTTGTTATGTAGTGTTTTTTTCATAGATACCTGAACTCATTCATTGATCTGAAAGTCATATTCCCTTTTGCTGTCAATGTTCTATGTTGATTATCTGTTCAAGATAACCTGTTTGAACAAGTTGTTTTTTTTTTTTTCCTGAGATCTTTAGAAATTTCAGTCTCTCTGTCTTTTCCCCCTTATTTACTTTCTGATTCTGTCCCTTCTGAAGGTGTTTTCTTGAGGAGATTGGTGATAGTTCCCATTCTATGCTCAATAGAAACCCTAATCTGCTCTCATGTTTCTGATCTCTATACCCTTGATCTTTCTCTTACTGACTGGTAGTTTTCCTAACTCTATTTTATAGGACCAAATCTTAGCCCCCAGTTCAGGTTTCCAATATCCAGACACAATACCAATGCTTGCAATGAGGATGTTTATTCCTATAGAAAAGGAATAAAAGTTACAAATGATGTCATTATCATACTGACAAATTTACTGGCCCAACTTATTAAAGATTTATGAAAAAATATAGACAAGAATAATTCAGATGAGGAAGACATAGAGAAAATGCAATCTGTATCAATAGAGAGAGCATCTGCATCAATGGAAAGAGCATTCACATCACTGAGAACACAAATCCACCAGATTTCAGAATTTATCTATTTTCTCTCTAAGGAAGGCAGTATCCTATATAATCCAGCTTCTTAAATTGTGATTCATGAGCTCATATGGGGTCTTATAACTGAATGTGGGAGGTCATGAAATTAGTTTGTATACCAATTTAAGTTTGATTTGCATATCTGTTTTATTTACTTATGTACCCAAGGTCATGTATATTTTCTCAGGCAAAAAAGGACTATTAGTGGAAAAATTTTAAGAAATTCTATCTAATATTGTTTAAGATAGCAATTAAGGAAAATAGCTTTAGAGTTGGTGCTAAAGATATACATCTGAATCTGACTTTTAGTTCTCTTCCTAATTAGCATAACCTCAGCTATCCAGAACCTTTGAAATGTAGGTCCTCTTAGATGGTCAAAGAAAGCTGCTTATCTCTAGACTACTGAACTATAGAGGACTTGTTTTACTGGTGTCTTTCCAGGTAATTGTGGATAAAGGGCTATTTTCTTCCATAAAATTCCATTAGGTCATGGATTCAAAGCTTCAAGGAATCTTAAGAGTAATCCTGATCTCTACTATCAAGTTTATGGACCACAATTCTCCCCCATATTGGGAATCTACTTCCCTTAGAAACTTCTAATATAGAAACTTCCAGTCCTAAATAATTGGCAACTCTCTTTCTGTGACACCAAAGGAGGCTACACCAAAGGTGATAAACTAATGTGAATAGCACCCCTTTCTATAAAAATTCATGAGCACAAGAAACTGCTTTGATTTCTGAGTTATTCTGATGTTTTGTACCTATTGATATCACTTTTTGTTTTCTCCTGTGGATTTTTATTTATTTTTTCTTTTTAAAAATAAATACTATTTATTTTAAACATTCTTTTAAAATATTGAGTTTCAACATTTCCTCCTTCCTCTCAATTCTTCCCCATCCATTGAGAGGGCAAGAATGGTGATATTAATTACACTTCTGAAATTAGGTAAAAAATATTTCCATATTAGCCATGTTGCAGAAAAGCAAAAAATAAAATAAAATAAAATAAAAAGTGAAAAAATACTGCAACCTGAATTTACAGTTCATTAGATTTCTCTATGGAGGTAGAGAACACTTTTCATCATGGGTTCTTATGAATTGTCTTGGATCATTGCATTGATCAGAGTGACTAAGTCTTTCAAGGTTAATCATCGTTACAATGTTGCTATTACTGTATACAATGTTCCCTTAGTAGCACTCATTTTCTTCAGTGATTTTTTTTAAGTTTTAATGTTTGTTTGTTTGTTTTTCACTTCTATCATTCCTCACTAATTTGTTTCTCCCACCCAAATGCTACCATGTAACAAATATGGGAAAATTTTGACAGGATTAAAAATTTCAGACTTGCGGACTTTAGTAATCATTTAGTCTATACTATATCTAAAAGGAATTGCTGTACTTAATATTTTAGACAAATGGTTATCCACTCACTCCATGCTTAAAAATCTCTGATTTAAAGAAACCCTCTACTTCTTGATACAGTCCCTTTTGTACATGTCTTATCATTAGGAAGTTTTTCCTAATATCAAGCCTATATTCCACATAGCCCAAAACCTTATTTTAGCCAATTCTCAAGTTCTTTATCATAAATCAACCAACCAACAGTCTGCAATTATGATCATAAGGAAACATTCAGACCAGTCAAGCCATTGGTTTCTATGAAGAAGAATGGAGCACAAAGGTAGTTGAACTGGGACAGCAAGTAGTCTTAGTATCATAGTTCTTTCTTTGGAGTTCACTGGGTGGGATTGTGCCAGGTATGTTTTCTTGTTCATCTTGTCTCTGCTCTCCTAGTGTTTGAGATCTTTTGTTATATTTTTCCTGTCTTTGCACTATCTTCTTCCATCCTATCCCTCAAATCATCTGCATCTATTGCATCAAATTGTTTACTTTAGATCCACAGTCCTGTTTTGCCTTCTGATAGTTCTATGTTCTAAATTTCTATTGCTTACTTAGTTTCTGGCTCATTATTTCACAGTCCCTCACAATTCAGCTTCTATATAGTCTCAAGGTAGCCCTGGATGTTCCTAGAATCTCCCATTTACTGCCATCTGTGAATTGCCATGACTGCAAATAATCTGGTATGTTAAAGGATAGTATATTAGTGGAACATCAAGTGATCTGGCATGAGGCATTACAAAAGATGATATACTGATTAAATGAAATACACAGTAGCATGATACTGAGTACCCACTGACCTGATTTGACAGTAAAAAACACCAAAGAACTCAGTGTCTGAGAGGGAAATGTTCCTGAAGGAAAGGAGAACACGCAAGATAATCTTCTGCTTCTTCATTATTTTATAAAGGGCTAAGCCTTGGGAAGGAGGATTTTATGGGTGCCCCTTATCCCTGTCTGTTTTTTGATTTTAAAAAAATGTAGCTTTCATTTTAATATTTTGATTATCCAATTAGATGTAATAGCAATTTTAACCTTTTTTTTTCCATTTTGAGTTATAAATTCTCTTCTCTCTTCCTTCCCTTCCCCTTGAGAAAGCAAGCAATCTGATAAAGGTTATAAATGTGCAATCATGGAATACATATTTTCATATTAGTCATATTGTGAAAGAAAGCACAACTGATAAACCCCTAAGAAAAATAAAGTAAAACAACAGTATGCTTCAATTTGCATTCAGGTTCCATCAGTTCTTTTTCTAGAGGTGGATATCTTCAGTTTTGTTTTTAATCAAATTAAATCTTCTTTCATCATTGAAAAAGATTAGTGGATTTTTTTCTTCTCTTCCTTTTCCTTCTTAAATTAATCTCAGTTTAAGTAACCTTTCAAGCATGGTCACAAGTCCATTACCTGTCTTCCAAGTTTGCTGCTCATTAAATATCAAATAGCATTTCTCATTAAAAATGAAAATGACTTTCATTTAGAGTTCATCAACAAGTCATCCAAGTAAGAATACCAAAGAAAAATGAATGTGACAAGAAGACAGAATAAATCAAAGAAGGAAAAAAGTCAATTGTCCTGGCTATAAGCAAGGAATAAATGAACAATGAATCAACATCATAATGTTATTACTCTAAAATCATGAAAGCATCCAACTATGCTATCCTGGACTCTAAAGTTACAGAATACTGAGAAATTTAAAAAAAAATAAAAACTATTGCATTGTCCCTTCAAGAATATGCCCTTCTGCCAGCATAAATAAATAAAAGCTCCTTCTTTGACTGACAATCTCTTAACTTCTAATAGTGTCTGTATTCTTTTGTAAGTCTGTGTTGTTTTTCTTTGGTATGTTGAAAGATCCAGATTTTTGTCCTTGTACTTCCTTCATCAACACAGAATATAACTCTTCCATGTGTCAGACCAGTGATGCTCAAAATTTTTGATCATATATCCTATCAGTAAAAAAAGGAAAAAAAATAGATTATTCAATTCCAATATATAAAATTATTTATTTATTAATTATATATAATTACTTATAACTACATACTTTATAAAACTTATACAAAAATAGAAATTAAGAAGGGTTAGATAAAGATGAAATAATTTGATCCTAGAATCAATAGAGAGCTAGTAGAGTAATAAGCAAAAGATATAGTCTGACTTGACCTTTAGGAAAATAATTTGGCAATTGAGTCAGAAGATACTTGAGACAAAGAGAACAATTAGGAATCTATTTCAATACTCTTTGTAAGAGATGATGAGGGTTTGAAATAAGATATTAACTATGGAAATAATGAGAAGAGGATGGATATGAAAAATGCCAAAATAAGAAATGCAAGATTTGGTGATTGATTGGATAAAGACTATTATATAATGCTAAGTTTGGGAACTTGAGATAGTGAAAGGATGTTGATGATAGAGAAGTTTGGAAGAATGTAGATTTTTTGGGAAAGATAATATAAGGAGGTTTGTAGTGAAGATCACAAGCTATGTATGTGTATATATAATTGTTGTTTCCCACCAACCCCCCCAAATTGTTTATATGAGTATTGTTTTTTTTTCCTTCCAATTCTAAAGCCTTCCCCACTAGCCACTGCCCCAGAATCTGCACTGAATGATACCTGTGGCAACCACACTGTAATCTGGGAATAGGAAGTCCACAAGGCAGGGAATCCTATTAGCACCACTGCTATAAGTAGTTTGATATTTGGATTCCCATTAGATTGTAGTTGCTCTGAGGAGCTAATGCCCAAAGTAGTTCTAAGTTTTCAGTGGTGAGAGAGAGGTAGTATAGGGGAATACTGACCCATAATGGGTAAAATTGTGTTAAAAAGCAAGCCCTTCATTAGCTTTAAGGATTGCAAAGTATTCATTTGGTATTCAGAAAAACTCTGTGAATTTGGTGTTATTATGATCTACTTACAGATAAAATGAAATTGAAAAAGGGAAAGCAGTTTCCTCAGTGTTTTCTGGTGCCTGAGACAGAATTTGAATTTGGATATTTCTGATTCCAACTCTATGATTTTATCCATTGTACCACAGAGGGGTAAGTACCACAGTGTCTACTTTTCCAATGATTCTTACAGGTTTTGAAGACCAACAACAGTCTTATCAGGTCTCAGAAAATCCAATGATTCCTGAGGGCTTTCAAGTCCTACAATAGTCTTATGTCTCAGAAAATCCAATGATTCCTGAGGGTTTTGTCTACACCTACAGATCAAGCCAGCACAGAGTTGAGTAGGATCATCCTCCAAGCATATGTTAATAGAGAATTGTCCAATTGGTAATTAGCCTTAAGTGCTAGGTTATCTTGGTTAAGTGCATTTGCTCAGTTCTAGCCCTTCACATCTCCCACTTTCTTCTGAGGGCTTTCAAGTCCTACAACAGTCTTATGTCTCAGAAAATCCTATGATTCCTGAGGGGTTTGAAGTCCAACACTTTTTGATGTCCATGAGTCAAACGCCATAACTACCATGCTGTTTTAGTGGTGGGCACAGTCAGCAAGGGGACTACCCGATGCTTCTTGGGTCTTCTTTGTTTCAAGAGCCTGCTCTGTCTCTCTCCAATGGACAAGGTGAATATGGCTCATCAGCACCCATCTGATTCCTTCTTCATCTGTAGAGATACAAGCAAACCCTCTTCCCCAAGCAGTTAACCTATCTGGTCCCTTCCATTCACCACTTTCTGGGTCTCTCCCCATGACCTGGCGATTATCTAAAGACAGTGGAGCTGCTCATATTGGAAACTGCCCTTATGGTGGATTATAAAACCTGTCTGCTGGAGCCAGTGCATCTTTGTCAAAGATTAAGAAGTTAATATTATAAAGGGCTAGATTTAGAAGTTCTCTAGGGTTACCTGTGGCTCCCCTTTTCGTTTTTGGAGGAGCATCTTGAGGTCTCTGTTTCTCCTTTCTACTATTGTCTGTCCTTGAGGATTAAAGGGTATGCCAGTGGTATGTAAAATCTCATACAGTGCACAAAAGTGTGCAAAATGTTTAGAAGTATATGCAGGTCCATTTTCTGTTTTTATTGCTTGTGGAACACCCATAATTGCAAATGCTTGTATAAGGAATTCAGTGACCACTTAGGCTGTCTCTTTTGCTGCTGGTATTGCAAAAGTGAATCCTGAAAAGGTGTCTACCACAACATGGATAAACAACAGATGACCAAAAGATTTATAATGGGTCACATCCATTTGCCAAATTTCATTAAGTCTCAAATCATGAGGGTTCTTCCCTGGAGGTAGAGTAGGAGCATGAAAAGGAAGGCAAGCTGTACAGGCTTTTACTATGACCCTAGCTTCTTCTCTTGTTATTTCAAATGTAAACCTAAAGCTTGGGCAGCCTGGTGATATTTAGAATGAGATTCTTGGGCTTCGTGAAATAAAGGAGTATATTAATAGGCTATCTGCCTTTGAATTACCATCAAAAATAGGACCTGGAAGTCCACTATGAGACTGGACATGCAATATATAAATCTTACCTGGATGCTTTCTCACTCGCTCTTGAAGTTCTTTAAAAAATACCTGATATATATCGGAGGCTACAAATTTTATTTGGGCTGTGGCAATTCTTTGTACCACACCTACTGAATAGGCCGAATCAGATATTATGTTTATATCTTCTGGATAATAAGTAAGAGCTAGAATGATCGCATACAATTCATTCTGCTGAGTGGACTGAAAAGGAGTTCTGATTACTCTCTTTATAGTTAAGGCAAGAGAGTATACAGCACAAATATTATGTTTGGATGCATATGTAAAGATAGTTGGTCCTTTAAGAGGAACTTTAGAAACCTTTTCTTCAAGAATCCATTGCCAATTATGTAACAGTCTGGTTATCTTTAATGGAGACCCGTGTGTAAAATTTTGAGCCATGGCTAATAAAATTTGCCACTCTGGGATGGTTTCACAGCACACATTAACTTGTGTATTAGTATTAAAGGTGTATATCTTGCCAGGTGATTGTATTGCTTGCTTAATGGCCTTTAATAAAATTCTAGCCACAAGCACTGGGTAAAGAGTAAGGCTTTGTTCTGATTGTGCTGGGAGGTTCACCCACTCTATCACACTGTCTCCTTGATGAAGGACTGCTGTGGGTGCCCCTTGTGTAGCAAAAACTGATATTTCCAAGGGTTTTTGAGTGACTCTTTCAATCACATTGGAGAAAGACAGTTCAACTTGTCTCAAAGCCTCTTGAGCTTCTTTTGTAAGCTGGCGTGGTGAATTTAAAGCACTGTCTCCCCTTAAAATGTCATATAATGGTTGCAATTGACAGGTAGTCAAGCCTAGCATGGGACGCATCCATTGGATATCTCCTATCAATTTCTGAAAGTCATTTAAAGTGTTTAGCTTCTCTGTTCTTAAGGAGAGTTTTTGTACTGTAAGCACCTTAGGATATACTTCATATCCTAAATATTGAAAAGGAGCATGCCTTTGAATGTTTTCTGAAGCTATGTGCAATTTATAATTCCTTAGTGTTTCTATGGGTTTTTTGGTAGACATGCTTCTAACATTTGTTCCTCAGGAGCAGATCCCAATGTAATGTAATAACATTACTTTTTGGAAATGCTTTTCTTACTGGAGTAAGAGCAGGAACAACATACATTTGACACATAGTAGGGCTGTTTTTCATTTCCTGTGTCAAATCTGTCCATATCTTTTATAAGGCTCAGCTAAGTTAATGCTGGACACTGAAAAGGCAAATCTTTTTATATTCTCCTTATCTAGAGAGATAGAATACAAACAATCCTTAATGTCTATAACCCAAAGAGGCCTTTCTCTAGGCAATTGACTAGGAGATGGAAGTCCAGGTTGAAGAGTTCCCATAGTTTCCATCTGTTCATTTACCTTTCTTAAATCAGTCAACATCCTCCATTTTCCAGATTTCTTTTTTACAACAAATACTGGGAAATTCCAAGGACTTAGAGAAGGTTGTAAATGTTCTTGGTCAAGTTGCTCCTGTACTATATCTAATAAGGCCTGAATTTTATCGCTACCTAAGGGCCACTCTTCTATCCACACTGGTGGACGAGTTTTCCATTGGATAGGAACAGGTGAAAGTGTTGGCAGGCCTTCAACAGCAGCCCTGCCTAAAAAACTGAAGTACTCATTTTTAACCCTAATTGTTGTAAAATGTCTCTTCCCCACACATTGATGGGGATTTTTTTCAACTAAAAAAGGAGTAAAAATGACTGTTTTGCCTTCAAATATCCATCTCAAAGGGGTAGCACTAACTTCAGCTGCTATTGATCCTTCTCCACCAGGCACGTAGGTGTCTGCCTTAATCTTTGGCCAGTGACTGGGCCAGTTGGCATTTCTAATGACTGTATAATCTACACCAGTGCCTACTAATCCTTATGGTATGCCATTTATATAGATAGTGAGAATAGATTGGTCAGCTGTCACAGCTGCTGTCCAGGATATTCCTGGATTTTTCTGCTTGGAATCAGAATCTGGGCGACTATCACCAGGTTGCTTAATAGGAGTCTATATCAATAAAACTGATGCTACTACTTCTCCTGATTGATAAGTCACACATTATCTACCTATGTTAGTGACTGGAATATTATCTACACATTCCCCAGTTTCCCACATCAGTTTATGGATGGACACTGTTTTATAAGTACTCTTAGGAGGTGAAATGGTCAAGCCTATTGTGCCTGGAGGCAAGGGATCCATAGGCTGGAGAAGAACAGATTTTACCTCTCCAGGGGGTATCTTAGTTGTCCCAGCTGCATACAACTCTATCCTCTCCAATTCTAATCCCTTTCTCCCATGAGATGGCTTCCTGGCTGACTGGTCATGTCTGGGTATTGGACTTCTAGGCACTCTCTGGGAATGGCATCAGCTGCCATCATGCCACAAGTGTTTTTTGCCTGGGGCCCTGGACCTGGGCCCCTCATCCTGTTTCCCTGAATCAGTCTACACTCTGATGCCCAGTGAAACCCTCTGTTACATTTTGGACATAGGGTATTGGGTCTTGTTCTCCCACCCTGTTTTCTCACTCTGTCTCTATGCCAGCATTGAGCTTTCAGATGCCCTATTTTACCACAATGAAAGCATTGACGAGTCTCTCTGGAAGTCCCTTGCCAAAAGGGACTTTGTCTTCCCATGTTGGGATCTTGGGAATTCTACATCATAGCCTGGTTATAAAAGGCATTTGAGCCCACTGTGGCACAGAATCTTCTGATTTCCTCTAAAGGAACATCCTTAGGAAGTCCTAGTATAATTCTTCTGCAAACCTCATTAGCATTTTCTTTAGCAAGTTGCCTTATCAAAATGTCTGTTACTGTATTTTCACCATTTGTCCATATGATAGCTGTCTGCAAATGTCCCACAAAGTCAGCAAAGGGTTCATTTGATCCTTGTACAATTTTTGTGAAGGTCTCACCCTTGTCGTTTTTATTGGGGAGAGAAGCCCATGCTTTGATAGCAGCAGCAGCAATTTGCTCATATGCTGCTATAGAGTAATTAATCTGTTCTGAAATTTCTGCTTAAGAACCTACACCTGTTAGTTGTTCACAGGTGATTGAAGTATTAACTCCACTTTGATTATTTTGTTGGGTTTGTAACCTACAGAGCTCACTATATTCAGAAAGCCACAACAAGTTTTGTCCAGGTTCTAAGCATACCCTTGCTATAGATTTTCAGTCACTAAGGGTCAAGACTTCATAAGCCAAATTCTGTAATAACATGTTATCATAAGCTGATGTAGCCCCATAAAGAGTGCAAGCTTTTTTCAGGTCCTTGAGGACGTCTATATCAAAAGGAATGTATCTTCTACACCTAACTTCTAACCTAAAGAGTTAAACTTTCAAATCATGGGATATATTTGGAGCCTCAGATCACCTATATCCCTCCCTTCTTCTGTAGCTTTAAGTACTGCCTTTTGCGCACTTCTCTGTCTTCCTTTGCTCTCCTCCACTGCCATCTCTGGCTTCTGAATCTCCCTGACTGAATCCTGGTTGAGGTTCCTAGCTTATATATGCTCTCTTAAAGGTGTGAAGCTTGTAGAACTCTAGTAAGTATTAAGTACATGTACTGAACTAGAGAACTGTTAAATACCATGCTAAATAATCATTGTCTCTATCAATTCCACTGACTTAGCACCTTGTTTCAATCCTTTGTTTCAAGTTCAGAGTTCTGGCCCATAACACAGATCAAAGAGGAAAAAAATGAGAAAGCAAAGTCTCCATATTCAAACCTCTTTTTTGGTTTGTTCCATTGGAGGAAACACTTTGAGAATTTTACATTGATATTGACTCCAGGAGGATCTCAAAGGATATTACATAGCTGGCTGCAAAATCCTCATAAAACAGAAAAAAAGCCAGTACTGGAGATGGGAAGAATGAACTTGAGGTAGAAAGTAATCCTTTAACAATGAGATTGTCAAATGTAAAACTACTTTAATTTGTCTTAAAACCTAACACCGGGAGCTAGATTTGAAGAATTTATGCAATTATATTCTGCTTAATAATATTTCACAGCTCTTCATCTGAATGAGACAAGGCTTGGAATAAAATAATTTTCAAATCCATAAATAACATGACAATTCTATTTCCAAGATTCTATTATCATAGGGAGAAGTTATAATTGTTTCTTTATATGAGGTTAACAAAAAGATTTAATTTAATTCCTATGTTTGATGAGAGTAATATTTGAATACTAGTGTTTCTCCTGCAACTATTACTGTGTTATGTGAATTTAACTGAATGGAATGTATCACTCGTGCTGCTTTCAATGATTGATCTGTGTAATAAAAAAATGCCTATATATACCATTCCTTGGAAGGAATTAAAAAAAAAAATTGGCCAGTATCAGTCAAAATCTCACAGATCAAAGTCTGAAGCTCTCAGTTCAGTGGGCTCTTACTGCTCATATGAATACAATTTGTTCATTTGATCCCTAATAGCCCTGACTTTTTTTCTAAGAAAATACAGATTATCTGCAAAGAAATCCCTCTTTTTCCCATTCTAGACCAGGGCATCTTACACTTTCCTTTTTCACAACATCTTTTCCCCCAAGAAAAATTTAATGACTCTGAGTATATGGATACATAAAATAGGTATGAAATGAAACATTTGCTGATGATAAATTATAATTTTGCAACCTCCAATTCAATTATAAGACCCCATTTAGGGTCATAACGCATAGTTTAAGAAGTTGGATTCTAGACTACATAACTTTTTTTTTCTGATGCAATTGGAATTAATACTAGGTTTAAGTCTCTGAGGCTACATTTGAACCCAGGTCCTCCTGACATCAGGGTTAGTGCTCTGTCCACTGTACCACCTAGATGTCCCTAGACTACATAATTTTTCACACATTTTTTCCCACTTCTTTTCCTCTGTTTCTGAGCATAATGTTTCTTTTTCTTGCCAAAGTCAACCTTTCTTTCCCATTCCTATTTCCTCAATTTTGTTCCCCACTATCCTTTCAGAGAGCACTTATGATCTCTCTCATCTTAAGTTTGTATTGGTTCCTTTCCCAACACCAATGAAGATGTTCAGGTCTACCTCTTGCTTAAAATATCTTTGCTTGATCTTCCTGTTGTCTCAAGTGATCAACCAATAATCTTAATTCAGATTCTTTCCACTTCCTTAAAAGAATTGTCTATACTTGTTTTCTCCAATTCTTTGCTTTCTACTTCTTAATTCCTTCTAATTAGATCTCCAACTCTACCACTTAGCTGAAACTACTCTGTACTTTAGCAAACAAAAGTCATCTATCCCCATCTTTTTAAATGCTAAATTCAATTCAGTGAAATTTTCTTAGTTCTTGTTCTGCTTGATTTTTCCACAGCTTTTTATACAGACTATATACCTTTTTACTGAATACTCTTTCTTTTGGTTTTTATGACATTGCTCCTGGTTTTCTTTATACTTTTTTCAGTCTTTCTTTTACATGTTAAGGGGATTCCTCCACATGAGTGTTCCCAAATACCAACTAGGATCATCTTCTAATCTCTCTCTAAAGTATCTCTCTTCAATATTTCATTACACTCTGGATTCAAGTATCATTTCTATGAATATGAAGGCCAACTTAAATATATTTCCAATTTTTTTTGAGAATCCTTATCACAGCTCACCAATAGACTACTAGTTATTTCCATCTATGTGTCTCAAAGAATCTCAAACTCAACAGTTCCCAAATAGAATTTATAATTTCCCCCACTACCATCATCTAACTCATTTATTCCTGTCTATAGGGTTATTAAGTTTTCTAATAACCCTGGAGTCAATTTTCAAATTTCCATCTTTTTCCCCCTCTTCCCCAAATCTAATCAGTTGCCAAGATTTCTTTTTTTCCCATAATGTGTTTTAACATTCATTCTCTCCTTTACTCTAATATAGCCTCCATTATCGTTCAGACTTTTGCCAATCTTGCTCATGTAACCATAATAGTCTCCTCATTGGTCTTCCTGCTTCTAGGCTCTCCTATCTCTAATCCATCCTCTTCTCAATTTCTAAAACAACTTTCCTAAGGCACAGATCTGATCACATCATGATTCTGCTCTCACACAACTTTAATTGGTTCCTTGTTTCCTCCAGGATAAAACTCAAACTCAGATTATATTTAAGACCTTTAATAATCTGGCTTTTTCCTTTCTCTTCAGCTTTATTGTACATTACTCTCTTTTATGGCTATCTCTATTTAAACTGGACTACTATCTCTTCTCCTAACTTGATTTTCCATTTATTAAATACCATTCTCCCCATGTCTAAGTAAATAAAGTTCCAGCACTCTTTTATAGTGACAATTTTAAAACATTTGGAAATAGATATCATGCCTTTCCCTTTCTTCCCTCTTTCTTCCTGTCTTGTCTTCTCCAGATTAAATAGTTGTTGTTTTTTTCACCTGTTTAGAATGTGTGTATGTTCTCTGTAAAATATGGCATCCAAAACTGAGTATAGACTACATAGTTTCACATATCTAATATGCTCTCAATATATCCCCTATTAATACAGAACAAGAATACATTAGCTATTTTTGGCTTCCACATTTATAGAACTGATTGATATTAAGCCTGCAAACTAGCTAGCTGTATTTCTCCCTATCCTGATCCTACCCAGCCATGCACTTATGCAACTGATTTTTTTAACCCAACTGGAGGAGCTTCTGTCTGAATTTGCCTTTGGCACATTCTCCTTCTGCCAATCTCAGCAAAGGCATGTGTTTCCATGTTTAGGAGACCACAGAGTCATTGACGGTGGCTCCAGAAGAACTGAAGAACAGAAGCCTGTGCAGAGCAGGGCAGACATCATCTCTCATTAACTTCTCGGCATTACAGCCTGTAGCCATGGAAGAAAAGTGGTGACAATTTGAGAAGCTCTGTCTCTGCTTCTCTCTGAAAATCATTAACTTCAAACAGCACTTTCTGAACAGAATTAGGAGAGAAAGTTCCTGGTCTGCAATATTATGAAGACAGATCTGTTCAACTTGTTTGACCTGAACAGCAACACCACATTCCTGAGTTCCAATGATCTTTCTTCCTGAAAGATAGCCAGTATTGACATTTCAGATTAAATTGTTTTTTTTCACTTTCTTTCAGTAGAGATTTTCTTATTGTGAAAAGTTTCCAATGCTTAAGCTTGTCCTAATTTAGTGAGCTTCGCAGCAGCAGACATTCTCAGCAATATAAAGAAAGAGAGAGAAAGAGAAAGAGAAAGAGAGAGAGAAAGACAAGGACAGAGACAGAGAGAGAAAGACAAGGAGAGAGACAGAGAGAGACAGACAGACAGACAGAGACTGAGACAGAGAGAGACACACACAGAGAGAGACACAGAGAGAGAGACAGAGAGAGACAGAGACAGAGAGAGAGAGAGAGAGAGAGAGAGAGAGAGAGAGAGAGAGAGAGAGAGAGAGAGAGAGAGAGAAAAGGAGGAGAGAGAGAATGAGGAGAGGGAAGCTGAGAGAGAAGAGGGAAAGGAAGGAGGAAAGGGAAGGGGAGAAGGAGAAGGAGAGGAAATCGAGGGAGAGAGAGAAAGAATTGTCCTGAAATCAAAAGACCTGAGTGTGAATCTTAGCTTCATTTAACTCTTGGGTGAATTAAGAGAAATCACTTTATATCCCCTGATCTCAGTTTCCTATACAATAGAGATTGGACTAGATGATCTCAGATCCTTCTAGTTCTAAAATTATACTCTCATGAACTTTTGATCTATAAAATGAGCTCAGTACCATTGTTATTGTTATGAGAACTATGTACATTAAATTAAATTCCTTCTCTGTTGCTTTAACATTCCCAAAGTTCTCATTGGCTTCTTTAAACATTTTTTTTTTCCACTGGAGATTAAGTTCTGATTGATTTTACTCTATCACCTCTGTACTTTAACTCCTCCTCTTTCAATTGTTTGATGAAGAATTCTTTTCCCTAAAGCTAGTTGAATAGTATCTGGTCTTCCTCTCACCTATCTTTTTATAATATAACCTAATATTCAAGTTGCATAAGCATTTTGAGATTTTTTTATGTGTTGTAAGATGTTGGTTTGAACCTAATTTTTGCCAAATTGTTTTACAGTTTTCTCTAAAGTTGTGATCAAACTGGGAGTTAAGTATTTATTTTTCTTGTGTTTACTGAACATTGGGTTATTTGCTTTGAATATTTTTGATCTTGCCTTGATTGTTGCACTGAATTATTTTTATTTTTTAAACTAGTACCAAATCATTTTAACAACTTCTTTAAAACATAATTTGAAATTTAGAAAAACAATTCTTTATCCTTTACTACTTTTTCTTTTATTTCCCTCAATAATTTGGAGCATTTCTTTCTCCAAATGAGTTGTTTTATTTAGTTATCTGAAATAGTAGCTTAGTGTTTTAATATAGTGTTAAATTTATAAATTAGATAATTTAGGCATTTTTATTATGTTGGTGTGATCCAGTTATAAGCAATGAATATCCCTTCAATTGTTTGTCATTCTTATTATATTTATATAAGTAGTGAGAATTTCTTGGTAGATTGGTCCCCAGATATTTCATATATTTTATAGTTATTTTGAGAAGTATTTATCTTGGGTCATTTCTTCCTTGAATTTTTGTTATATAGAAATGCTAATTATTTCATAAATGTGTTGTATATTTTCTAATTTACTGAAATGAGTAATTGTTTTGATTTATTTTTTTAATTCTTTGAGATTTTCTAAGCAAGCCAATATATCAGCTATTATTAAAACTAATATTGTCTCTGATTTTTCAATGTTTTGTTTTAATTTCTTTCTTTTGCCTTATTGCTATCCATAACATTTCTCAAACCGAGTAAAAAAATAGCAAGAAAAAAGTCTCACTTTTTTCTTTTTCTTGTAGAAAAATATTCTAATGCTTTCACATTGCAAATAATACTAGCTTTTGGTTTTAAGCACAAAACTACACTTAAAGAAATGTTCAGCAGTAGAGGATTTGTCTAAATCACTGGAGGAGATACAATTAATCTTAATTCTGAAGTGCTGAAATTTTGATATGATGATCATTATCACATTGACCCCAGTGTGATATGTTTTTTTCAGCCACAGAAATTCACCAATCATCTAGTAATTGTTATTTAATGATAGAAGTTGTGGGAACTCTAAACAAATCATGGATTCTTAAAATAATCAATTAATATTGTTGTTTGTTGTTGTCATTGTTATTAGCCATGGAATGTTATCATATAATCTACCTCTGAATCTTGTGAAGAGAGTTCATAGTAAACCATATTTTTTTATTTCCCTTAGTAAATAATAAGAATTTTTTTATTAAATTCCTCCTATATGCAAAGCATGTTCAGCTGGAGATAGAAATAGAAAAGTAAGTTCTGGTTCACACAACTATTATAGTTTTTTAATCTCTTTGCCAACTTTTATTTAATATTTTCACAAGAATATTATTTTTTTAAAAATTTAATTATAGTTTTTATTTACCAGATATATGCATGGGTAATTTTACAGCATTGACAATTGTCACACCTTTTGTTCCAATTTTTCCCCTCCTTCCCGCCCCACCCCCTGGAAGATTGACCAATACATGTTAAATATGTTAAAGTATAAATTAAGTACAATATATGTATACTTGTCTAAACAGTTGTTTTACTCTACAAAAAGAATCAGACTTTGAAAAAGTGTGCAATTAGCCTGTGAAGGAAATAAAAAATGCAGGTGGACAGAAATAGAGGGATTGGGAATTCTATGTAATGGTTCATAGTCATCTCCCAGAGTTCTTTTGCTGGGTGTAGCTGGTTCAGTTCATTACTGCTCTATTGGAACTGATTTGGTTCATCTCATTGTTGAAGATGGCCACGTCCATCAGAATTGATCTTCATATAGTATTGTTGTTGAAGTATACAATGATCTCTTGGTCCTGCTCATTTCTCAGCATAAGTTCATGTAAGTCTCTCCAGGCCTTTCTGAAATCATCCTACAACTATTATATTTTAATAGGAGGAAACAACATTATTGTTATTGTCATATGTACTCTGAAATAAGTATCTCAAAAAGCTACCTGCTAATACATTGTTTTATAGATTTTAAATTATTGAAAATCATGTAGAGCTAGAAAGCATCTTAGAAATTGTCTAGTCTGTACAAGTAATTTTACAAACTGGAAATTGAAAGCAGCATGGTACCTGGCACATAGTAGGCACTTACTAAATGTTCATTAATTGATTGATTGGAGAGAGGAGTTAAGCAGCTTGCTCAAATCATACCACAGAATTAGGAATAGAAAGAAAGTCCTTTGATTTGTAATTCCGTGTATTCTTTATAAAATTCTGCTGTCAAAGAATAGTAATATATGAGATATATGGATATATAAAAATTAGTGTCAAGAATGTTAAAGTTCTAGAATAAGATAAAGCTTGTGAAAAATGTAATTGCCAATTATTAAAAAAATTCAAAGCAATGTTTAGTGCAAGAATAGTGATGAGCAGCTAAGTGATGCAATGGATAGAGTGGCAGGCCTGGAATCAAGAAGATTCATCTTCCTGAGTTAAAATCTGTCCTCAGAGATGTATTAGCCATGTGACCCGGGACAAGTCACTTACCCCTGTTTGCCTTGGTTCCTCATCTGTAAAATGAGCTAGGGAAGAAAATACTTAAGCCAAGAAAATGACAAATGGAGTTATAAAGAGTTAAATATAATTGAAAATAATTGAACACAACAATCAGTACAAGCAAATGAAGAAGGAAAGGATAGACTTCTAATAGATGCAGATAATATTAACAAATGTTACAAAGTCAATGGCTACCTTACTATTATTTTCTCTTTCAAGGTGAATAATCTTGGAATCTAGAATAAAAATATTTTAAGGGAAAATAGAAGCCAAGATAAGTAAAGAGATACAAAGAATAAACTAATTTGCCTGGGTACGTTGAAATCACCTGATTTGGATGAATTTCATCCCCAGTATTCCAAAAAGATTCAAAGATATGATCAGTAGATTGCTGTTGGTAATTTTCAAGTAATCAGAGAAAATAGAAGAAAAAGAAAGGAGGAGCCAAGATGGCAGAGTGATAAGATATAGTATGGCAAGCTTCCTTCCAAAAACATCCTACAAAATTCTAGAGAATGCACCAGACTGAATTCTGATTGGAAAATCTAGAAGAAAAGTCATAACGAGTCATTTGTCTCACACAGCTTGAGAAACAAATAGTGGGTTCTGCTGAAAACAGAGGACAGGTTGATCAGGACATTGCTACATGGAAAGCATTTTAACACTGGAGAGAGGCTATGCACCAGTGTAGGAGAATGTCTCAGATTCATGTGGGGTACTAATTGGCAAACCCATAATAAAACACTATGGTGAGGATAAATGCCACCAGGAAGCTTTGTAAACCATTATGTTATTAATAATCAGATCCAGAGCAGAATGAGACCTGTTGGTGAAGATGTTTAGAATTCCAACAGTAACAGTATGCTCAGATCCCAGATGCAGAACAAAGTTTCATTTATGGCATTTTGTCTAGACTGTGGAAGACTGACTAGTGTGAGACTAAATGGGCATCTACAATCTAGCTGACTGATAGGGGCAGAGCTAGCAGTAATTTATTTTTTTTAAAAACAAACTCAGGTTAGGAATTTTCAGAGTTCAGATCATAGGGGCAACAAATAGGCTTTGTTTTGCATGAGACCATTTTGAAAACCTCTATCCTGACATCCTGAGATCATGAAAAATTGCAACACTCAATAGTCTAAGAAAACAGAAATTTGTCCAAAGCAAAACTTTCCTCCAGAAGTTTGACAAAGCCTAGTACTCCCATCAAGTCTGAAATCATGAAGCAGGATAGAATAATGGACAAGCAAAAAATGACTATTGTCATAATGAGCAATTATGGTGGCAGGGATGCTCAAGACATAAACCCAAAAGAAGATAACGACTTCAAAATATCAAAATATCTCAGAAAAAAATTCAACTTGGGTACAAAAAAGAACAAGTTGGATACTAAAATATTAAAGGACAATTTTCAGTTTTCAGAAGGAAACAGCATTCAATTCAATACACAAATCATTCATTAAGTGCAAGAATGGAGATAGCCAGGCAAAATATAAAACTTTCTCTACTTTTTCTTTTTTTTTTGGTGAGGAAATTGGGATTAAGTGACTTGCTCAGGGTCACACAGCTAATAAATTTCAAGTGTCTGAGGCTAAATTTGAGTTTAGGTCCTCCTAAAAACTCCAGGGCACTATCCAGTCTCTGCTTTCTAAAATTTAGATTCTACTGGCTGCATTTTACAAAATGTAGAGTGGTGACTTTGACACTGTTACAATTTTAGAAGAGGTTATTAAATGACTGTTTGGGGAACCTTAGAAAGGAGGAAATATGATCACTAGAAAACATTATGGGTTCACTAAAAAAAAGTCATTTAGACTTACCTTAATTTTTTTGAGAGACCTATAATTTATAAACATTTTTATCAGGGGAAAATAATATATCTTGTACATCTTGTACAGTGTCTCATGATATTCTATGAACAAGATGATGAAATATGGACTGTATGATAGAACAAATTCATTAAAAAGTTATTGATTATTATACTAAAGGTGGAATGATTCTAAATTACATCCTATTCTTTGTCCTGTTCCGTTAATTTGTTCTGTCACTGAATGAGATGAATATTGTACAATAATTTGCATGTCCAACATGTAGATGACAGAAATCACTAACAGGATCCACAAATATTTTAGATGCTACAACAATTGACTGTATAAAATCAAATTTTAATTGGGTTATTTCTGAAGTCTTAAACTTAATTAAAAAAAAATTTAACATCACCATTGCAGGATGAGGGAAATATTTTTAGAATTAAATTAAGACATGATTATACATGATCATGTTTCTTTGAAAAATCCCTAGAAGATTCAAGAACTGCAAGTTCAGTGGGAAACAATAATGTGATGAGGCAACTCCTGAAACTGAAGAGATCCTAGGTCACCTTTATCAAATTATAGAATCCAAAATGAGGGAGGTGATAATTCCTCACAACAATGGCTCTCTGGTTTTTTTTCCAGAGCAAATATCACAGAATCACAATATCAAGAATTATATAGCTCTTTAGTTTGGGGCCTGGATTTTTAGAGTCAATAGTATACTGGAATGTGACTCAGAGGGTGAAGAGATTCTAAAACATGTTACATGATGAGCATCTTAAGAAATTACTTGTTTATAGCCTGGATAAAAGAAAACTTAGGAAGACATTGCTGTCTTCAAAGAGAAAAATAAGTATCCTACAAAAAAATTATACCTTATCTATATGACTCTAAAGAGTACCATAAGAATTGGTAGATGTTTTACAGAAACACAATTTGTCTTAACAGAATTTTAAAAAATAATTTCAGCTTTCAAAAAATGAATTGTAACAACTTCCCTCTTACCCAAAAAGAGGCTGGATGAAGACTTGGTGTAATCCAGACACTCACACATCACCAGTTGTCAACTAAAAAGAAACCCCAAAATGAAGATTCCTGGGAATATCATAACTAAAATCATGACCTTCTAGGTCAAAAAAAGTTCTCCAATCATTATACATGTCAACAACAAGATTATACGATGATCAATTCTGAAGGATGTGACTCTTTCCAACAATGAGATGATTGAGGCCAGTTTCAATGATCAAGAGAGACATCACATCCAGAGAGAGGACTATGGGAACTGAATGTGGTCACAACACATTTTCACTCTTTTTTTGTTTGCTTGAATTTTGTTTTCTTTCTCCTTTTTTTTTCTTTTTTATCTGATTTTTCTTGTGCAACAAGATAATTGTATAAATATGTGTACATATGTTGGATTTAACATATATTTTAACATGTTCAACATATATTGGATTATCTGCCATCTAGAGGAGGGGTGGGGGAAAGGAGGGGGAAGTTTGGAACACAAGGTTTTGCAAGAGTCAGTGTTGAAAAATTATCCATGCACATGTTTTAAAAATAAAAAGCTTTAATAAAGAAAGTATCAAATACAAAAAAATATTCTCCAAAAGTATTTGCAATGGACTGAAACATATGGGTAAAACAAATGTGTACTGCTTGCTGCCTAGAAGTAGCAACACTTGCCCTATTTGTATTCTGTCATGATCTCAAATAACGTGAAATAAATGCAGTCCTGCTGGTTAAAAAAGGCAATTATTATTTGGAAGATGAAAAAGGACAAAGAAGATGGTTGTAGAAATGAGACCCACCAATCATCTGTTTTAGAAATGCAATAATTTTACAAATTCAAATAAATGTTAACTATTTTTTGAAATATAGACTGTGGTTACAAGAAAAAGAACAAAACTTAGATCATTTGAATTTAAAATTCAACTTTGCATCTTAGGTAAATTTGCCGAAATATTTAATCTCTATAGGTCTTAGTTTTCATCTCTAAAATGAGGGATTTGGGCTATATGATTATTAATTTCTCTTCTATCTAAGTCCTAAGATTCTTTTTTTAAAATTCGTAGTTTTTTTTCCTAGAGGTGATCTGTGAATTCTTTTAATTAATATGTCATTTTCTATGTTTAGGAGTTCTAAACAGTTTTGTTATTTCTTTCATTTTGATGTTGAAAATTTTTGTCCTTTTCTTTTGGAAAACCTAAGATCTGTAGATTTTCTATTCCTCTTATCTTTGAGTTCAGTATGTTTTCCTTACATAGTAATCATATTTTCTTTTAGTATTATTGTTTTTTTACTTTTCTTTGTCTAGGTCCTTCAGTTCTTTGTATTTTCCCAATCAACATTCTCTGTCTCCATTTCTGAAGCTTGCCATTACAAACTCATGTTTTTCTTCTGCTCCTTGTTTTTATTGTGAAGGATATAAATTTTGTATTCATAATTCTCATTTCTCTTTTAAACCACTCAGAAACAGAATATTTGGTTATACAATCTCAAATTCTATAGAGTTATTTGTCTCATTAAATATTTAATAATTTTATTTTTTCTTCAGTATTTATTTATAGATTTCTGAATTTATTTACTAGATTTTTGAAACCATATTTCCCTCGTGTTATTACTGTTTTTCTGTTGATTTGTCTGTTTTTGTTCACAGTTTTTGAGTTTTTTGCTTCCTAAAATCTTTAATATTGTCAACTCTTCTCCACTATCCCCCTAATCATTCACTTCCTCATTCTTTTCCCAGTAATAGTAGTTTTCTTAAGTGATGGCTATTAAAGAGACTAGTCTCCTCCCACACTGGGCAATTCATGGTTTTAACAACCTAGGATTCTGCCTTAACCGACTTTAAGTGTTCAGAACTAGTTGCAGCTATCTGTTATATTTTTTCCTTCAGAATTGGTGGAGTATTTCATAGTTCTCTACCCGCACAATGTTCTGTCCTGCTTCATGACACACTCCCTCTGTCCTACAGTTCTCTGATCTAGCATTGGCAGTTCAGAGACTGCTTTCCTGGGTACTGGCAACCAGATCTTTGCATCACTGATGCTTCCAAAATGTTACTCCTAACAGATTTTTGCTCTTGAAGGGCTCTGGCCAAACAAGCTGTTGAGACATGAAGAAACTTCCACAGCCTAGAGCCAGGATGTCTATAAATCTGGAAAGTGGATGGAGAAGTAGGATACAGGGGTGGATTTTTATAAGCCTGTATTATCTCCTTGGGTTTCCTGGTGTGGCTTTGCTGTTGGTAGTGTGGGAGGAAGGACAGGGGTACTAAGCTCAAGGTCAATGAATATCAGTTCCTAGGTTTGGGAAGAATTTTTTTTACCTATTCTTGAATACCAGGTGACTTAGATAACAGAAACTGCTGAAGTTGATTTATCTTTGACATTTAATTTCTATATTGGAGAAGGTGCAAGGACATAGAGAAATGTCTAGTTTGTCCTCTTGTTGCTCCCATGACTTGAAAGAGTTGGCTAGATTTTGCTTTTATGAAGCAGACAAATCTAAACAAATACACAAACCAATCATCTATAGTTGTGTCTCTTGAAAACAGTTAAGAAAAACAAAATAAAAAAGAACTTTCTCTCACTGTTGCTAATATGCAACTCAACTTAAACTTTTTTTTTAGCTGTTAATATAAAGGAAGAGTTTAAACTCTAAATTTAATGTCAGTAATCACCACCACAATTTGAAATTCACAGAACATGTGAGTTGGAAAGAACCTTAATTACCATTTGGTTTAAGCCATGGACCTTTACAATAATCCCCTTTACAACATAGTGTACAGGTAATGAACTATCCTCTGTTTAGTGACTTAAAGTAATAGCCAACTCACTACCACTTCCAAATAATGACAATAATGATGATAATGATGGTTATAGCTAACATTTAAATAGCACTTACTACGTCAGACAACTTGCTAAATAATTTATAATTTTTTAACCTCAGTTGATCCTTATAATATCCTTGTGAGATAGATATTACTATTATCCCTATTTTACAGATAAGAAAATTGGGGCAAACAGAAGTTAACTGACCCGATGAGGGTCATCCAGCTATAACAATAACAACAACAATCACCACCACCACCACCACCACCACAATAATGATAGCTAACATTTATATGTCACCTTAAAGTTTGCAAAATACTTTAGAAATATGATGTTATTTTGAGCCCACGACAAACTTGGCAATTAAGTGCTATACTTTATCTGATTAAAAGATGAGCAAACTGAAAAGAAAAGGCTGAATGACTTGCTTAGGGCCATACAACTACTAAGTGTCTGAAGCAGAATTTGAACTCCAATTTGTCCAGTCTAAGATAGATTCTAAGGTAAATGTTCTATTCAATGTGCCACCTAGTTACCTCTTAAGATAAGTCTTTGGATAGACCTAATTAGTATGATGCCCCCCCCCCCAAACTCCATATCAATCCTATAATTATCTCCTTGTAACTTCTCATTACTCTCATTATTAGCCCCTTGGGAATAAACATATCAAGTCTAATCTGTCTTCTACATCAGTGGTGTCAAACTTAAATACAAACTGTGAGCTGCATAGTGACATAGAAAAGCCACAAATAAAAATTATCTGTATTTTATTTATTTTGTTAAACATTTCCCAATTACATTTTAATTGGTCTCTCAGGGCATATTTGGGAGTTTTGTTGGACTTGTGGGACAAGACTCTAATACCTTTGTTCTATATGATAGACCTTCAAATAAAGACAGCCATCATCTTCCTCCCAATTTTTCCTTCTTCTTGCTAAATATTATTAATCCATTAATTTGATGTTTCTATGCTGGAGACTAAGAGTTCTTCAGCATTCTGGTTGTATTTCTTTTGAATGCTCTTCAAGTTATCAATAGTTTTCTTAAGTTCTTATATCCAAAATTGATTATAATCTAGGTGCAGTGTGATCAAAGTATACTGTGACTATCAACTCCCTGATTCTGGATACTATATCTCTTTTAATTAAACCTAAGGTTGTACTAGTAGTAGACAGAATGATGAGCTTGGAATTTGGAAGACCTGAGTTTAAATGTAACCTATGACACTTATTAGCTGTGTGACCATGGGCCAGTTTGCCTCAGCTTCCTCATCTATAAAATGAGTTGGAGAAGGAAATGACAACTATTCCAGTATCTTTGTCAAGAATACCCCAATGGAATCATCATGACTGAAATAACTAAACAACAATAAGACTATACTAGCTAATCATATTGTTGAAACATAATGCATGAGTAACCTATTAAATTCTTCAGATCTTTTTTACACTATTATATTGCCATACACTCCCATTATGCTTGTAATATATGACTTTCTGAACCTAAGTAAAAAACTATTATTTTCCATATTAAATTTGTTCTTTTTAGTTAAATATTGTTTCCATTCATATAATTCTAGTTATTGTATTCTTTTGGCTATTCTTCCTTTATTCATCATTTCATACAAAACTTCCCATATGCCCTTTAAATTATTCATATTTGTTATTAGTTATGACAGAATAATCTATAGCATTTATATATCATCATTATCATTCATTGTTCAAAAAATCTCAAGATTATATAATTATTTTAGCTATAAAGTTCAGATTACCTCACCTTCCCTTTTCCACTCTACCATCAAACATCTACCATGGAGCAATAGTGAGCTCCATGCTAGGGAATTGCCTTTTTTCCTTTAGGACTAATCCTCTAATTTATATAGAGAGAACACACATCATCTCAGGCTGATGATGATTCAGCAGAGGCTGGTAGTGAACATCACTAAATACTCATTCTCATTGTGATTTCACAATACAAGTCATGCTCCTGGCTTACTCCTAAAATTGTGCTTGTTTTTAAATGTGTATTATAGGTGATATTCACGAGTGAGAGGATATTGTATTGTATTATAGAATTATAATGATTATGTATGGGTCATTATATGTACTTTATGTTTTCAAATTCTATGGGGTGGAACAAAAATATCTATACTATAACTTATCTTGAATCCTTGTATTGGATCTGGAGATAATTTAGTTTGCATCTGCAGAGACATAGATATAAACTAGACATAAAGACATAGACATAGACTAATTACAATCAAATTATATTCTGAGATTTCCAAAAAGTTATAAATTATATGTCAAAAAGATATTAAGTATGTTTTTTATTTGCCCTTGGTATTGAATGTGAGTTTGTCTAAATCTACAATATTACTAAAGGATTGCATTTGTTTATATATTTAAGATGTGTTACCTTTAAACTTGTATGATTTTATCCAGGGAAATATCAGAGGTTTTTTTTTTAATTCCTTCTTTTTTTTTCTTTTTCTGATAATTTCCTTGATCTCTAATTGTCTATTAGACATTTTAAACTAGATGTCCTGGAAACATCTTAAATTCAATATGTAGAAGAAAGAATTCATTATCCTTAACCCTAAACTCTCCCCTTTTCCAGTCTTCTTTATTTTGATCAGAAGCACCACCATCCTTCTGGTAGTTTAGATTTGTAATCTCAGTGTTTTCCTTTATTCCTCTCTTTCTTTAATAATCTCTCTCTTACCACAACATTTCTGTTATCTGACCCTTTTCCTCCAATCACATAGTTACCTTTTTAATTTAGGCTTTCTTTATTTCTTGCCTATTTTGTTACAACACCCTCCTAATTGGTGTTCTTGTCCTAAGTTTTTCACTGCTACAATCCAACCTACACAGAATTCTCTAATTTTTTAAAGTGGAGATCTGACCATGTGACTCCATTACTCAGCCAACTTCAATCTTCAATGTTTTTCTATTGCCTTTAGAATAAAATAGAATTTCTCCAACTTTGAAAGTTCTAAACAACTGACCTCAACCCATCTTTCCAGCCTCATTGGATACTATCTCCCATCTCTCTGCCTTTATATTAACTGTCTCTTATACTTGGAATCCAACCACCTCTCCTACCTTGTGCTTCACAGAACTCCTGTCCTCCTTTAGTCAAGCATCTTTTCTGAGTCTCTCAATTGTATCTCTCTCTGTCTCTCTGTCTCTGTCTCTCTGTCTCTGTCTCTGTCTCTCACACACACACACACACACACACACACACACACACACACACACACACTATAATTATGCTGGATATATTTTCATATGTATTTGTTTTCTTCATTATGATGTAAGGTCATTGCAAAAAGATATTTCATTCTCGTTTTTGTATTCCAGCATCTAGCAAGGTAATTAGCACATAAATATTTAATAAATACTTGATCAATTAATTGTTTTCCCCTTTTATTGTAGTTTCTATTGATGATACTTTTCCTCTTTGGTAGTCGTTCTTCTTCTGGAACTTGAATTTTGTGGAGTATAAAATAAGGATAGTAACAATATCAGTGGCAACAATCAAGATGACTCACATTCAGATTTCACTTTGAGGTTTATTTACCTGGGAGGGTAAAGAGCAATAGGCTTCAGAATAATAGCATTAAAAGGAAACTCAAAGATCTCATTCAATCTCATAACTTTACAAAGGAGGAACTAAGTCCAAGACAGATGATGTGGCTTGCTAATGTGATATAACATATACTAGTGGAAGGGCAGGGCTAGTCTCCTCCCCCTGTATACTGCCTTGCTCTTTCAGTCCATGATTTTCTCTATAAGTACCCATTTTTTTTTCTTCTGAAGAGTCTAAACATAGCTGTCTATTTAGAAACAAATGTTTTCAGTCTCCTGATCTTTCTTAGAGGTATTTTCTTCCTGCTATTTTTCTTTCTGCACATGTGTGTTACTTTCACTTTCTATATTTTCCTTCACAATTGATTTTCTTCCACAATAACCTGAAACCAATCATCTCCTTTATTTCCCCTATCTTTCCCTGAAGCTTTCTTTCCCCTTTCCCTCTTCTCTTTTTTTTTTTTTTTTGGAATCTCAGAAATGTTTGATTTTTTTGCTGTTGAGTGGGTTTTTATTGTTATTTTTGCAGTAGAACATTAGTAGGAGATGATTAATAGCTAAAGCTTTCTACTCCTATAGGTAGCATTAAAAGTAGATGAGTAAAGGCTAATCAGTCTCATAAAGGCAGCTGTTCAGAATCCTCTAGTAAGAACAGAGACCAGTGGCCTGAAAATAAGTAGTTTACTATAGAAATCAACAGCAGGAATACTTGGGAGGGGAAGATGGGTACAAAAGATAGAAGATTTTGTTTTCAGCTGATTTGTAGAATTATAGATTTTTGCCAGCAGCCCGTAGGGATTACATTTCTTTTAGTTTTCCTCCAAAGGACAGCCAACAACTTTACATGAGTTAAATATCAACTTGTCTCTCTGATGGTAGAGAAAATAGAAGGGCTAGAGTAACTCAACTGATCCTTGAAAAGATGGAGTGGTATCTCTTAAAAATAAAAGACAGGGAAGTAATGGTGTGTTGAATCTATGTAGTAGGTCCCAGTATTTTCTTCTGTATTGGGCAGCTGAAATTTATGGGAGAAGAGTCATGGTACTTAATAATAATTTAAGTGAATATTTACAAAACACAAAATTCATATCAACACAACAAGTAATGGAGATTTTTAAACAATTCAATTCAAGAGGAAGGAATTGAATACAACAAAATCAACTTCCATAGGGAAAATTTCCAGGATTAGATTGATTCATAAGCAAATTTTTTCAAATATCCAAATGAGAGTACCTGTGTATGGACAGGTACAAAGTTTACTTTTCTACTACCCACTTCTGGGCCATAGAAAGGGTGAGCAGAAAAGGGAACTTGAAAAAGGCCAGTTCTATCTGCTGAGAGAGGCCCTAGGCAATATATTAAGCAAGGCTTAAATTTTGAAACCACCAGAAGCAGGAGCAACAGTACTTGTATGGCTCAGAACTCAGAATCAGAACAGGATTTCATCTGTTATGTAATATTATTGTTCTGTAAGAAATTACCAACAGGATGAATACAGAGAGGCTTGGAGAGACTTACATGAACTGATGCTGAGTGAAATGAGCAGAACTAGGGGATCATTATACACTTCAACAAAAATACTGTATGAGGATGTATTCTGATGGAAGTGGATATCTTCAACATAGAGAAGAGCTAATCCAATTCCAAATGATCAATGATGGACAGAATCAGCTACACCCAGAAAAGGAACACTGGGAAATGAGTGTAAAGTTTTAGCATTTTTTTGTTTTTCTCCCAGGTTATTTTTTACCTTCCGAATCCAATTCTTCCTTTGCAACAACAACAACAACAACAAAATTCGGTTCTGCACATATATATTGTACCTAGGATATAGTATAACATATTTAATATGTATGGGAATGCCTGCCATCTAGGGAAGGGAGTGGAGGGAAGTAGGGGAAAATTTGGAACAGAAGGGAGTACAAGGGATAATGTTGTAAAAAATGTTACAATTATAAAACTAATTAAAATAAATAAAAATAAATAAATAAAGAGAAAAAAAGAAGAAGAAAAAAAGAATCATTGATAGAGGACAGTTAGGTGGTGCAGTGGTTAGAGAACCAGCCCTGAAGTTAGGAAAATCTGAGTTCAAATTTAGCCTCAGATATTTAACACTTCCTAGCTGTGTGACTTTGGGCAAGTCACTGAATCTCAATTACCTCAGCAAAATAAATAAATAAATAAATAAGCCAATGCAGAGCCTAGTTTTAACATCAAATCAAAAATCAAGAAATAAACTGGCATAATAGGTAGATAACAAAAACAATCCTGCTATAATGAACTTTTATAGCAATAAGAATATTCAAGACACAAACTCAAAAGAAGAGAATAACTTAAGATATCTACCAAAAAAAAAAAAAAAATACCTGGGCAGAGAGAAGGTGAAAATACCTTAGGTACAAATGCAACTAGAGTCTCTGGAAGAAACAAAGCAAAAATTTTGGGGAAACTTCTTTATGAAATTTTTATAAGCTCAGAGTTTTAAACATGAATGCTAGAAATTGCTTCTCTATATAAGTGGGGAAAAATAAAATACTAAATAAAAAATAAAATGTTTAAAGAGGTAAAAATTAGAATTGGGTAAATGGAAGCTAATATCTACATCAAGAAACAATAAAGCAAAATCAAAAGAATGAAAAATAAAAGCAAATGTGAAATATTTCATTGGAAAAACAACTGACTTGGAAAATAAATTGAGGAGAGACAATTTAGAATTATTGGAGAACCTGATAACCATGAAAGAAAATTTAGACAATATATTTCTTTTTTAAAATTAGATTAGTAAGTATATATATTTTAATAATAACTTTCTTTTTCAAAATACATGCAAATATAGTTTTCTTTTTTTATTAATTTTATAATTATAACTTTTTTTTGACAGTACGTATGCATGGGTAATTTTTTACATTATTCCTTGCACTCACTTCTGTTCCAAATTTTCCCCTCTTTCCCTCTACCCCCTTTCCTAGATGTCAGGCAGTCCCATACATGTTAAATATGTTATAGTATATCCTAGATACAATATATGTATGCAGAACCATATGGTTCTCTTGTTGCACAAGAAGAATTGGATTCAGAAGGTAAAAATAACCTGGGAAGAAAAACAAAAATGAAAGTAGTCCGCATTCATTTCCCAGTGTTCCTTCTCTGGGTGTAGCTGTTTCTGTCCATCATTGATCAACTAGAACTGAATTGGATCTTCTCTATGTTGAAGATATCCACTTCAATCAGAATACATCTTCATACAGTATGGTTGTTGAAGTGTATAGTAATCTCCTGGTTCTGTTCGTTTCACTCAGCATCAGTTGATGTAAGTCTCTCCAAGCCTCTCTGTATTCATCCTGCTGGTCATTTCTTACAGAACAATAATATTCCATAACATTCATATACCATAATTTACCCAACCATTCTCCATTTGATGGGCATCCATGCAAATATAGTTTTCAACATTAGCCCTTGCAAAACCTTGTGTTCCATTTTTTTTTCTTTCTCCTCCTTCCCCTTTCCTGGATAGCAAGTAGTACAACATAGATTAAACAAGTGCAGTTCTTCTAACCATATTTCCACATTTATCATGTTGTGCAAAAAAAAATCACATCAAAAGGGAAAAATGAGTAAGAAAAAAATAAGCAAACAACAGCAAAAGTGAAAATATTATGTTGTAATGCACATTCAGTCTCCATAGTCCTTTCTCTGAATGCAAATGGTTCTTTCCATCACAAGTTAGACAATGTATTTCAAGAAATCATCAAGAAAATTTGATATAGAGGGTAAAACAGAAATAACAACAATCCATCAATTAATTACCTCTTAAAAGCAATTCCAAAATAAAATTCCCCAAAATACTATAACGAAATTCCAGAATTCTCAGGTAAAAGTGAAAATACTTCAAGCAGCCAGAAAGAAGCAGTTCAATTATCATGCAGTCAGTCAGCGTTACACAAGATTTAGCAGCTTCCACATTAAGGGAGTAAAGGACTTAGAATATGATATTCTAGGAAACAAAATGCTAGGATTAAAATAAAAAATTAACCTACCCAGCAAAAGTGAGTGAAACCCTTCAGGAGAAAAGTGACTATTTAATTAAATAGAGAACTTTCAAGCATTTCTGATAAAAAGAGCAGAACTGAATGAAAATCCAGCATTTAAATGCTACTCAAAAGAAGTACAAAAAAGGTAAATGTGAAAGAGAAATTATAAGGGATTCAATAAGGTTAAACTGTTAAACTATGTTAGAAGGATCTCCTCATAGTAGATGGATAAGAAAGAGGAATGCTGTAGGAGAAAAGGAAAGGGAAGGGTAGAAAGGGAATATTTTCTCACAAAAAGAGGTATCCAATGAAGTGAAAATGGGGGGTGGGCAACACTTCAACATTCTCATTAGAATTGGTTCAAAGAGGGAAGAATACATACACATACATCTGTTGTGTATAGAAATGTAATGTATCCAGTAGAAAAATATGAGGGAAAAGAGATATGAGAAAGTAGGGAGAAGAAAAAAAAAGAGAGGGAGAATTAAGGAAGGCAGTAATGAGAAGCAAAATAAGTTTTTTAGGCAGGATATGATAAAGAGGGAGAGAGAGAGGAAGAGGAAGAAGAAAATATTATGCAAGGAAATATACATTAAGTAATCATAACTGTGAATGTTAAATGGGATGATCTTACCCATAAAAATGGAAGCATGGATTAGAAACTAAAATCCAACAATATGTTGTTTGTAAGAGACTCACTTGAAACAAAAAGACACACTCAGGGTTCAAATAAAGGGCTGGATCAGAATCTAATATGCTTTAACTGAAGTAAAAAAGGCAAAGAAGCAATAATGATTTCAGACAAAGCAAAAGCAAAAATAGATCTAATTAAAAGTGATAAATTAGGGAAACTCCATTATGCTGAAAAGTAATACAGACCAGGAAGTAAAACCAAAAAATTTTATTGCAGATTTCTCTAAAGAAGGCCTCATTTCTCAAATATATACTAAGTATATAACTGAGTCAAAATGAAGGATAATTTTCTCACTTTATTTTTCTTGCTTTTTTGAGAAATATGACTAATATGGAAATATGTTTTCACATGTATAATTGATAACATATTGCTTCTCTTTTCAGTGATTGTGAGAGAGAGTAGGAAGAAAGGAGAGAATTTAGAACTCAAAATTTTTTAAAAAAGAATATTAAAAGTAAGTGAATTATAATTTGAAATGTTTTGAAAATAATGAAATTGGAGAGGTACTATGATTGTGCTGAATATATTTTCAGATGAGTTGACTATAGTTTTTGATTATTTTACTTTGTTATAAGAACCCCTGTAATGAAATGGGGTAATATGTAAATGTTTGTAATATAAAAACAAAGATGTTAATAACATTAAGATAATCATATCACCGATCTAGAACTGGTAGGAATCTTGAAGGTCAGCTAGTTTTATCTGAATTTTAAAGTGCTTACATGGACTTGCTCAAGGTCATACAGCTAGTAAATAGTGGAGATGCCATTAAAATTCAGATTCCTAAGACTAAATATTTCCATAATACTACCCATCTTTCTGTCTTCTACCAAGAAATAAGGAGATCACCAGTATTGAGAGCATCTATTACTAACCATAGGAAAGAAGGATATGTCCTATTGGTTAATGTCCACTTAATAGAATCAATAGGGAAGTGATAATTTCCAGATCCTTGCCAAATTTAGGACCATAAAGTATTTATGGTGCCTTGTGGAAATGAGTGATTGGTGCACCAGATGAACTTTGCAGACATCCCTGCAACTTTAGGTCTCCATGACTTCACGATCTTCTTAGTGTATATACTCTTTCCAAAACACAGATCATAATCCCTCTATGACTTAGTAAATAATTTTTCTGAATTTCTCTGGCCTAAAAAAATCAAACGGTGTGGCCAACCTTGTAATATCTCTCTAAATTTATCTAGTTTGGTCCTTGAGTCACAAACATAATATGTTCTTGCAGTTTATCCACCTTGGTAGGTCCTGCAAAAAATTTATTCTGGGATAAGAACTTTGGATGACTTCAACAGCATGTTGAGGCATTGGGAAAAGGATTATAGTAGAGGAAAAAAATGTTCCTAAGAATTGTAAAGCTCCATATAGGATGATGAAGGATAAATCATAAGAGAAAAGTTTTCTTCTGTCAATTGAAATCAAAGTTGATAAACAGCAATCTATGAGGAATGAACTAAGCTCTCAGAGAATGAGATTTGGTTTTCCTGGGTTCATGGTTGAAGACAAAAATGTGAGAACTTTGGCCAATCTAGTAAAACCAATTCCAACCAGGCCTTTAGCTGGCATATTGGATAGAGCAGGGGTTTGGAGTGTGGAATATTTGACTATGAAGCTTGTCAGATCATTGGTTTTGAATTGTCCATAGACCCTTTTAGAGGATCCATAGCTACTTTCATAATAATACTTAGATATTTTCATTTGTAAAATGGTAGATATCAATAGAGACAACCCACATACATGAGGAGCTTTTAGGGGGAGATGATCTTTGATAATTTTTAAGAATATAAAGGGGTCCTGAGATTTAGAAGTGTCTTAAAAACTAATCTTTTTTTCTGATCTGTATTTCATTTTCTTCATTTTATATAGTGGGTTTTTTTTGGGGTGAAGCAATCAGAGTTAAGTGACTTGCCAAAGGTCACACAGCTAGTTGAAGTATCTGAGACTGGATGTCAACTCAGGTTCTCTTGACTCCAGGGCTGATACTCTGTCCACTGTGTACCAACTGCCCTTTATTTTCTTCATCTATAAAACAGATATAAAATTGGGTTTGCCTATTAGTTGCAACTTCATAGGATTGCTGCATAGATAAAATAAATTAACATATATAAAACACCTTCAAACTTTAAATAACATAGGCTTAAAGCTTAAAGAACTATATACATGTTAACTATTTTTATAAAGGCTTTATAAAATTTTTATAAAGAAAGCTACTCTGATATACTCATATAACCAAGTACTGAAGAGAATAAAAGCTATGATACATACATAAGTGTGTGTGTGTATGTGTACACATATACATAAGTATAAAATACACTCATATAATATGTAATTATATATACTAAATTTTCATACACATATATGTTAGTATGTATGTATATATTTTTCTATGTGTCTATAAATAATGAAGGTAATTGTTGTTTACAGAGAATTGGGAAGTGATGAGATCAATATTTATACCCTTTTATGTCTTATACAAGTGTGCTGAGTATGGATAATAAATGAGACATAAATCTGAATATAAGTAGGCAAACATAATTATAGGTATCACTGAATTATGGAAGAGACTTGTAACAGGAGAGATATATAGTAAAAAGATATGCTTGTAGAAATCTACGATTCTAAAGGAGGACATGTAGTAGATACCATATACAGGTTAAGACAGGAGAGAGAAAAATAAAAGATATTTTGGTGCAAATAAACTGAACATTACCTGGACATGAGGAGATATTTTAGATGCTGAATTCTTCTTGAAGAATGCAATGCTAGCATGAATTGGAGTTAACTTATAGGATACCTGCTTTAGTTTTATTGCCACAAAGAGCAGCTAAGGAAACTTTGATTTTCTTTTTTACTGATGATTTTATCTTTCAAAAGGTAGGGGAAGTAAGGAAAATAATGTAAAATAATCTGATATAAGCCTTGACTTTGGAAAAGCAAATTACAAGGGGCCCCAGGAAAAGGCAGATTAAATGCCTGAGTCTCTAAAAAGAAGTTGTTTTATAGAAATCTTCGTCTTGTGTCAGTTTGTCAACAGGCATTTAAGTGCCAACTATGTCCCAGGTAATAGGCTATGCACTGGCAAAACAAAGAGAGGAGAAAAAACCCATTGATTTCAAAAAGTATAGGCTGATGGGAAGATGCTACTACTAGACTAATTAAGCAAGAACAAAAGGGGACCATTGTGCAATGAAAAAATAAGAGTACTTTGATTCAAAACCTAATAATATCATTGACTAGTTGTATGACTTCAGTTAACTCACTTGATCTTTCTAGGACTCAGTTTTCTCATTTTTAATATGGGATTGGATTAAATGACCTTGACATTTTCTTTCACAATAAGATTGAGTCTACTTTTAAAAAGATTTTGCTTTTTGACCTATTGTATTTTCTGAAAATATAAGAAAATAAAAGCAACTCAATCCAGTTTTAAATCTTCAATTCTACATTTTAATCTTATGTCTCTCCCTAGTGCCTGATATAGTACTTTGTACATGTAGGTGTTTAATAAATGTTTGTGTCTTTGAAAAAAGTGTGTGCATGTGTGTGTGTGTGTGTGTGTGTGTGCATTCCTCTCATTGTATAGATGAACAAATCAAGACTCATCTCTAAATTTTAAGGAGGTTGAATTTAGTTTGAATATTAAGATGAAAATTTCACGACTGATAATAGTGGTTGGTTTAGATAAGCAGTTTTTAAAGGTCTTTGCCTTAAAAATTAACAGATTATTAACCTGCTTATTAATATCATTTTCTTAAATGAATCTGGCAAACAACAATTTCTTTGAAATGTACAATAATACAGATATAATCATGTTGTGCCACTATTCTCTTTTATTGTCCTGACTCAGTTCCCCTAAATTGTCCTGATTTGGTTACCCTGAATTGTTCTGCCTCAGTTTCTGCTCAACCATCCCTCCCTCCTAATCATGATGATACAGATGAGGAAAAAAGATCTTTTCTCTTAGGCATCATCAGAATGTTGGGTGCCTCTTCCCATTCTGTAATCCCAATTATCAGATATCCCCTATGCCTCCCCTCATTCTGTCAGAACCTGATTGTTAGTCCCGTGTTTCCACTTTCAGCACCCTGATTCTGCCCCTGCCTCGGTCTATCCCCTGTGTCTGAGCCATGTGTATATATGCCATTGAGAACTCACATTGTTGGCTGGATTCTTGGCGATGATAGTCTCATTCAGCCCTGGGACCAAATCATGGATTCATTTGGTCCCAGTAAACCTCTCCCTTTCAAATAAAATATTAAATACTCTCTAATCTCTATCTTGCTTCAGTTTCTCCGGCATTACAATAAGAAAAGTCTGAAATTCAGGAATAAAAACCCAGTATTTGTGGGTTACTTTGTGATACTGAGAACCTTTTGTTGGTAGGAATGTGATACTATTTTTAGTGATTCATTTATTAACTAGACAGCAATTTGCACATTGTAAATTCAGACTCAATTACAAATTACTCCCCTCTCATAGTAAGGAAAGAGAAGTTGGTTTTGGAAATACATAAATATAAAAGCAAGGGGTTCAATTTTTTCCATTAAAATGAGGGCCATTAAAAAAATAGACAAGAACTTAATAGTTATTTTCATTCTGCCAGAATAGATTATCTTTAATATCTCTTTTAGCTCTGATATTTTTTGATTCATTTCTAGTGCCACTTTTATTTGGAATTATGGAGTGTTAGAACTGAAAAATGGAGAATTTTAGAGGAGAAAGTTTGGAGAACTGTTTGGAAAAAAATTTTTTTCAACCAGCAAAAAACATACCTTTTCTACTTTCTTCCCTTCCCCTGAAGTGAGAAAAAAAGAAAAACAAAATTCCTTTTACAAATGGGAATATTCAAACAAAATATTAAAGAAATATTTAAGCAAAACAAATGCTCACGTTGGCCACATCCAAAAGAAATATGACTCTTTTCTTTGAATCCCTCACACCTTTCACTATGAATTCTCTGAAAACATAGTCATTCTTTACATCGATCAGAGTTCCTGATCTTTATAAGTTGTTTGTCTTTACAATATTGTTATCATTATTTAAATTTTAATCTTAGTTTTGTTTACTTCACTCTGTATCTATTAATTTAAGTGTCTTCAGTTTTCACAAAAAAGCATCCCCATCATCATTTCTTAAAGAAAAATGATATTTCATTAGATTCATATATCATAATTTGTTCAGCCATTTCTCTTATAGCTAACATTTCTAGTATAATATTGAACAAAAGGGGTGATAATAGACATGCTTCTTTCACCCTGGTCTTATTGAGAACTCTCCTAACTTATTCTCATTATACATATAAATGCTCACTGATGGTTTTAGATAGATGATGCTTATCTTTTTTTTTTTTTAAGTAAGGCAATTGGAATTAAGTGATTTGTCCTGAGTCACATAGCTAGTAAGTATTAAGTGTTGAAGTCACATTTGAACTCAGGTCCTTCTATCTCCAGGATCAGTGCTCTATTTATTGTATCATCTAGCTGCCTCCAATGTTGCTTATCATTTTAAGGAGAAATCCATTTATTTCTATGCTCTCTAGTATTTTTTAAATAGGAATGGGTGCTGTATTGTTTTAAAAGCTATTTCTGCAATTATTGAGACAAATTTATAATCTCAGTTTGGTTTTTGACATGGTCAATTATGTTGATAGTTTCCCTAATATTAAACCAATCTTTCTAAAATAAACCCCACTTGATCACTTGTATTATCCTGGTGATAAATTGCTATAATTTCTTTGATAATATTTTATTTGAAGTTTTTTGCATGACTTTAATTAGGGAAATTGAGGGGCAGCTAGGTGGCACAGTGGATAAAACACCAGTCTTGAATTCAGGAGGACCGGAGTTCAAATCTGATCTCAGACACTTAACACTTCCTAGCTGTGTGACCCTGGGCAAATCACTTAACCCCAGCCTCAAAAAAAAAAAAAAAAAAAATTAGGAAAATTGGTTTATCATTTTCTTTCTCGTATATTTGCATCATAAAAGGAACTTGGCAAAACTCCTTCTTTACTTATTTTTCCCAAATAGTTTATATAGTATTAGAAGTAATTGTTCTTTAAATGTTTGGTAGAATTCCCCCATAAATCCATCCTGTGCCTGGAGAGTCTTATCTTAGGGAATTCATTGACAGCTTGTTTAAATTCTTTTTTTTCTTCTAGAATGGGATTATTTATGTATTTTGTTCTTCTCCCCTTAATCTGGGGCAATTTATATTTTGTAAATATATATTTCAATTATATCATCAGATTTATTTGTATACATCTGGGCAAATAGTTCTTAACTATTACTTTAATTTCTTCTTAATTGGCAGTTAAGATCATCTTTGTCATTTTTTGATGCTAATAATTTGGTTTTCTTCTTTCCTTTAAAAAAAAAATTCCCTAAGGCAGGTGGGGTTAAGTGATTTGCCCAGGGTCACACAACTAGGAAGTTTTAAGTGTTTGAGCTAAATTTGAACTCAGGTCCTCCTGACATTAGGGCTGTGCACTATCTACTGCACCACCTCTTTCTTTTTTCTAATTTAATTAATCAGTGATTTATCTTTTTTTATTGTCCACTCCTCCTCCCTCCAACAAACTAATTTTTAGTTTTATTTACTACCTTAATAGTCTTCTTACTTTCAATTTTATTGATATTTTCTTTAATTTTCAAAATTTCTAATTGGGTATTTAATTGGAGATTTTTAACTTGTTCTTTTTTTTTAGCTTTTTAGTTGCATACTCAATTCAATAATCTCCAATTTCTCTGTTTTATTCATGTGAGCATTTAAAAATATAAAAGTTTCCTTAAAAACTGCTTTGGCTGAATTCCAAAAGTTTTGATATGTTGCCTTATTAATGTCATTCTCTGGAACAAAATTATTGATAGTTTCTATGGATGTTTCTTTAGGAATAGATTATTTAATTTCCAATTAGTTTTTGGTTTATTTTTCCATGGTTCTTCATTACACACCCCTTTTATTGCATTGTGATCTGAAAAGATGCATTTAATATGTCTTTTTTTGTATTTGTGAGGTTTTTGTGCTCTAATATGTAATCAAATTTTTGTATAGGTGCCATGCACCACTGGAAAAAAGGTATATTCATTTCTATCCCCCTTCAAATTTTTTTCAGAGGTCTATCATATTTAACTTTTCTAAAATTATATTCACTTCTAAATTGGTTCTTATTTTTGGTTAGATTCTCAACTAGTATAGTTTTGTTTTATATTTCTTCCTGTAACTCACTTAATTTCTTCTCTAAAAATTTGGATGCTATACCACCTGGTGCATTTAAGTTTAGCATTGATATTTCATTGTCTACGGGACTTTTTCCAAGATGTAGTTTTCTTCTTTATCTCTTTTATTTAGATCTATTTTTGCTTTTGTTTTGTCTAAGATAAGGATTTCTATCTCTACTTTTTTTTTCACTTTAGCTGAAATATATTGTATTCTGCTCCAGCCTGTTACCTTTATTCTCTGTGTATCTCAGCTTCTAATGTGTTTCTTATAAACAACATATTGTGATATTCTGGCTTTTAATATATTCTGCTCTTTATTTTGGTTTTTTGGAAGAGTTCATCTCATTCACATATGTAGTTATGATTATTAACCTTATTTCCCTCCATTCTATTTTTCTTCATTTATATTTTTCTCTCTCATTTCATGCTTTTCTTCATCATCTGTGTTTTGCTTTTAACACCCACCTCTCTCAATCTTCCTTCCCTTTTATCAGCTCCTATTTTATTTCTCTTTTTCCTCTCACTTCCCAATAGGGTAAGATAAATTTTATTTTTTATATTGTTATTAAAGTTATATTTTCAAAACATATGCATAGGTATTTTTCAACACTGACCCTTGCAAAACTTTATGATCCAATTTTTCCTCCCTTCCCTCTATTCTCTCACATAGATGGCAAGTAATCCAATATATGATAAACACAATAAAACATGTTAAATCCAATATATGCATACAAATTTATATAATTATTTTGCTGCATGAGAAAAATCAGATCAAAAAGAAAAAAGAGAGAAAGAAAATAAAATGTAAGCAAACAATAACAAAAAGAGTGAAAATGCTATGTTGTGATCCACACTCAGTTCCCACAGTCCTCTCTGGGTGTAGATGGCTCTCTTCATCACAAGATCATTGGAACTTGTCTCTGTCATTTTGTTGTTGAAAAGAGACATGTCTGTCAGAATTGATCATCATATAATCTTGTTGTTTCTGTACAGTGATCTCCTGGTTCTACTCATTTCACTTAGCATAAATTCATGTAAGTCTCTCCAGGCATTTCTGAAATCATTCTGCTGAACATTTCTTATGGAACAATAATATTCCATAACATTCATATACCACAATTTATTCAGCCATTCTCCAACTGATGGACATGCACTCAGTTTCCAGTTTCTTGCCACTACAAAAAGGGCTGCCACAAACATTTTTGCACATCATTTTTTTTCTCTCCTTTCACATCTCTTTGAGAATTAAGCCCAGTAGAAACACTGTTGGATCAAAGGGTATGCACATTTTGATAGCCATAGTTAACGGCAACTGTCTGGAGACAATGGTTCTCTACAGGAAGAAGAATCTGTCCGAGAGATTTGAGTTGACATAGCAGATCTCCTCCCAGAGAGCGATCGGCAGCTTCTGGAGACAACAGCACGTTACAAATTGGGGCATATAGAGCATAGTTCCAAATTGCTCTCCAGAATGGTTGGATTAGTTCACAACTCCCCCAACAATTTATTAGTATCCCAGTTTTCCCACATCCCCCCCCTTTTTTTTTCCTATCATCTTAGCCATTCTGAGAGGTATGTAGTGGTACCTCAGAGTTGTCTTAATTTCCATTTCTCTGATCAGTAGTGATTTAGGGCACCTTTTTATGACTAGAAATTTTCTGTTCATATCTTTTGACCATTTATCAATTGGAGAATGGCTTGAATTCTTAGAAATTTGAGTGAATTCTCTATATATTTTAGAAATGAGGCCTTTATCAGAAGCTTTGAATGTAAAAAATTTTTTCCCAGTTTATTGCTTCCCTTCTAATATAATATAATATATTCCCTTCTAATATGATATAATCAAAATTATCTTCTTTGTCATCCACAATGATCTCCAGTTCTTCTTTAGTCACAAATTCCTTCCTTCGCCACAGATCTAAGAGATAGACTATTCTTTGTTCTTTTCATTTGCTTATTATATCACTCTTTATATCTAAATCTTGAACTCATTTTGACCTTATGTTGGTATAGAGTGTTAGGTGTAGGTCAATGCCTACTTTCTGCCATACTAGCTTCCAATTTTCCCAGAAGCTTTTGTTAAATAGTGAGTTTTTATCCCCAAATCTGGGCTCTTTGGATTTGTCAAACACTAGATTAGTATAGTCATTGACTATTTTATCCTGTCAACCTAAACTATGCCACTGATTGATTACTCTGTTTCTTAGCCAGTACCAAATGTTTTTGATGACCACTGCTTTATAATGTAGTTTTAGATCTGGCACAACTAGGCTACCTTCATTTGCATTTTTTTGTTAATTCCCTTGAAATTCTTGATCTTTTGTTCTTCTAGATTGTTGGGGTTTTTTGCCACACCCCTTGTTGCAGTCTCACTGGAAACCGAAAGTTTCTTACCGCGCGCTTCTAGCTTCCACCAGCCTTCGGATGTCTCCGGCCCTGCTCTGGAGAGAGGAGCGGGGAATAAGCAAACAGAGAGCCAACATGTAGCAGAGCTGTTCTTTATTGTCTGCTCCCCAAAATGTCTCCCCTAGCCGTTGCTGTTCCCTACTTTTATACAGAATCTTCTTGGACCCTCCCCATTCCTCCCTTCGTGGGCGGGGCCAGCTCCTTTAGCAATGCCTAGCCGTTTTTCTCCTTATATGGCCAGGCAACTCATAGCTCCACGCATCTATCCACACATAGCTCTATCAGTTAACCCGGAACCATATCTGAGATGACTGATATTAGGGCGGCTCCCTTCCGCACAGGGGGATCAGTTCCAGGTCCATTACACTAGATGAACTTTGTTATTATTTTTTCTAGATTTGTAAAATAATTTCTTGGGAGTTTGATTGGTATAGTACTAAATAAGTAGGTTAATTTAGGTCATATTGTTATTTTTAATATATTTCCTTGGCCTACCCATGAACACTTGATATTTATCCAATTGATTAAATTTGATTTTATTTGTATGGAAAGTGTTTTGTAATTGTCTTCATATAGTTCCTGACTTTGCCTTGGCAGATAGACTCTCAAATATTTTATATTATCAACAGTTGGGTAAGATAAATTTTACACCAAATTAAGTATGTATCTTATTCTCTGTAATGAGACTTTTTGTACTTCCTCACATGGTGTATTTTACTCCATTTTATCTTTTTTCTCCTTTTCTCCTCCCCTTTCCCCTTCCACCATTTAATTTTTTATATCATCACTTATAACTCTGTTTATCTATACCATTTATAATCCACAAAGATACACCCTCTATCTATGTATATCCCTTCTAACCCTAACAATAATTCTCAAGATTTATAAATATCATCTTTCCACGAAGGGATGATGGAGTAAATAAGACCCCAGCAAATGACCATGTCCCTTCTAGCAATCCAGTGTCTAGGAGGACCATAGGGAGAGATATTGACAGCATTATTTTGTTCTTAAATGGGCTCTTGTTGATTTCCTTGCATCAACAGGATTACCTTGACCCCATAGTTACTGTAGGAGGCCAAACTACAGATGCCAACCCCAATGTTATTTTTTTCTTGTATAAGGTCCCCTCTTTTCTCTTGTTAATTGTGAGTTTAATAGGGGCTTTCCCTGCCTTATAGCATTCTAATAAAAGCTTTTTGATCCTTGACTCATAGATGGTCCGGACCTGTGAATTTTTTAGATGACTCCATGTAATTCCTAACTTCTTAAACTTCAGTGGGGATGGAAATAGTTTGACTTTTAGATAAAATATTATTTTCTTTCCCATTTACCTTTTTATGCTTCTCCTGAATCTTGTATTTGAAAGATGAATTTTCTGTTTCCTTTTTTTTTTCCAGAAATGATTGAAAAACCCTTATTTTATTGAATATCCATCTCTTCCCTTGAAAGATTATGCTCAGTTTTGCTGGGTAGTTGATTTTTAGATGCAGTCCAAATACCTTTACCTTCAGAATGTCATTTTTTTCATTCTAGAATCATAAATATTCATTTTTTCATTCGAGGCCCTTCAATCCATTAATATAGAAGTTGATAAGTTCTGGGAAATCCTAACTGTGACTCATTGATATCTGAATTATTTATTTCTGACTGCTTATAATATTTTTTCCTTAACCTGATAATTCTGGAATTTAGCTACCATAGCCCTTGGCATTTTCATTTTTGGGTCTCTTTCAGGATGTGATTGGTAGATTCTTTCAATGACTATTTTGGCTCCAAGTTTTAGGATATCAGGACAGTTTTCTTTAATGATTTCTTGAAAATTGTTCTTCAGGCTCCTTTTTTATAATGGCTTTTTTCAATGAGGTATTTTATATTTTCTTTGATTTTTTCATTTTTTTTTCATTCTTGCTATGTCATAGAATCATTAGTTTCCATTTATTCAATTCCAATTTTTAATAAATTATTTTCTTTAATTAGCTTTTTTATTTCCTTTTTCATTTGTCTAATTCTACTTTTTTAAGGAATTGGTTTCTTCAGTATATTTTTTCCCATTTGGAAAATTCTATTTTAAGCAGCTGTTGTCTTCAATTTTTGTGTTTTATTTTTTTTCCCCAAGTTGTTGACTTTTCTCTTATTCTCCAAAAAAAACAAATTGAAACAAAACAGAAGCCTACCAATGGCTTGTCACACTGGATTCATTGGGTAACTTCTTTATGCAGTTTTAGGAGAATTTAATATATTACTAAAGCAAAACATGTTATGAAATATGATGTGTACTGAGAAAGACAATGATTAAATATGAATAAAGTAAGGTTATAAAAAAAGCAGGCATATTCTACTTCATACTCCTACATCCTAAGATGTAAAGTCTGGACTAGCTCTCTGGAGGCCTCATGATTACCCAGAGTCAGGATAGGCAAAAGTCCTTGGTCTTTAGGGGGAGAAGTGAAGGAGACAGACAAAACTGCTAGGAGTTTTGCCAAGGATTTCTCCTCGATTCTGAAGTCCAGAATCTCTACCTTTCTCTTCCTAATCCTGCCCTCAAGTGAATTCTGGCATTTTGTCATCCCACCCTCTTATCCTTGCCTACAATTATCTTTATACCAAATATTGAGCCAGCATCAATGGTGAGAAGAGCCATTTATCCAAACATATCCTAATAGAGTCATTGTTTTATTTCAAATAGGTAATTAGCCTTAAGTGCTCGGTTATTTGATTCAAGTGCACCTATTCAAAGCTTCAGCCCTTTACACTAGGATTTATACTTTTCTTCTTTTCCACATCTTATCACCAAAAAGATGGCTTTATGCTATAATGCAAATGGTATCATGATTTGACATTGAATAAGGCCAGTGCACAAAGGCCAGATATATACATTTTATTCTTCCCCAGAGTTCTCCAATTGTTAATGGGGTGTGGGAATTCTCCTTTTTCTAACATTGACTTTAGCTCTTTTGGTGTTTGTAAAATAATTGCTAGCTCCCTAGAGGGCCTCAGGGTCAACCAGAGTCAAGATAAATTGAAGTCCTTAGTCTTTAGGGGGAGAAGTGAAGGAGGCAAGCAAGAAGAATCCTGAATTCTTGAGTCCAGAGTCTCCAGCCTCTCTCCTTGTCCTGCCACCAAATGCCTCTGGCTTCTTCCCCCCACCCCTTTTCTCCCCCTCTAATCCTTGCCTATGATTATCTTAACACCAAACAATCAGCAAACACCAAAGATGAGGAGAACCATTATCCAAATATATGCTAAGAGAGCAATTATCTCACATAGAATTGGTAATTAGCCTTAAGTGCTCAGTTATTTGATTCAAGCATACCTTTTTGGAGTTTTAGCCCTCTACAGGTGTTCCCTCAGTTTTAGGGATCGCTTGTATATAAAGAAATGTTTACTTAAAAGGTATAATGAGCATATAATGAACAAAGTTATTATAGCAACACCACTTCCCCCTTGGAAATGGGACATTATCACCCATTATATCTCATCAATCTCTGAGAATGAAGGAGATATGATTTATAGCTTAACATAATTTTTATATCACTTAGTGTCACTAAATTTCAAGTCCAAAGGGCATCCTATCCCAACCCAGCTTAAATTTGAGTTACCCTGGCATCTCAGGGCTTTCTTACTAGGATATCAGCAATATTTTACTTGAAATCCTGCCTGCAAGATTACCATGGTTCAAATCTAGATATGGGGACTCAATGACTTCATCTAATGTCCAAGAGAACAAAAACAGAGCAAAACCCCAAGTCCTATTCTCAGGATCACAGGGTCTCTGAATTGGATGGTGGAGAAGAGGAACAGAACTTATTTTATTGATTGGGGAGCTATGTGTTACTTGTATATTAGATAGATCTGTTTGTCAGCAAGATAATGGGAAAAGATTTGAGGCAGGGATACCACTCAGTAGGCTATTGCAATAGTTCAGACATAAGGGGACAAGGGACTACCATACGGTGATAAAAATATCAGAAGAGAGAAAATGGAATATATGAGATGTTGAGAAGATAGAATTGACAGGATTTGCCATCTAACTGGATATGGGGAATAAGTGAGGTTAAAAATAAAAGATGACAACTATTTTGAGTCTTGATGACTAGGAGGATAGTGGCCCTCCAGTTGGAAGTCATAATGAATTCAGTCTTGAGCATATTGAATTTCAGCGTATGGAACAATCAGTTCAAGATGTCTAATAGGCAGCTGCAGGTTTAAGACTAATAGTTAAAAGAGAAACATTAGGGTTGAAAAAATAGAGGTGAGAATCATCTAACAAAAGCCCCTACTTCCTTGTTATCTGCATGCCAGTTTTTGTTAAAATCTTGTCTTGTTCTGGTCTCTCTACCCCCCTCTAGGTTTTCTAATTAGTATAATAAGTTTATAAATAGCTAGTATGAGATAGCATTTGTAGGAAATAAGATTACAAAGAGTAATCTAGAAGTCATTTATAGACTGCCCAATAAATTAAGTGAGCATATCAGTAACTTGCAAACTTTCTCATAAATTAGTAGAACATAGGGGCCATTAGAACTCATAAATGAACTATTAATATATCCTAAGACTATGTGTTAAATTAAGGGAAGTTAGGTAGGCTTCACAAAAAAAGGCTCTTATTCTTGCTAACTGCCCAGGATCTGTAAATCAGAGATAAACTCTAGAAATCCACAGTAAGAATACCAGCAAACCTTATGCTAATGAACTAATGCTAAAGTGTTGCTGATTACTTTGAGATGACTTGAATATGTTAATGCACTTACCCTAAAGTGGTATGGATAAGTGTTATCTCATTCTCCATTACCAAAATCTATTAAAAAATTGATCTTCTGCTACAGGTCCATGCTGCCCGAGTGTACCCTTCTGTTTTCTGCAGTTATGTAAGTGACTCTCTGTACTCTTATATCCCTCTTTATTCTCTTTCTCCATGCTGTGTAACTCCCTTCACCACTTCATCCCTATATGATCTGCCTCTGTAACTCCATGCCACTTGTCTTTATCCTTTCTGTGCTTAATTATAAAGGTATTGAAACATTATTCCCCACTTGTAAGTATCAAAAAAAAGTGCCTGCCCCTCCCAATCAGAGGCATGCCTTAGCAGTCCCATTCCCTTAATCATAAACTGAAAGAATGGGGAATAAGACTAAACCATTCATAGTTGCCCTTACCTCTGAACAATATGGGCACAAGGAATTCATGGCTAGAAAGAAAGGATGAATAGCTGAATGTTATATCCCCTCCCAGGAAATATTTCTTTTACCTGGGGCACAATTAATAATTACCAATTCTCATTCTTTGTCTCTGGGTTGTTCTGAGGGAAGTATTTATAAATCTTAAAATACTATATAAGTGCCAAGCATTATGCTTATTACCCACGTATACTCAGTTTCTATACCTATATATCTCACTACTCTAATATATCTTAGGCAATCACAGGAACTTTGTTAAGTCCTTGTGAACATGTACACTTCAATAATATATTATAGCTAGGTTAGAGTCTAAGAACAATCTTTTAGAGCAAAATTGCTAATGCTTACAACAGTAAACATTATAAAGTTATATATTATGCATTCATAGGTTACAAGTCACTTTATCTCTTTGTGTCTGAGCCACAGTGAGCTTGTCTTTTTTTCTGTAAAAGAAGGAAATTGGATGAGGTGATCAGTAAAATTCCATAATCAAAATTCTATAATAAATACACCATTATATATGGTCTAGTATGATTATTTCAATGTAGTTTTGATACTGGTTCATATGTTAGATATAAACTAGTCATAAGATCATTGCTTTGATATTGGAAAGGTCTTTAGAAGCTATTGAGCTCAATTCTTTTATTTTTAAATTTTTTTATTTATTTATCAACAAATGAGGCAATGAAAACATGAAGAGGTAAAATGACTTGCTTAGGGTTATAGAACTTGTAAATGTTAGAAGTAGAATTTCAACTCAAGTCATGCTAACTTTGCCATACTATTTTACGCACAAATAACTGTTTTATTGGCTTGCCCAAAATCACCCAAATAAGGATCATAGTAGAATTTGACCCTTAGTCCTTTGTCTGCAGAATCGGGGTTTGTCCCCTCATACTCCACACTTGTGTAACATATAGACATATTTCTACTTTTCACAGTCTATGATGGGTGAGAATACAGAAGAGTTCAGTTTCTCAGATTTATAAGCTTACCTCTTCCATACATATTTAATTGAAGACTATGAAAGAACATGAAGTAGCTTTGAGGAAGCGTGGTGTTTTCTCACAAGAAGACTGATTATTCTCCAAACTATGGCTACTGATTTTTGGCATGGAACAGAAATCTCTTTCTGATCAAATGTTATTATCTCTATTTTATAATTGAATAAACCTCATCCTTATTGAAACCACACCTGTGTTCTTAGCATCTAGGCTCATTGATGAAAAATGTTCATTTTGCCCACATTTTGATGCAATAGATGGTGGCTGTTGAAGGATTAATGTAGCATAGTTCCAAGAAGTTAATCTATTTCTCACCAGAGCAGGTGTTTTGGAAAAGAATGATGATGAATGCTCCCTCCTACCACAGAATCCCTCCCTTGTGTGCTTTTACTGTACTATCAAAGGATATCATCTTGAGGAAGTTCAGAATGTCCAGCCCTCTGCCCGTCCAAATTGGGCACAAAGCCTGAAAGCTTTGGGGAGATAGGGCCTAGATTGACCATGACCCAGAGACTCTGATTCATGCTAGAATGGTAGAAATGGATGAAGCATTAAAAATAATCTAATTCAATTTCATCATTTTACAGATGAGGAAAAAAATTATGAAAGGCTGCTAGATGGTGCATTATATACAGACCTCAACTTTCAGTCAGGAAGATTGTAGTTCAAATCTAATCTCAGACACTTAGTAATTGTTTGACCCTGGAGAAGACACAATCTCAGTTTGTCTCACTTTGTTCAGCTATAAAATGGAGCTAATAACAGAACCTACCTTGAAGCACTTTTGTAAGGATCAAATGAAATAATTGTAAAATTACTTTGTCCAGTGGATGGTACATAGTAGGTATTATATAAATGATTATTATTCCCTTCCTCTCTGGAAATCATGGGATATGAAATTTATTGAAGAAACTGGGGATATTTAGTTTGAAGTAGAAAAGTTTTAGAGGAGAATCTTATAGATAACTTACTTTTTTTGACTTCCAGTCATGAAGAAGAGGAATTAGATTATTTCTGCTTGGCCCCAGAGGTCACAATTAGGAAAAATGGGTAGAAATGTAGAGAAGCAGATTTAAATTTGCTATTAGGAAAAGCTTCCTGATAATCATCTGTCCTAAATTGTAATGAGCTCCTTCAAGAACTAATGAGTTAATGAGCTTCCTCTCCAGAGGTTTTCATGGCAAAACTAGAGGAACATTGTCCAGGGACAGATTGGATTCCTGAGTACAGAATGATAGATTTTATTGATAACTTCATGACCCATGAAGTCTATTCTTTGAGATTAGTTCTTAGAAAGTTTTCCTCTTCCTTCATCCTTTCTTATTTCTTCTTGTACTGTTCAATTTGCCTGAAGACTATTCAATTATTATTATTGAGGATTTTTCTACCCTTGGGTGAAATTTTATTTCATCACTTCTTTTTCCAAGCATTCATCTGGGCTGATGACAAGTTGTTAGTATATGGTAATGCTGGCGAGTTAAATTTATTTGTTGTTACTGTTGTTCACTTGTTTCAGTCATATTCAAATCTTCTTAACCCAATTTGTGATTTTCATGGCAAAGATGCTGGCATAGTTTGCCAATTTCTTCTCTAACTCATTTTACTAATGAGGAAACTGAGGCAAGCAGGTTTAAGTGATTCCAGGATCACATAGGTAGTAACTTGCTGAGGCTAGGTTTGAAATTAGGTATTCCTGGCTCTAGTCCGTATACTCTAGGCATCATTTCATCTAACTGTCCACTTAAATCTGTAATGAGTATTTATTTCTTTGACTCATATATTCTCATATCTTGGGAATAACCCAATTTCATTGCCATTCTTGCTTTGATCATAAACCCTGGTCCCCAAAGGGGTTGCTTGTTTTCAATTCAATTCAACAAATATTTCCACAAGCATTAATTAAATACTTACTATACACTGTGCTAGTTATTGAGGATACAAAGATAAAAACAAAATAATCTTTGGCTTTAAGAAGGTTAAATTAAACTTGGAAACAATATATACAAAAGAAGTAAATCAAAAGTATTTACAAAGTAATTTCAAAGGGGTTGAGTGGATCAGGAAATGATGCAAGTAGGAGGTGGACCTGAAGCTGTGTTCTGAAAGAAACTAAATACTCTGCAAGCCAGAGTTGAGTTAAGAAACATGCAGCTCAACCATGGGACCATGTAAAAAAACATGGAGTGTGTGAAGAAAAAGAATAGAAAATAAGACTGAAAAGATAGGTGAGAATTAAATTCCAGAGGAACTTAAATATGAGACTGAGTCATGAAAGATTTTTGAGGACAGGATGACATGGTCTGATTTTGGCTCTTGGAATAGTGATTTGGCAGCTGAGTGAAGAATGAATTTTAGAAGGAAAGACTGGAATCAGAAAGAACAATTAAGAAGCTATTGTAGGAAAATTGCTAGTCCAGGAAAAAGGTGATAGGGGCCTTTATGAGGATGGAGCATATGAATGCTATTTTGGATGTAGAATTAACAAGATTTGACAATTAATTGTATATATAGGATGAGGGAAACCTTGGCCATCATAATCTCATAGAATTCATTTTTAATAGCTAATAATTAACATGTATATAAACACAATGCTTTAGGAATTATGCTAAGCACTTTACAATTATTATCTCAACCTTGGGAGATAGATATTATTATCCTCGTTTTACAGATGAAGAAACTGAGAGAAACTGGGTTAAGTGACTTGACCAGGGTCACATAGCTGGTTAGTAAATATCTCTAAAACCAGATTTGAACAAGTCTTCCTGACTTCAGGCTCAATGCTCTAGCCACTGTATTAGCTCTGCTCCATTTGGCTTATTTGATTGTTGTTCTTCTTTCCATTAATATCATTGTAGTAATTGAGTAGATTGTTTTCCTTTTTCTGCTTATTTTACATTAGTTCATATGGGTCTTCCTAGACTTCTCTGTATTCATCATGTTCATTGTTCCTTCCTGTGTAATAATATTCCATTATACTCATGAACTAAAATTTATTTATTTGAATGCCTCAATTCATGGATATTCTATTTCATTCCTAGTTCTATGTTGCTTCAAAAAGTGATGCTCTCAAAATTTTGGTTTATATGGGACCTGTTTTGTTTAATCATTTACCTACTGTGAGGATATGTCTATCATATGCACTATCTCTGAGTCAAATATGGGTATCTAATTTTCTTGAGGCAGCTTGAAGGCTCAGTGGACAGAGTGCTGAGTGTTGAATCAGAAAGACCTGAAAATTATTAGGTGTATGATCCTGAGCAAATCATTTAAACTCTGCCTCACTTTCCTCAATGTAAAATGAGAAAACAATAGCTTCTAGCTATTTTGATGATTAAATCCAACAATATTTGTAAAGTACCTAGTAGAGTACTTGGCAATAGTAGGCACCTAATAAATTATTTTTTGCTCTAACAAAATGTTAAATTGCTTTCCAGAAAAGTTGAATCAATTCACAGGTGTGCCAATAATGCGTTATTTTGATTATCTTTCCACTAAACATTGAGATAATTCTTGTTCACATATGGGTAGGATTTTTCTGAAAACCCACCTAATTCTGAGATTCTGTGCTTCTCTATATGTTCTATGCTCTACCAAATGGAAATACTATCATAAACACACACTCTCTCTGTCTCTCTCTTTTTCATATCATTTTCCTGCCTTCAAGTATTTGCTCACACTATTCTATGTTTTGAATGTTTCCCTCTTTCCTCCCTCTCATGGTTGAAATCGGAACTCTTCTGTATTGTCCAACTATCATTTACTTTCACTTACATGAAGCCTTTCACAATTAATGACTCCCTCTCCATATCTCACACAGTACTTTATTTACATTTATCTTGGGCAATTTCACATTATATTTTGGACTACTTCAAGGCAGCATCACAGTCCATGTTCTCAAAGGCATCTGGTTAAGACCAGGAGAGTTTGGAGCTTTTCCTCAGCAGCTTGTTTACAGACAAGGAAACTGCATATTTAATCATAGCAATGTGCTCAGAGAATAACTATAAGAGGAATTATACAGGGTTCATGAATTAGTGGAGGGAATATTTGCTCATATGATGAAGTCATTGATCTTTATAATAATGGATCATGTTTTATTAGTTATTTGTTTCTGTTGCATTCCTTTCCTAGACTATAAACTCCTTGAAGGCAAGGACTGGATTTTGTTTAACTTTATGTTTCTCCCAGAACTTAACACAGCTTTCTTCACATAATATAATTGCTTAGTAACTGGTGAAACAATTTGACTATCCTGAATTTCTAGAAATTTCTTCGATTTAGTTTTTGGCTTGACTTTTGGGCAAATATCTCCTCCCCACTATATTGTATGTTAAGCTGGAGTTTGAAGTCCTGGAGAGGCAATAAATAGTACTCAGAGGAGGCTGGGTACCACCAGAGAGGCCTGAGGAAACAGCAGATGCCTTGTGTATGAGGCTTAAGGCTGCTTTTAATGAATTCTGCTAGGTGGCATCGGGAAATGACATGTTTAATTAGTCCAGCTGAGAATAAGTATCACTATTTCATTCCCCTGGGGCCTTATAATTAAGATATTTATTGAAGGGATTGATTCTTAGAACCCCCAAATGAAGTCAAGATCTTATAGATTCTAGGATTGATCCTTGTAGTGATCAAAGACTATAGTGGTGTTCCTATGCAAAGGTTTTCTTTGGGAATCTTGGGTTCAAAACTCAGGAAATAGCCACAATGTGCATATTATTCAATTATAAGTCACATCAAAGATTGCCAAGATACATTGGGTAAATTTACCCAACACTGGGTGCCTTGTTAATTCCCTGAATAAATTCCACAGCTCACGGTTTTATCATTTATTCAGAATATGCAATCCACTTTTTAGTGCTTACCCCCACTGGAAAAATCCATTAAATATTAATTTCTTGGTCTCTGAATATACATCATAGGAAATCAAGAAGAGTAAGTGTCCTAGAAAAGTGAAACTATATAGCGTAAGAAATATATCAGAGGGAGGGACTCTTCATTTCTCCTAGAAGTAAAAAAAGTAACCTTCCCTTTTCAGATCTTTGAAGTATTAACGATATCCTGCTGTTTAACAGAATTAGTGTGCCTGGTACATTTCCTTGTTTATCTCCTTGATCATGAACTTCCCTTTTCTTTTGAAATATTCTGAAATCTTATTGGTTTGTATGACTATTTCTATGACAGTGTGACAGGTTAGTCATGTAAAACTTTTGTGCTTCAGATTACTTCTCTGTAAAAATTACTGCTACTGCTATGACTACAGCTGCTGCTGCTGCTGCTGCTGCTTAGGCCATTACCACAGTGATCACTATGAAGACTATGACTAATTACATCCACTAAGATCACTACTATGGGCAGCTAGCTGGAGGCTAGATAGAATGTTGGCTTTAGAATTTATATTCCTGAGTTCAAATCTGACCTTAAAACACTTACCAATTGTATGTCCCTAGGCAAACCACTTAACTCTGTTTGCTTTTGTTTTTTATCAGTAAAATGAGCTGGAGGGGGAAAATGGCAAAATATTCCAATATCTTTGCAAAGAAAATCCCAAATGAGGTCACAGGTTATTGAACAATTAAAAAAAAAAAGATCACTACTCCAATGACTATGTTAATCAAATACAAGATAAAAGTAGTTTCACATACATAAAAATGTAAAGGGCTAGAATTGAGCAGATGCACTTAACTTAGCACTTAAGGCTAATTATCAATTGGACAATTCTCTATTAACATGTTTGGAGGATGACCCTACTCAACTCTATGCTGGCTCCATCTGTGGGTGTGATGAGAGAAGGGAGGAGAGATCATTGGTGCAGTAGGGGAAGGAGGATCATTCTTGGGTGGTGGAGAGAGAGGAATGAGGTGTGGAGATTCCTAGATCTAATACCCTGACAGAGACCCCAAAAGACCAAGAATAAAGACTTTTGCTTATCCTGACTCTGGCTGATTCTAAGATATCCAGGGTACTAACATGGGCACAATAATAAAAGACACAAGAATACTTACACTAGTCTGATTCTTTGCCATATACTGGACATATGTTGTAGTTTAGCCTAGGACCTCTTATCTCTTCTGATAGCATCATAACTAAGGCCCTTATCACCTCATGCCTGGATTATTATAATAGTCTGCTAGGTGGTCTTCATATTTGAAGTTTTTTCTCACTACAATCCCTACTCTCCCCAGCTGGCAAATCAGTCTTCTTAAAGTGCAAGTCTGACCAGGTCACCTTCCCATCCTCTGCAATTCAGTAATTCATTAATCCATTACTCTGCCTAATTGCTTCCAGGATCAAAAATGAAATTTTCAATTTCTTTTTACAATCCTTCTTAACTTCACTCCTTTCAACCTTTCTAATCTTCTATCTAATTCCCTCTACATAGTCTACAATACTGGTCTCCTCTCTAAGTTTTTGGATCATCACTCTCTCCTGCTTCCTTTCCTACCTATCTGACTGTTTCTTCTAATTTTTTTTTTGCTGAATTTTCACCCAAGTCATGACCTTTGAACACTGTCTCACAAGATGCTGTTCTGAGCCCTTATCTGTTCTCCATATATAGATTCATTTAGTGATCTCATCAGATCCAGTGGAGTTAATTATCATCTCTCTGCTTATGATTCTCAAATCTACATATCTTGCCCTTAACCTCTCTGGTCATTTCCAATTTTTCATCTCCAACTGCTTTTTAATTATCTCAAACTGGATGTCCACTATATATCTTCAGTTCATCATATCCAAAACTTAGCTCATTATCTTTCCTTCTAAATCTTGCATACTTCCAAACATCTCTATTATTATCAAACCTCCATCTTTCCAGGTTCCAGGCTCAAAACCTCAACTCCCTCATCCTCAGCTACCCACTTCCTCTCCCCTCCCCTCCACTATATTCAATCTTTTGCCAAGACCTGTTGACTTCACTTTCATAACATATCTTGAATAAACCCTCTTAACTCTTCTTATGCTGGTACTACTTTAGTATAGACTCTTCTCAACTCATATTTAGACTATTGAAATAACCTAGTAAGTCTTTACTGCCTCAAGTCTCTCCCCACTCCAGTTCATCCTCCATTCAATAAAAAAAAATTATTTTCCTAAAGTGCACATTTGATGATGTTAATCCATTTTCAATAAATTCCACCTCTAGGATCAAATAAAATGTTTTACTTGGTATTTGGAGCCTTTCATAACATAATGCTTTCCCCCTTTTCTAGTCTTCTCATATTTATTCCTCACAAAGCTCTTTAATCCATTAATATCGAATTCTTAGCAGATTCACAATCAATCAAAGTCATCATGTTATCTTAGCTCTGGGCATTTTCTGGGGCTGTCCCTTATGCCTGAAATGTTCTCCTTTCTCATCTCTTCCTCTTGCCTTCCCTGGATTCCTTCAAGTCTTAACTAAAATCCTATCTTCTATATGGGCTCTTTCCCAGTTATTTTTAATTCTAGTTCTTTTCTTCCTATTTATCCTGTATATAGCTTGTTTGTACACATTTGTTTGCTTATTGTGTCCCCCAATGCTAGCTATTATAATATGTGCAATGCAGGTTCCAGGTAACCCAAGAGGTTGAGGAATAGAAAAGGAATACATTTGTAGCTAGGGTAACCAGGAAAGATCACCATGTAGAATATGGTACTTGAGCTCTTTGAGGGCAGGGACTGTCTTTTGCCTCTTTTTGTATCACCTGTTGTTTAGCACAGTGCCTGACACATAGTTTCTAATAACTTTTATTGACTGATTGATTATTCCTCAGAGGAGACACTACATTTTCCAATTTCTGGCATTGTCACTGGCTCTCTCCCACGCTTGTAATTTTCTTTCTCCTTATTGTCTCCTAGCTATCTTGGCTCTCTTCGAACTCCTTTTATAAAAAATCATTCCTATTCCCCCCTAATCTTACTACCTCTCCTCTAAGATTATTTTCAATTTATTCTGTATAAATCTTATTTGTATATAGTTATTTTGCATTGTCTTATCCAATAGATTATAAACCTTTTGAGGGCAGAGGTTTTATTGCTTTTCTTCATATCGCCAGGTCTTAACTGCCTAGCACATACATGCTTATTGACTTGAATGGAAATGCAACCACATACACAATCTCTTTATGATATTCAGCTTTATCTTGCTTGATGCCCCAGATGGCTCAGATATGAAAGGTGCTCAACAGATTGTATAGTGAGGGAAACAAATGGAGCCTGGTGAGTGACCAAAATGTAGCAGTAAGGAGTAAAAGTCATGAGGTTTCATTATTACAATTACATGCCAGTCAAGGAAAAGGAACAATTAGTTGAATACAGGCTCGTTGGGTTTAGTTACTCAGCCTTATGTATGCATCAGGTATAACTGGCTAGCATGATATTACATTTGTTTCTAGTTCTTTTTCACACAGAAATGGATGGAGAGAGCTAAATTTTAATATACACATCAACTACTACAGTAACTTGTGTATATATTTACATATATATACATATACATTCACATAAATGTATATGCATATGCACATATATTTATACATATGCACTATATATATATATATATATATATATATATATAGTTTTAAGATTTTGCAAAGTGGTTTTCTCACAACTTTGTGAAGTAGATGATACAAACATAACCCTCCACATTTTAAAAATAAAGAAACCATTTCAGATAAGTTAAAAGGTCATTGTGATATATAGGAAAGCATGCAAGTCTTGAAATGATCAGCAAACATTTATTAAACACTTAATTTGTGCCAAGAGCTAACATTTTTTGGGGGGAGAATAAACATGCAAATATGAAGAAGCAGCTAGATGGTATTGGATAGATCACTGGACCTACAGTTAGGAAGACCTCTGTGACTCTGGTCAAATCACTTTATCTCTGGTTCAATTTTCTCATCTGTGAAATGGAGGAGGATAATAACACTTACCTCCTAGAGTTTTTATGAGGATAAAATGAGATATTTGTAAACTATGTTGCAAACTTTAAAAGACTATAAAAATATTAGCTACTATATTTGCAATGCAGGTGCCAGCTAACATAAGAAATTGAGGAATAGAAAAGGAAGACATTTGTAGCGAGGGTAACCAAGAAAGACCACATGTAGCAAGTGGCACTTGAACTGAGTTTTTAAGGAAATCAGATAATCCAAGATGTAAATATAGGAAAAAAGACTATTCTAGGTATAGGAATAAGTCATTACAAAGGCACAGAGAGGCTAGATGGAGCATTGCAAATTGATATCAGCAACCAGGATGATAAAATAGGATCACAGAGTAATAAGTAAGAAGATTGGAAAGATAGGAAAGGCCCAGTCTTTTTAGACACAAGCAGAGTTATGTGTTTGACATATATCATACCTTTTTCATATCCATCTTGTTCCAGATTATTGTTTCTCATTTCTGATTCTCTGCTTCAAGTCATCAGCAATTCTAGGTGTTTGTTCATCTGACAAAAGCTTCCCTGATGCTATCATAATTTTATCACCCCAGTTTTTTCCTTCCATTTCCAAACTCCTCAGCTATTGCATGCAGCATTTAGATCCTGTTCTACACCAGATCACAATTGTTGCTCCATCGTTTTTTCACTGTGGTAAGGTAGTGTGTTTTAGGCCAGACTTTCCTCAGACTCAGGCTCTCTATTGAAATGAAATGATATGCTTGTAGATAGTATAACATTCAATCAAAACATTTACTTAACAGGAGGGAAGAAGGCATTTAGCATTTTATTGAATGCAGTTCTCCCACCTTCACATTTTCTTTCTTTCTTTTTTTTAAAAAATCATTTATTTATTTATTTATTTATTTATTTATTTATTTATTTATTTGTTTGTTTGTTTGTTTGTTTGTTTGTTTGTTTTTTCCACATTTTCTAAGATATGTTCCCAGAAAGGAGAGTATATCAAGCCTGAGGAAGTTTTACTTCTGTGCTGAGTTTTTTATCTCATAATTAAAAGGAAAGCTATGTTAATGCTTTGAGCCTTAGTCCACAATCAGTTTCATTGTATTATTAGAAAAAAAAAAAACTATCTTCCCTATATGGCATTCATATTGTTCCTGATATATTGGACATAATAATCATCTGGTTTGATAGAGAAGTTTCCAGTTGGAAAACTACAGGTCCCTGTTGGAGTTCTTGTTGTAAATGGAGATTATTTGGCAATGGACCAAATCCTTTAGCATGGCAGCTGTTTGGAATAGCATTTTGTCCAATGTTATCACAATTTAATCCTTACGTTTCATTAAAGCTCTTGGGTGAATGCCATCTAGAACTATTCATTTATTTACATATACTTTGTTAAAAACTAAAGTCTTACTCTAAAGTTTTCACAGGGTTGTGAAAACAATTCTGAATTCTCACTGACTGTGCTGGAAGAATTTAATTCTGGTCAGATTTAATCACAAGAGAAATCTTCAGAGATTGAACAACAACAGACTCTGTATCTGTTGTTCAAAAAATAGTCAAGCTAAGCAGAAAGAATATCATCATCACTGGGTGATGTTTTTTCTTGATTATAGCAACTTATAAAAATCTATCTTCTGAGTCATGGCTGGATTTTGCTCTCCATTTGTAGAAAGGCTACCTACCTTATATGAAATCACTCATCTTTAAAATAATAACAATAATAATAGATAGCAATTATATAATTATTTAAGGTTTGTGAAGTACTTTATAATTTTCCCTTACATCAACCCAATGAGGTAGACGCTGGAGATATCCCCTTTTTGTACATAAGGAAACTGAAACACAGTAAGGTTAAGTTACCTGCTCAGGATCACATAGCTACTAAGAGTCTAAAGTAGGATTTGAACTTAGATCTTCTGATTCATGTCCCACTCTGTATCCATTGTGCCACCTAACTAGCTATTAGTGCTCAAATGTGTATCTCTGCATTATTTAAAACAAATGCAATTTATGAACTTGTGATTTTTATTTAGAATCCCTATCCCTGTCAAAAAGATAATTGGGGAATTTCCTCAATATCTTGCTCAGCTAAAAGTGAGGTTGAGGGGAAGTGATCTCAGTGTCTCTGATACCTCATTTTCATCCAAGAGCTCTTTTTTTCCTATCATAAATCACTGAGCAGGCCCACTGATTCCTGTCTTTGCTATATTGAAATTATTGGATGAACATACCCTGAATAGTGTCATTCTGAATCAAAAATATGTTGCCTTTATTAACAATCATTACAACAGATTTCTTAATTAGCCTGCTAATACTGCCAATAACAAGTCTTTGTTCTCTTAGAAATGAGAGTTTTATGAACATTTTTAAAAGCATTTGAGAGAATTGCATGAATAAATCCACTAATAAGTGTTACACTAATATAGATTGTTATTTGGGGTGTAGGGAGAGAAAAGGGTAATGATGGGTTCATATTGCATAACATCATGCTATGAGCAGTCTGCCTGATACACATTTAGTGAGGCTAAAAATGAACTTTATCAAATTTTAACTGCTGGAGTTGGGAGAGAGGAAACAAAGGGGAAACTAAGGCAAAGTAGAAATCTCATGGATAAGGTAGACCCTTCTGGAGTTTAAGATATGAACAGGATCTAGTTTCAAAATCCTGCTTTTATATCTAGTACTTTTGTGACTTTGAGCATTTCTAAAATGAGAGACTGGAGTTAAATTATTTTGGGGTAATTTTTAGTTCTAAATCTATGTTCCTATAATCAAAACTATCAGGTTAGAAAGAAAAAAAAAAGGAAAATATAGAGCAATAAAAGAAAATTAAGATAATAAAGAATATTGAATGTATATACAAGATTAATGTTTAATAAACCTATGGAAAATAATTTTTGGAAAAAACCCCATTCATTGTATAATGAATGTTAGGAAAACCAAGTAGCATTATAGTAGAAAATATATTTAGATTCAGATCTCACACAAACACTATGTATCATAATAAATTCCTAAAGCTAAAACATTAAAAAGTTATTTAAAAAGATTTAATCAGCTGTGGAGGTTTTTAAAATGTGTTAAAAAATAAGAGTACTTTTTAAAGTTTACAATTAGTCTTTTAAATTATATTTAATATTTTAATATTTATTTAATATTTTAATATTTTATTTTCCCCAATTACATATAAAATAATTTGTAACATTTGTTTTTAAAACTTTAAGTGCCCAATTCTCTCCCTGTATTTTCCCTGAAAAAAGAGTTGCTTTAAATATTTTTGTACATATAGGTCCTTTTCCTTTTAAAAATTCTCTTTTGGGGTACATGCTTAGTGATGGTATTGTTAGGCCAAAGGATATGTATAATTTCATATGATGTATGACTTTGACCATATTTTGGATTTCTTCTACCACAGTGGTACAAACACATCTCTTTGTTTTATGTCTCTCTTAGTATTTATAATCAGTTAGTCAATCAGTCAGCAAGTTTTAATAAGTTCATACTTTGTATGGCATTTTGCTAACTGCTAAGGATATAAAGAAAGATAAAAGTAGCCTCTACTTTAAAGGTGCACATATATTAATGAGGAAGATAACATAATTAAGTATATTAATGACATATACAGAATATGTGAAAATAATGTGAAAGAAGACAATATTAAGTTGCCAGGAGAACTGAAAAAGGACCCATGAAAGGGGAAGAGTTTTACCTGAGTCTTAATGAAACTAGGGAGAGAGATGAGAAGTTATAATATTCCAGATACGAGGGATTATTAGTGCACAGATGTGAAGATGAGAGATTCTGTGTTGGGCTTGAGAAACTATAAAAAGGTTAAAGTAACCAAATTGTATATAGAGTTTGTGCCTTTTAAATAAAAAAAAGTTGAGAAGGGGAAAAAATTAGAAGGAAAGATATTGCTTTCTATTTTGGATGTGCTGGGCTGAAGATTTCTATGGAACATCCAGTTGGATATAGCTAAGAGGCAGGCAGAGATGTATGACTATTTAGTATAGTAGAAAGACTAGAACTGAATAAATCAATCTAGAAATCATCTGCATACAGACAATAATTGAAGCCAGTAGAGCTGATGAAATCATTAAATAAGACTCTACAGAATGAAAAAAAGGACAGGTTCCTTTGGAGGATACCAATAATTAGTGGACATGACATTGATAAAGAACTAGGGAAAAGATTGAAAAGAAGCAATAATAAAAAACAAGGGGATAATCAGGATAGAGTAGAATTATGAAAATCTAGAAGGAACAGTAGCCAGAAAGTTAAGGTGAGTGACAGAATCAAGTGTTTTAGTGTTGTCATGGAAGAGCAAAATTGAGAAAAGGCCATTAGATTTGGCATATCAAGAAAGATCAATTAAATAATCTGTTATTAGGTGATTTCTATGTGTCAGGAACTGAGTTTGAGTACTGAGGGATATAAAAGTGACAAAAAATGAATTTCTGCTCTCAAGGACCTCATAGTCCAACATGCAAACAATTATACAAGATATAGGTAAGTTGAAATGGAAAGTCTTAGAGGGAAGAGAGGGGGATTCTAGCTAGGATATGAAGGAAGTTAGGAGAATCAAGAAGGAGAGATGAGCAGGGAAAGAGTTCCAAACATGAAGGACAAGCTATAAAAACTCATGAAGTCAAAAGTTGGATGAGTGTCACTGGATCATAGATATGGAAGTGAGTAAAGTATAAGAAGACTGGAAAATAGGTAGGAGGCAAGTTATAGAGGGACTGAAAAGTCAAACAGGAATTTTATATTGATTAAGAGGTCATCCAGAACTCAGGAGAGGGCAGTTTGAGTTGAATGAGAAGTTCACAAACAAGATTTAGATGAATGAAAGGAGGGCTAGATGCTCCATGATCATAGCGTCATTGGATAAGTTTATTTTTGTTATACTTCTCAAAGTATCCTGAATTGTTTTTGCCTCCTATTTCTCTGACTTTGTATAGGCAAAATTTGCCTGGAAAGTATTACTTCTTTATCTTTGCCTCTTAGAATCGCTTGCTTCTTAAAAGCTCAAGATCAAATATCGCTATGTAAATTAGACCATTTTTGATTTCCTTTTAAACTTCCTTTGTATAGATTTGGTTTATATTTATATCAATGTATGTTGTTTCTCTTTATAGAATGTAAGCTTCTTGAGGACAAGGCATTTTTTATTTCTGTATTTGTATCCTGGCCCTCTGAACATTGCCTGGCATATCATAAACCCTTAATAAATACTTTTGAATACTTGAAACACCTTGTTAGAATAAAACCTTTATTGTGGTATTTTGCTCTACAGAATAATTTCTCAAAATAACAACAAGAAAAACAAAGCACAATGGTTGTGTGTGTGTGTGTGTTTCCTATCAGTCTGTTATCCAGTGTGCCAAGGATTTAGTCATATTAGGGTTGAGATATTGGAAACACATAGCCAGTGCACCTTAATGATCCTCTGCTGAAAATGCTGGGTGCCCTGAGACCTGAGGAGAAGGCCTGGAGAGGTTCCACATGGCCTTTCTATGCAAGCTACAATATCAAGATTAACAGCACCAAAGGCTTTTTTCAATACATATTACTTTGGCTAGAGGACATTTTGAGGCTTGCTATTACCCTGTGCTCTAGAGACTCACAATAAGCTGGGATAGGAGAACAATATCATTAGCCAAATACTTAACACTTTGAAAAAGTAAGGGGAATATCTATAGAAAACAACTACCAGGATTTTGATTAGGTTGAAAATATAGATTATGTAGACCTCAAAGCAGGAGAGCTTACATCCTATTTTCTGTAAGAAGTCCCTTCCAGTTTTTTTTAATCAAACTTTTTGAGACTTCCCCAAATCTATCCTGTAAATATTTTCTTTATATGTAGTTGTTTTTATTTTATCTATCCTATTAGATTGTAAACTCCTTGAAAGTAGACATTATTATTATTTTTTGCCTTTCTTTGTATCTCAAATTTTAGCAGAGTCCCTAGCACACAGTATGTATTTAATAAATGCTAATTCACTGACTGACAACTAGGATTGAAAGCATCTGTTATCTACCCAAAGATGTGAATGTAACTGAACAGAACTGGCTGCAGTTAGCTATAGAGCTTTCTGTACTCTTTGCAGTGATTCAGCTGATACATACTCTTTTGGAGGTGATCCTTATTACATATATAAATTGGACAAGTCACCCTTTTTGGGTCTCCGTATCCTCATTCATAAACCAAAAGGGTTGTAGTTGATGATCTTTAAGTTCCCCTCTATTTCTTGACTTCAGATTCTATAATCCAATGATTATCAAAGATCAGGACCAAATAATTTGCTAATATTTACTGGCATAGGTCAAAATAATGTTTTGGAGAGATTGGGGCTCAGTAGTATAATTTGAAGAGACAGTATTTTTTTAATTGGGAAAGAATGCCATGGCCATGAAGGTAAGTCTCTAGTTCCTTGTTTACAAGGGACTCCTCGGGACTTTGCTTTCTCAAATGCTAGAAAGATGTATACAAAGGGGAAACATATGCTGAGGAGCAATGAATCACAGAATTACAACAGGGAGAAATGAACTCATGGTCATTTTCTTGAACAGTGCTAGAGAGATCAGAGTAGCAGTGAACAACATATACCAAGAGTGATGTGAACTAAATAGAAGCCATACACAGAAAGGAGAGGATAAGTTGAGGAAAAGGAAGGAAAGTTTTCCATATTGTTGAAGGGGCTCAAGTTTAAGACCTTCTTATAATTTCTGTTGGTTTAATAAAACTTGTCCTATATTTAATACCTTTGGAAAATGAGAACTTATGGATCTGAGGAACTTTTTGGAGAGAGAAAAATGAGACAAAAATTGACATTCTAAAAGTTTTCCTATAATGAGTTAAGAAGATTTTATAAAAGACCATGAAGTACTTAAAAATATCAATTCTTGGAGGATGGTCTATAAAGGAAATTGAACAGAAATAAAGGATCATATTAAAATATTCTCATAGTTTCAATAATTGCTATAAATGACATTTTAATTAGCACAACAGCTCCATCTCTACAAATATTCTTTTTTTCATTAACCCCTTAAAATATGCTAATTACCTGAGTCATTCTCACAATCCCTTGGTTGGGTTAGCAATGGTTTGGCAACTAGAAACCTTGCTATAATTAGCCTCTGTGTGTCTAAAACTGATCTGTGCTTCTGAAGATCAGCAACACATTTCCCAAGCCCAGGGGAGAATAGCATGGAACATAGAATAACTAGCCAAAGCAGGTGCCCACTCAGAGTGAAATGAGTGGAATGAGAAGAAGGGGTAGTAAGATAATGAACACAGAAGAACAGGGGAGGAGGCAGGAAGAGAAGGAGGAAGAAAAAAGGGAGAGGCAGCAAATGCTTCAGAATAGAGAATATTTTTCAGGGCTACGTTTTTCACTTGTTCCTACAAAATATTCATGTGTAAAATAAGGAATTACTCAAACAAGTAAAATATCACCTCACCTGAGCATTCAGGGTTATTCAGTAATAATATCTGACATTTATTTAGTGAATTAAGTTTTGTAAATTGTTTCATATATATCATTATCTTATTCCAATAAAAACTTTTTGAAGAGGCTAATTTTCCTGACTTTATAAAGGAGAAACCTGTCTTAGAAAGATTAGCTGGCTTGTCCAGATTCACAGAGGTAAGTATAACCAATGTAATGAGGCGGTATAAGACTCTTTACTCCCATTCTCTACTCTCATTGATTCATATTTCCTAATCTGACCAGATAATTTCTAATTTTTCCAGTTTCTGAATCTTATTCACAAATCATTTCAGCCTCAAGTTAAACAAAAAGTTTAATTAGGTTAGAAATATTATGGTAAAAATAGGATCATACACCAATAGGAAGCATGATAACCAGTCACTTTCAAGCAAGTTAGTTCAATTGTTCTCAATTTCTCTCAGTTGAAATTTTGTAAATGCTATCTATCCCCATAGTCTAAACCACTTCTATGCAATGGGAAGGTAGGAGTGAGGTGAAGGAGGCAAACTCTTGTCTTCCAACCTAAAAGAAAGAGAATTGTTTTAGCCACAGGCGTTAACTAACAATACATTTTAGTATTGGATGATTTGTGTTGAACCTACTGGGAATTGAAGTTGCCTCAAACTTCCAGCTATTGAGTCAACTATACACCACAATCTATTGGGGTACCAAGATTCCTGTCATATAAACCTTCTGAGTACAGGGCTTACTATACTCAATACACTTTCTATCTGTGTGCTGTTTCTTCCTTCTCTTCCCATCTCTTTCACTTTCTTTTTCTCTATTATTTGCCTTTGATAGGAATAAGTCGTAGGAAGACAAAATAATCTTATGCTGTTTTTGCTCTCAAGATGCTTCCATTTTACTGGAAGAGTTAATAATGACTCATTCATTATTAGCTCTATCAACATTAGTCCTGGTGTGTGGCTTTCAAAGGCTGGACAATGGAATATAACTAAGATCAATTTGCTTTTTAGTTTAAGAAATTATTAGTTCCACAAAGGTGCTTCATGCTTGATTTTGTGAAAGATTGGTTATCAGAACTCTAGTGGTCTTCGAGCAGAACTGTAACAAGAGTGAGGATGCAAAGGTAATATACATACCCCTTCAACAATTTGGAGACCACTAGAATAATTAATTTCCCTGTCAGCACAACTGAATTTGTCTAAAGTACTTCTTGAAATTTAGTACCATGCCTTAAAGTATCCTGTTGTAAAAAAGTATAATATAACATAGTATAATAATCCTAGAAACAGTTCTTCCCAAGCAATAAGTTCTAGTCTCAGACACTTATAAATTGTATGACCCTGGACAAGTAACCTAATCTCTGTTTACATTGACTTCCTCATTTCTGAAATGGAGATAAAAACAGCTCTTCCCTTTTGATTGTGATGGAAAAATTGATGTAATATTTGTAATGCACTTAGTAGTGTCTAACACATAAAAGGCTTATTCCTTTCCTACCCTCATCTCCTTTAAGAAAATGAAAAAGGCACTGGGGAAACAAATTATAATTATTTATAATGATGGTGTTGATGAATTTAAAGTGATTTGGAGCTGCAGATCTAATATGCACTGCCAGGTTTTATTTTTGCATAGTTTGTTTTCTATAGAAACAATGAATATGGGGGCAGCTAGGTGGTGCAGTGGATAGAGCACTAGCCTTGAATTCAGGAGGACTGGAGTTCAAATCTGGTCTCAGACACTTAACACTTCCTACCTGTGTGATCCTGGGCAAGTCACTTAACCCCAGCCTCAGGGAAAAAAAAAGAAAAGAAAAGAAAGAAAGAAACAATGAATATGTTATAGAATTAGGAGCTTCCTCCACTTCATGGAAAGGAAAAAAAGAAAAAGAGGGCTAGGATGAAGTAAAGAAGGTTGAAGAATTTCTTTTTAGGGCCTCCAAATATCCTTTTAATTGTGATTTAAAGAATCAAAGTTAGTCAGTAATTACTATGTATTAAGTAAATATTGTCTTCTTTTTAAAATTAAATATCTCTAGGAAAGATTGGACTTTAAATCCTCAACACCTTAGCATAAATTGGTTAATCAAAATTCCTTAAGATCAGAATAAAGTTAGTTAATAGATGATGGTGGTTGGGTAGATAGGAGAGGAATAAAAATGATGGAAAATGATACATTATGTTTTTTATAACCTCTTAGGGTTTACACAGCATTTTCTTCATCAGAACAGAGTAAATGTGTTCATTTTCATTTTATTTTTATACATTTTAATAGTGTTTTTCCCCAGTTACATGTCAAGAAGATTGTTACTATTCATTTTCATAAAATTTTGAGTTCCAAATTTTCTCCTTTCCTCCCTCTCTGCTTGTTTTCTCCCTTTCCAAAGATGGTAGGCAGTTTGATATAATTTATATATGTGTTATCCTATAAAACATATTTCCATATTAGTCACAGTTATAAAAGAAGAAACAAATAGAAAAAACATAAAGAAAAGATGGCTTTGATTTGCATAACTATCTGGTTATGGATAAATTTTTCTTTCATGAGTTCTTTGTACTTCTTTGGGATCATTGTGTTGCTGAAATAAGTTTAGTCAATCATAGTTGATCACATACCGTTGCTGATACTGTGAACATGATTTTCCTGGTTCTGCTCAATTTACTTCACAAAAGTTTACTTTTCAGATTTTTCTGAATTTGGTCTGTTCATCATTTCTTATTGTACAATAGTATACTATTACATTCATATATCATAGCTTGTTCAGCCATTCCCCAATTGATGAGCATCAGCTTAATTTCTAATATTTTGCCATCATATAAATGGTTGTCATAAATATTTTTGCACATGAATCTCTTTCCCCCTTTTTTATGATCTCTTTGGGATACAGGGCTAGTAGTGGTATTACTGTGTCAAAGGACACCCACAATTTGGTTACTCTTTGTGCATAGTTCCAAATTACTCTCCAGAATGGTTGGATCAGTTTACAACTCCACCAACAGTACATTAGTGTCCAAATTTTCCCAGATCCTCTCCAACATTTATCACTTTCCCTTTTTTTACCATATTGGCCAATTTGATAAGTGTGAGATGGTATCTCACAGTTATTTTAATTTCATTTCTTTAATAAAAAGTGTTAATCTTTTTTTTTTAATAGAGAAAATTGAATCTAAAAGTTTGGGTGCTTTTGCATTGTCATATAGCTCGTAAGTGGTCAAGTCAAGATCTGAACCCAGGTTTTTCTAACTTAAAATATAAGCTGTTAAGGCAGGGACTTTTTTTCACTTTTGACTTTATATCCCCAGGCCTCGTACATAATAGGCACTGAGATTAGTCTGAACTTCTAAGACTAATAATGTTCAAGACCTATTACAATTGACTGTAGCTATTTCTTATAGAAAATGGATTTTTTTGCACTGAAATAAATGTTGAGTATCATTAACTGCAACTGCATTTTATAAATATAAACTGAAGATCAGGGAAGCAAAGTCCCATAATGAGTTAGTTGTGAAACCAAGGCTAAAATCTAGCTTAGGACCTGATTGCATTCAATCAATACTGTTTTTTCTCTTCCATTTCTTCCTTAGTCTCCAAATATCTCAACATTATATAATCATCTTGTTTATTTATATAATGTCAATAATCCAATGAATACTGTTATCAATTTGCAAATAACATTAAAGTTATGGTATTTTTTCCTTAAAGTTGGCTCCTCTAACACTCTTTTCTTGCCATGGGGACTATACATATTTGTGGAAGAATTTTTTCCAGGATTATAGAAGAGATATTGCATTACCATTATTCTTATGAAGTCCTTAAGAGGTTTAAAAGCCTTTCGTATCTTCTGGCTACTAAAGGCAAAATCATTGATGATGACTTCTGAATTATCGTTTTATAAATAAGGATCTACAGAGTTCCTTGAACTTAGGGAAGTTATATTCCTAGGGAATTTAAACTATGAGTGGTAAATCAAGCCCATATTATTAAAGGACTCAACACTATTCATAACCAATCAAAAAAGTCTAGTCTAATAATATATGGGAAAAACCAAAGGAATAAATAAGTCAATTGCTCATACCAGGACATAAGGATGAATGGACATAAAAATGGACATGGAATAAAGATGATGTAGTTCACCGACATATCTATCTTAAAGAGTCATTGGAGAGAGGTAATGAGTTGGAAGCTCAGAAATGAATAGGACAAAATGGTCAGATAAGATGGAATCAGAAACTGTACTGTGATTTTAAAACAAAATTTTATATCTTTTGTTTTTACATTGCCTAATTTACCTTTGTATCTCTTCTTCCCTACCCCTTACAACAAAGATCTGTTTTTTGGAAAAAAAAGAAAAGGAGAAAGAAGAAAAAATTCAGTAAAACTGATCTATCTATCTATCTATCTATCTATCTATCTATCTATATGTTTGTGTGACATTATACATAATGTTCTACTGTAATGTATATGCTTCCTCTGCAAATGAGTTGGAAAAGAGGTTCCTTCTTCTATCTCTTCTTTATCGGGAAGCTTACTATTTATTATTTTGAAACATTATATCATTTTGCCAATTTTTTGAGCGTGGGGGAAACATCAACATTATTTGAATGTGCATTTCTCTTATTTGTGATTTTAAGCATTCTTTCAAAGATTCTTAAGAGTTTGAAGTTCTTTTTTTGAGATCTATTCACATACTTTAGCCACTTATTAACTTGAAACTGGCTTTGGCTTTGGGTATCTATCTATCTATCTATCTATCTATCTATCTATCTATCTATCTATCTATCTATTGTCTTTGTATTTTATATGACAAAGCCTAATCTGCAAAATTTGAAACAAAGATTATTTTCCAAGTAGATAGCTTGCCATCTTCTCCTAGATGAAAAATTCTAAACTTTTGTTTGTATATATGTGTGAGAGTCCATTTATCACACAGGTAAAACTTCACTGCCTCCTTATCAGAATAATATATTTAAACATGTAAAATGAAATTGAAAATTAGAAAGGAAATCAGATATATCAAAATAAAGATATGATTATTTTCATATTTAAATTCATGGACATCTTAAAATATATTTATATACAACTTGGTGATCCATGGCCCCTAGGTAAAGAACTTCTGTTCTTGTTGCACTCATTTTTTTTATGTGTGCACAAAACCTTTTCAATTTCATTTAATCAAAATTATCCTTTTTTAACCTTTTGTTATTGCCTCTATTTCTGCTTTGGTTAAGAAATCATCTCTTTCTATACCTATGAAATGCATACAATTTGCTTCTTAGCATTTTTAAAGTATTTGATCTTTAATATTTTAAACTTATTGTAGAATATGTTGGAAGAATATGATAGAAGAAAGGGCATATTGGGAGACAGCAGTCAGAATCAAAACACTTTTGAGGAGGGACAGGATAAAAGGAGAGAGCAAACAGAATAAATGGGTGGGGGGTTCACCTACCAATAGTAATTGTGAAAAGATTTTTGATGAAGACTTTGTTTCTTATAAGTATAGGAAATGAATGAAATTTATTTTAAAAAAAAGCACCCAGGATGAGAAGGCATAAATAGTTTTTGTTCTGTTCCTACTCTGGTGAGATCAGAAATCCATTAATATTTTGAAATATTATTTCCAAAAATCTATTCTCTGTGGCTTGAGCTACTCTTGTTATTTTGTAAGCATATTAAGTTCTTTTCTACTCACAGGTTTCTTATATTCCCTGCCTGGTGGAAAATCACCTGATGATTTTCTAATTTTCTAATCATATCCAAACTATGAGAAACTTGGTCTTAAACCCTTCTCAGGTCAGGCAGAGGAATAAAATTTTGCTTTATATTACTGAGGTCCAGGTCTCCACACTACTTCATGTTAGTTCAACCATCTCTACCCCACCAGAAACTTAGTTCCATCCCTGGATTTCTCTTTTCTGATGGGTGAATTTTGGCCTTTTGCTGGGATCCATGCCTCTCTATGCCATACTGCTTCCCAAACTGCCTCCTTTACCTTCCAACTCCTCTTTTATGTGTTGTCTCATTCAATTAGGTTGTAAGTTCCTTGAAGTTTTGGACTGTCTTGCTTGTTCATATTTGTATTTTCAGAGTAGTAGCAAAATACTACAGGTACTACAGAGTGCTTAATATTCCTTCAATTCTCTCTCTCTCTCTCTCTCTCTCTCTCTCTCTCTCTCTCTCTCTCTCTCTCTCTCTCTCTGACATTTTCTCTTTCTTTATCTCATTTATTTTTTTACAAACTTTACTAGGTTCTCAATTAAGTGATTCATAGTCAATCATTAGTTCTATATATGACTTTTTTTTAAAATTTGGGGACTTGCCAAAGCTTACCTTTTGCTGGCATAGAGTTTAAGGATCCAGGGCCACCTTTTTGCCATGATAAAGCACTAAGAAAGAGTACAATAAAAGATTAAAATAGTCATGTAATGACAATAGCTCACATTTCTATAGAATCTATCAGAATACTTTCTGCATAACTACTCTGTGAAGTAGATAGTGCAGATAGCACAATTCTAATTTTGAAGAAAAGACTCTGAAGCTCAGAGAGTTCGTGTTGCATGACTTGCCTAAAGTTACACAGGTAGTCTGTATAACTTCATGTTAAAACTAGTCTTCTGACACAAAGTCCAAAGATTTAGGTGAAAGAGCTGGAAACCTAGATAGCTCTTTGTAAACTGACTTTTTGTGAATATATAAGCATTGGCACATTGATCAAACAGATGGCATATTTCCTAGACCTCTGCATGAGACCCAGGAACTTGGCTCAGTCCAAGTATGGTTAACATCTGCCTCTTCTGGCTCACAGATTTCCAAAATGTGCTCTCAGATTGGTTTGGAGACTTGGGCTTTGGCCTGTAAGACAATGAGATAAAACGTATTTCCCTGCCAATGTAACTGAAAGCTACATTAAATAATCAGGTGAAGAGCCAGATCCTTATCAGCTTAAAGTATGCTTATATAGAAAATATGATTAGAATTCCCCAAATCTTCACTAACTTCTCATGAGTCCACAGCTTTATTTACATATTTTGAGAGATAATTTGGTGTTTGCATTATTAATAGCTCTTTTATATGTTAATACCATGACTGATTTTATAATGCTTTGAATGCTTCTCTTAAACTAGTTATATAGCACTATTAGAATAGTGAGTATACAATCAATCTTTCTTGAATACAAATAACTAGCCATTCTGACTTTTCTAGACACTTGGTTCTGATTTAAATGCATATTATATCTTTTACAGAAGAGACCTCAGAGACCATCTAAGTCAACTTCTTAATGAAAAGAATTCTCTTGGTAACATATACAAATTGTTAGCTTTTCCTTAAAGATGACTAATGAATGGAATCTCATTATTTCCCAAGACAGTCTGTTTCACTTTTAGATAGCCTTTAAGTGGCACAGTGGTAGAATATTGGTTCTGGAGTCAGGAGGACCCCAGTTCAAATTTGGTATCAGATACTTATTAGTTGGGTGATTCTGGCCAAGTCACTTAACTCTGTTTGCCTCAGTTTCCTCATTTGTAAAATGATCCAGAGAATGAAATGGCAAATTATTCCAGTATCTTTGCTGATCTATATGTGGTCACAGAGAGCTAAAAGTACTCAACATCAACAATACTTCTCAGAGTTGTTGTGAGAATCAAATTCTTCCTTTCCCTTCCCCTTTTCCCTTTCCCAATCTCTTTCTTCCATACTCTTCTCTGCCCTTTCCCCCTTTCTCCTTCCCTTCCCTTCTGTTCCCTTATTTTCCCTGCCCTTTCATTCCCTTTCTTCTATTTTGGTCCTGGGCCCAGTACAAATGAGTCACTAAAACCCTTTCCTTGTTCTTCCTTACTTTTCCTTCATTCTCCTTCAGGTATCTTCAGTTGAGTTGTGTGACTTTCCTTCAAAAACTTGATAATAAAAGAGCTATTTAGCTTGCTTGTCTGATTTTTTTGCAAACAGTCACAATTGCAGCCTGCCATATCCTTCAGCAAGCCTGTTGTCTGTAAGTAGACATTGTGCACTTAGAACAATAATTTCAGTTTCATCCTTGATTTCCTTCAAAGCTCTAAGAGTTCCTTATATCTAATTGTTTCAGTAATAGGTCTAGAACATCATGTGTCAGTATTTCATTTCTTACCTCATCTGGGTAGGTTTGAAAAGTAGGAACAGCCTAGAGTAAGAACAGCTCTAAGCACAGAACAGTCTTTTCTCATATTTTTTGATACCTGAATTCATTGTTCTGAATTGTGATCAAGTAAGTGTTATATATTTCTTTGGTCCTGCATATGTGAACCTCTTGATATTTACTTTGGAATCCTTTGAAAAGTATTCTTTTGATCTTTCTGCGACTATCTTATTCATAATTTGTATTTAGTCTGTATTGTATTTAGTTGCTTTCATAAATGGGAAAATATTCCTTTTCTTTAACAGACTGCTAAAAGAAGTGGGAAAGAGAGAGAGGAGTTTGAAGAAAATCAGAATTTTCTTAGCTGTACCTTAAGGGATCAGGAATAATCTTAGACATTTATTTTATAAATGGCATTTGGGAAATATTTGAGAACCACAGCAACTTCTTGAGCAGGGAAGTGGAATGATCAAGGCTATGTTATAATAACATTAACTTGGCCACTATATTTTAAGAGAACTAGTTCCAATCCCTTTCTTCTAATTTTCAAATTGAAAATAAATTAGAAAAGTTAAACTCCATGTTGGTGTAGATGACTTATAAACGATCATCTATAGTATAAAGGGATAGTAGCTATCATCTAGCTTAATCCTGCCACTTTACAGATGAGTAAACAGAAGCTCTATTAGACTAAAAAACTTTCCAAAACCCACACAAAGAGCAGTGTTCAGATTTTGAAGTAATTCCTAGTCTGATTCTGGGTTATCTTTCCAGGCTGATTAAACATTACTTCCCTTCACATACTTTTCTGCAACCAAACAGGCCTACTTCCTGAACTCCCTGTGTAGCTTTTGGCAGTATTCCCCTATATCAGAAATATTCTGCCTCTTCAGCTCCCTCTCTTGAAGCCCCTTTCAAGGGCTTAGCTTGACAACCACCCCTAGAAGAAGTTCTCCCCGCTTTTCTCAGTTTTTATAGCTTCATACTCCCCAATTTCTTTGTGGTCTCCTAGTAGAACATAGGGTTCTCAAGGGCAGTGAATGCTTCTGTTTAGTCTCTAGATCCCTAACACCTGGCATAATATCGTTCATTGTAGCTAGATAATAAAAACTATTGAACTGAATAGTAATAACAGAACCAGGATGCTAAATCAGGTCTTCTAGCTCTAAATTAGCTGGACAGCTTACAATAAGGCTATTTGGATTGAAACAGATGTCTGAAGATGATTCCTGAAGCCAAAAGAATGAATGAAAAAAAACCAGTAAACATTTATTAAGAACTTAATCTATGCCAGACACTGTGCTAAGTGCTAGAGATATAAATCAAGCAAGATGATCCCTACCCTTAAAGATTTTGCGTCCAACTGCCTCCAGTTCCTTTCTAGCCTTCTCATACCTTACATGTCCTCTTTCCCCACATCTACTCCCCAGTAACACTGATTCCTTGATGCTGCTTGAACAAAATACTCCTCCCTAGTCCATACATTTTTACAGGTGAACTTTTGTCTCTAGTTCTTGGCCTCTCTTCACTATTTCAAATTTTAGCTAAAATCTGTCTTTGAGGAGGTAATATGATCTGGAGATAACTAGTCAGAGTGGCTAGTAGTGATCCATTAGACATTACATCAAACTAGTGGCAGACCTATTTATGGGTGTATGTGTGGGGGAAACATACCAGTAAAGCAGTTATCTACTCTGCCAGTACTTAATGTAGGTTTGGGGACATGGCAGTATGCCTGTTTCTCTGAAACACTTTGGGGATTAGGTAAAAAGGGGAGATTCCATTTTCACGAGTCATTATTCTCTCCAACTTTGTGCTTCTAACATAAAAAATAAAACAACAACAACAACAAACTTCTTTTTGTATTAGAGACAGACCCTAAAATTTCTAGAGAACAGGTGGAATAATGGGAGTCATGCTGGATTTTGAATTGGGATGACCACATTTGAATATTTACAATTATTTACTAATTTGTGACCCTAGGTCATTTATTAACCTCCCTATGACTCAATTTCTTCGTATGTAAGATAGGTACACTACTACAAAATCAAAGACAGTACTGGCTTTGGAGGCAAATGAATCATAAAATCATAGAATCTGAGAATTGACTTGGACCTCAGTGGCCTAATTCAAGTTGTATCAGAAAAGAGTCTCCATAGTCATGTGCCTAAAGAGTGGATATCCAATTTTTGCTTGAAGAAAGGGGACCAACCTCTTCTGGGGGAAGCTGGGTTCAAATCTTAGTTCCACTATTTACTACCTCTCTGAACTTGAGCAAAAATATGTTCTTCTCTAAAAGTGTACTGCTTTCTGGAATTAGGTTTCTTGGGGGGCTTCTGGGAGCAGTATTCATTTTAATTTAGTGTAATTGCCCCAAATGCAGCCAGGAGTTAAGGTCCAAATCCTTTATTATTTCTTTCCTTCAGTTGGGGCTTGGCTAGCTTTTCTGGAGGCCTTCTGGATCTTGCTTTCAGTGTTCTCCACAGGACAGTCTGCCACCACTTCTCTGTCTTCCTCAGTTCTGCCGGACTGTGTTCTCTGACTTCTGAATCTCCTTTACTGAATCCTGGCTTGTAAATCTCCCAGAGTCCATCCTGGTTGAGGCTCCTAGCTTATATATGCTCTCTTAAAGGTGTGAATCTTGTAGAACTCTAATAAGTACTAAGTACATTAGTGAGATAGAGAACTGCTAAGTACTATGATAAATTAGATAACTGACAGCATCTTGTAAGAATGCTAATATCTGCTTAATAAATGTTTCTTGGCCTGAACTTGTTTTAAAAAGACCGCATTCATTTGTATAGTTAATTCTTGAGAAGACTAAAGTTTTTTTTTTGTTTTTTGGTTTTTTTTACAAATATCTAGGATGAAGATGCAGAAGAAAAGTTATTTTGTTTAACCAAAATTTTAAAAGTAATTTTTCTCTGACATATTTATTTAGAAGAGAATGAATATATCAAATATATCTATCAAATACACACACACACATATATGTATGGAGTCTTGATGAATCTCTCTTAGCTCTACAGAATATGGATATTGATTCAGGTTGGGTCAAGAGACTCAAGTGCACTACTTATCCAAACTGTTGACCATATTGACTGGCAAGAGATTAGCTATCCTCACCATACACTTCTACCTCTTTCTGTACCAAAAATTTTACTACATTAATACTCCAAACTCTGGGTAACATCTACCTCTATAACTATTTAGTATTATGCCAACTAACATTTTAGTAAGGTTATTTATTTTCAAGAAGGAAGTTTAAATCAAAATTTGCAAAAGAACACAGTTTTAGGAGAAATAGCAAGAAATACCAGTAGTTCTAGAAAGGACTACTACTTTTCTCTAAATAAGAAGTGTAGCCACTACTTTTTGGCAGTATAGTAAATATATAGACCATTGGACTTAGAATCAAAAAGATTTGGATTTTAACATCATCTCAGAAATTTACTAGCTATGTTACCCTAGACAAGTTAAACTTTCTGAGGCTTGGTTTCCTCATCTGTAAAATAAAGATCATAATAAAAGTTAATCACAAAATTGTAAGTGGTAAGTGAAATGTGCTTACAAACTCTAGACTAGAGTATTATACAAATATGAAATCTTAGAGATACCTCACTTTGATGATTATTGTAAGAAAATATCTCTATAAATTTTAATGTTCTATGTAGTATCACATGATCAGCAAGATGACTAAATAAAACATCAGAAAGGGAAATTATGTGCAAAATATAGGGGAACCAAAACTGAATCCACAAGATAAGACAGAAATACTACAAAAAGCAAAAACATTATGAATTAACATTTGAGAACTTTTTTTCCATAGGAATAATTTGAGAGATTTTGTCATTTGCTTTGTTGGGCTCTAGTATAAGATTCTTGACAGTCAGGAATAAAAGAACATTAGTCTTAAGATCCTCTGCCTTGCTCAGATTTTGGTGTGCTATATTACATTATGCATACCAGTTTTTTTTTTAAGACATTGAGAAGATGGAAATTATCTAGAGGAAGGCAAACAAGATGGAGATAATAACAAAAACTAACAAACACATTTACATAATGCTTTTCAAGTAAGTGTGCTTACTTTGTAAAAATAAAGTAAAAATAAAGACTTCATTTTTCATATTACATTCATTCAAATTTATGACTCCTAGTCCCTTTACCAAGTATACTCACTCTTATAATAAATATTTTAAAAGAAAAAGAAACAGTTCAGTAAAACCAATCATCTGATGACCCAGCAGCAAGCAACTAAGGCAAGGAACATATATAGCTACAATCTTATAGGGGAAACAAAGGCAGATAAGTGGGGTAAGGATACTGGGTGAATGGACAAGCCATAATTCCAGGAAAGGTTCATAACTTAAACCTGACAGGGTAAGGGTCAAGATAAGAAAGTCAAGGGCAGGAGACAGTGAGGTGAAGGGCAATACTCAAATAGAGGGGAAAGTATCCTAGCAAGGATCGAGATAATGCATATGGAATGTAAAGTGGCTAGAGCTCCTTTTTTGACTCAGTTCTCGCACTCTTAAAGAGGAAGAGAGATATAATTTTATTCAGGGAATAACATTATGAGACAAAATATAGCTCCTGAAGGTAAAACCTTTCTCAAAGAAGGTGCTTTCTTAATGTTAAACTACCTTAAGGTAAGATTCATTAAACGATCATTGTCTCTTAGCATAGTTACACATCTTTCACTAACATGGAAAAATTCTCCAAAGAAACCTTTTCCTTTTCTATTCAGGGGTAAGATAAACCCTTCAATCCCAGTCCCTCCCTTCAACTTCTGTCCTATTCTCCCAAATTCTAAATCTTGTTGAATGACCAACAAATTTATTATCCTTTTTTTCCCCTCACCCATGGACTTCTTTATGCTGCTTCTTTAGCTCTTTCTTTTTCTAACCTTACCACTCCCATTCATGCAATATCTCACAATGTTACACCTTCAATAAATTACATTTACTCAAATCATCACAAGATTTGGTCCATGTAATATCCTCCTCTCTTCCTGATTAAGTGTTTCTTAAACTTTAAGTCTTTTAGGTCCTTTTTGGACTTTAAGGACCTTTCTTTTATCTTGAATTTAATCTCTTTTTCTTATTTAAATGCTCTACAAATATGAGAGCATTTTGTGTTTCTTTTATTTGAAATGTTTATAAGTCAAATATTTGTTCAATTCCTTTTCCCCCCTTGGGATGTGTATTTGGGGGCAAATATATTCTTAATAACCACTTTTTAGGGAAAGGCCCAACTTATTTTTGCTAAGAATTAGGATCAACTTAGCAGAATATGCTACTTAGGGTTATAGCTTTACCTCCTTTGCTTTATGAAATAAATTATTCTATTCTCATCTCCAATTTAGAGTGGAAGGGGGGGGAAGAAGGAAGAAAAAAAGGAATTTCCATGGTAACTTAATTATATATTTTAAAGAAATAGCAAGTTATACATAACATATTTGCAATTTAATGTACAAACAACTTTTTTTTAATTATACCATGTTATGGGGAGTATTATTTTATTCTATAAATTAAAAATAAATTTTTAAAAAGCCTGAAGTTATCTTGGAATAGGTTTATTAGTGTTGCTTCATAGTTACTGGTATCCCTCTTATTTCCTTGTAAAGTTTGTTGTTTCTTATTGAACTACTTTATGCCTCAAATTTTTATATATTATGTTTTTCTCCAGTGGTGATTTATAAATTACGTTGAATAGTATATTATTTGAACTCAAAAGATGTAGGGAGCTTGTAGTATTTCCTACCTTATGGCATTTATGTTCTTGTTGTAAACAATTTTTGGTCATTTGCTTGTTTTTGTTTTTCTGGGAGACCAATGATATTTTCTATTATTTCTATTTGGCTTATTGAGATCAGCCACTTTAGCTTCTACAGAGATCATGAATTCTTCTAATTGTCTGTCTTTAGTTTCTCTTATACCAAATATTATTCATCTTTTGTATATTTCATCCAAATTATATTATTTTCTTTCTCAGATCCCTCATTTATGTGATGAGATCATGTCTTCCATGTCTTATAATCTGTTGTTTAATTCTGCATTGAAGGCTTTCATTTTTGCTTCAATTTCAATTCCTATTTTCTTTAAATAACTATTTATTTTTTGAACTACAGTTGAGTGTTTTGGTGTTCTATGTTCTCAAAGGAGAATGCAATATTTTTCTATAAAAGAATTTTAGTTTATTTGTCTTTAAAATTTGCTTGTAGTATTTCAGTTTCTGTGTTCATCTTAATTCGTTTTTCCTTTAGTTAATCACTTCTGTTCTAAGTTTTTTCTTAAGCTTTCATTCTTGGACTTTTGATCTTCTAGCCTTTCTCCTTGATTCCCAGTTTCTTGTCTCCATTTCCCCTCCTCACCCTTTGATCTCTTTCTGTATTACTGCCATATGGATTCTGCAAGGCTGTGTATTTTCAGACTATTCATTTTGTGGGGTGTGAGCCCAAATGAGAATTTTTTACAGAGCAAAGTTAGGGTGAAAAGGACTAATGTCAGATCAGTGCAGTCCCCTATTTCTTAAGCAGAAAGCTTTTTGATCTCTATTTGGGAAGTAGACCTATGTCTACTAGGCACCCTACCTCACTTCCCTCAAACCTCAATAGTCTCCTTTCTTGAATGAGTGGGCAGAATCATCATCTACTGCTCCTTATGGAATATGAGGATTTCACACTGAGGATTTCATTGCTTCAGTCAATAGTGGGGAATAAGTAAGAAATGATTCCTTCTCCCAAGATAGATTTTAAAGCATAAACCTGGTAAGTTGGTTTTATTTCCTACACTTATTATGTAGGTTAGTTTGGGATGGGGAAACCTAAGTGTTGAAAAAAATAGACACACCTTATAAGACAATTAGATGGATCCAGAATTAATGGAATGGCTAGATTCAAATCATAGCCCTTAATAATTCTAATGTGCTGCCATTTTTGGAAAGAAGTAATGGATGCAGAGGAGCAGCTAGATGGCACATTGAATAGAGCACCAGATCTGAAGTCAGAAGGTCCTGAGTTCAAATCTGTAATCAGACACTTAATACTGCCTAATTGTGTGACCTTGAGCAAGTCACTTAATCCCAATTGCCTCAGCAGAAAAAAGAAGAAGAAGAAGAAGAAGAAGAAGAAGAAGAAGAAGAAGAAGAAGAAGAAGAAGAAGAAGAAGAAGAAGAAGAAAAAGAAGAAGAAGAAGAAGAAGAAGAAGAAGAAGAAGAAGAAGAAGAAGAAGAAGAAGAAGAAGAAGAAGAAGAAGATGATGATGATGATGATGAAGAAGAAGAAGTAGTAATGGATAAAGTATCCACGGTATCTTTGCATGACTCTGTAAGGAACATCAGGAGGTGTTTATGATAGTAAAATATCTAGATTTAATGTTATATGAAGATCAGTTGAAGGATGTGGGGAAAATGGAAAAAAAATAATGAAAACTAAGTGGAGATTGGTGAGGAAATTGATAATTGCATTCAAGTATTTCAAGAATAGTTATATTAAAGATGGATTGGATTTCTTTCATTTGGGTCCAGAAGAAGGAACTAGGAGCAATGGGTAAAAGTTCAAATTAGGCAATTTTAAACTTAATTTTAAGAAAAAAAACTTCCTAATAATTAGATCTGCTGAAAAGTAGAATAGAATGCCCTAGGAGAAAGTGTATTTCACTACTTGAGGGAGTCTTCACATAAAGGCCATTTGATTACTGCTTAGTTGTTAGAAAGATTATCTTTTTATTATGCATGGGTTGGTCCAGATCAAGGCTTCTTAGTCTTTTCCCACTTGTAACCCCTTCTTTGCTTGAGAAATGTTTATGTTACTCCATATATGTAGGTACATAAAATATGTATACAAATAAAACATTTACTGATAATAAATCATAGTTTTGCAATCCCCAATTCAGTTACGAGATCCCATATGGGGTTCAAGCTACAGTTTCAGAATCTGAGGTCTAGATGGTCGCTGAACTCTCTATATGTATATTCTGTGATTCCTTGATTCCATTTTTGTGGGTTGACAATAACAATAGTTCATATTTACATGGGACTTCAAATTTACAGTGTTTTTCCTTGTAACAATCTGGTGAGGCACATAATGCAAATACTACAATTCTTTTAATAGGACCTGTGATTTCACCAACATAGTGAGTTTTCTAAAGAGGAACTCTCAATACAAATTTTATCACCTAACATTTCCTAAACAATCTATAAATTTAGAGAGTTACTGAGGAACACTTAGAAGTTTAGTGACAGTACATAATATCCTATGTAGCAGAAATACAAGCCTTACTCTTTCTTACTTTGAGGACAGTTTCTTATCTACTATACTAACACAATTTACAGGTGCAGTTCAAATCAATAAACACTTATTATAGATAGGATTATTTAGTGATCATGTCTGCGCTGTGCCAATATAATAAGAATAATGAATTCCAAAGTTAATTTACAGTTTTGTTATGCTAATCAACCTAACAGAGGAATATTTTTCAGAGCTAAATAAAAAAAATTCAATTGGATTAATAAATAATTTAGACTATCCAGAAGGAAAAAAGAAGGAATAGCACTTTCAGTCTTCATACTGTAATATAAAACAGGAATCATCAAAACTGTGGTATTGCTTAAAAAATAGAAAAGTATACTCACAAAGTAGATGAGGGAAGGTAGAATCAGAAATAATGGAACTCAATAACTCAGTGTTCAATAAACCTGAAAACATAAATTACTTAGGGAAGAATTCCCATTTTAATTAGTGCTGCAGGGAAAATTGTAAAACAGTCTGGCAGAAATTGTGCTGAGACCAACTCCTTCTGCTATATTCCACAATAAATCCAAAATGGATACATGACCTGAATACTAAGATTATGTCATCAAAATATTTGAAAATAAGTACATAATAGATCTTTCACACTATGAATAGATGATGCATTCTTAAACAAACAAAAGAGAGAGGCAATTGCAAAAGACAATACAGATAATTTTGATTAAAAAAAATATAAAGCTGTTCCATAATTAAAATTAATGCAGCTAGAATAAGAAGGGAAGTTGTTGTTAATAGTTAGTTGTTTTAATCATGTTCAACTTTTCATGATCCCATTTGGGGTTTTCTCGGCAAAGATGCTGCAGTGGTTTGCCATTTCCTTCTCCAGCTCATTTTACAGAAGAAACAAGCATGGTTAAGTGACATGCTCAGGATCACACTGTCTAGGTGTCTGAAGCTCTATTTGAACTCAGTTCTGATGCTCCATTCACCAGCTCCAGGGTGGGCACTCTATTTACTGACCTACCTATCTAGTCCTTAAGAAGGTAAGCACTCAATTAAAAAAAAAACCCTAAACAACTTTTTATCAAATTTCAAGGTGTTTGATATCCCAAATACATAGACAACTAACAGATCTATATGACTTATAATAATTGTATAACAAATAAGTTGTCAAGAGTTATAAACAAAAATTTATAACTATCATACTAAAGAATAATTCAAATAACTGGTAGGAACCCTGAGGTTTCACCTCACATCCAGAAAATTGGAATAATAAAAATGAAAAAAGATTGGAGTAATCAATACACAAGAAATAGTACAAAGAACAATCATAGCAATTTAACACATTGTTGATGGAGCTATGAATTAGTATAAAGATTCTGAAAAATAATTGGAATTATAAAAGTAAAATAACAAAATATCTATACATTTTGTCCAGAGATTCCATATACAAGAAGAAAATCACCAACAATAAGAAAATTTCATTTTTTCAAAATAATTCTAACAATATTTTTGTGCTGGGAAAAAACTGGAAACAAAGAGAATACCTATGAATCAGAGAATGGTTAAAACATGTTGGATGATATTTATTAGAGAATGGTAAAAGTTTTGTGGCACATAAATATAATGACAAAGATGATGAATATAGAGAAACACAGAAAGACATACATGGTCTAATATAAAGTAAAGTAAGTTGAGCCAAGAAAATAGCATTATGCATGATGCATCAAAATTATGTGTAATAAAAGACCATTAAAAATGGAGAAAAATTAATTGGAAACTAAATAATTCAATCCTAAAGAATGAATGGGTCAAACAAAAAAAAAATCATAGAAACAATAGATAACTTAATCCATGAAAATTCTAATAATGAGAGCAAACCAAAACTTATGGGATGCTGCCAAAGCAGTTCTTAGGCGAAATGTTATATCTTTAGATGCTTACATGAATAAAATAGAGAAAGAGAAGTCAATGAATTAAGCATGCAACTAAAAAGGCCAGAAAAAGAATAAGTTTAAAAAACCTAATTAAATATCAAATTAGAAACTTTGAAAATCAAAGGAAGGATTAATAAAATTGAAAGTAATAAAGCTTTTGAACTAAGAAACAAAACTAAAAGTTGGTTTTATTAAAAAAAACAACAAAATAGATAAATATTTGGCTAATTTGATCAGAAAAAGGAAAGAAAAAAACAAATAATTAGCATCAAAAATGAAAAGGGTAAATAACTCCAAATGAAGAGAAAAATTAAAGCAATTATTAAGAGGTATTTTGCCCAAATCTGACAGTCTAAATGAAATGGATGAATATTATAAAATATAGATTGCCCAGATTAACAGATAAACAAATAAATAGTCCCAATTAGAAAAGAAAAAGACATTAATTAATGCCCTAATAAAAAATCTTCAGGGCCAGATGAATTTACAAATGAATTCTGTCAAACAAACATTTAAATAACAACTAATTCTAATATATAATCTATCCAGAAAATAGGAGTAGTCCTACCAAATTCTCTTTATGACTGATACCTAAACCAGGAAGGGCCAAAACATAGAAAGAAAATTAGAGACCAATTTGCTTAATGAATGTTGATGCAAAAATCTTAAATAAAATATTAGTAAAGAGATTACAGCAACTTGTCACCAGGATAATATAGCGTAACCAAGTGGGATTTATACCAGGAATGTAGATTCAGTTCAATATCAGACAAACTATCAGCATAATTGATCATGTCAATATCCAAACTAGGAGAAATCACATGATTATCTTAATAGATGCATTAAAAATATTTGACAAAATCCAACACTCTTTCTTATTAAAAGCACAAGAATACATAGGAATAAGTGGAGCTTTCCTTAAAACTATAAATAGCACCTATCAAAAAATCCTCAACAAGCATTTCATGACATGCCAGCTAGAAACACTCCCAATAAAATTAGAGGTGAAACAAGGTTGCCCATTATCATCACTATTTTTAATATTGTAAAAGAAATATTAGTTGTAGCAATGAGAGAAAAAAATTGAAGGAATTAAAGTAATGAGCAAACAAAACTACCACTCTTTGCAGATGATATGATGGTATATTTAGAGAATCAACTAAAAATCTGTTAGAAACAATTAATGATTTTAATGAGCTTGCAGGACATAAAATAAACCCACCAAAATCACCAGCATTTCTATATGTTACCAACAAAGCCCAGAAGCAAGAGATAGAAAGAGAAATCCCACTTAAAATAACTATAGATAACATAAAATATTTGGGAGTCTACCTGCCAAGACAAAGCCATGAAGTATATGAACACAATTACAAGATACAATTAGAGCTAAACTACTGGAAGAATATCAAGTACTCATGAGTACATGAGTAGGCTAAACTAATGTAAAAATTACAATTTACCTAAATTGGTCTCTCGTTCAGTATCGTATCAAACTGCCAAAAAATTACTTTATAGAGCTAGACAAAAAATAACAAAATACATCTAGAAGAACAAAAGTTCAAGAATTTCAATGTAATTAATGAAAAAAATGCAAATAAAAGTAGCCTAGCTATTATAGACCTAAAACTATATTATAAAGCAGTGGCCATCAAAACCATATGGCACTGGGGAAAAATAGAGTAGTGGATCAATGGAATAGCATAAATAGCATAGATTCATAAGACACAATAGTCAGTGACTATAGTAATCTAGTGTTTCATAAACCCCAAAACTCCAGCTTCTGGTTAAAAAAGTTACTATCTGACAAAAAATTGTTGGAAAAATTGGAAAATAGTATGGCAGTAACAAGGCATTGATCAATACATAACACCCTCTACTAAAATGTTGACATGGATTCATGATTTAGACATAAAGGCTGATAATATAAGCAAATTGGGAGAATGAGGGATAATCTAACTGTCAGACCTATGAAGAAAGGAAAAGTTTATGATCAAGAAAGAACTAGAGAACATTATAAAATGCAAAATTGACTACCTTAAATTAGAAAGATTTTGCACAAACAAAACCAATGCAGCCAAGATTAAAAGGGAAGCAGTGCTTCTAATAAAGGCCTTATTTCTAAAATATATAGAAAATTGGCTCAAATTTATAATACAAGTCATTTTCCAATTGATAAATGGCCAAAGATATGAATATACACTTGTGAAATGAAGACATTTAAGCCATTTCTAGTCTTATGGGAAAATGCTATAAATTACTATTGAAGAAAGAGATGCAAATTAACTCTGATGTATCACTTCACATCTCTCAGATTGGCTAAGATGACAGGAAAAGAAAATGATCACTGTTGGACAGAATGTGAGAAAACTGGAACCCTAATACATTGTTGGTGGAGTTGTGAAGTGATCCAGCTATTATGAAGAGCAATTTGATACTATGCCTAAAGTACTATAAAACTATGCATATGCTTTGATGTAACAATGTCTCTACAGGATCTGTATCCCAAAAAATATCACAAAAGAGGAAAAAGGATCAACATATGTAAAAATATTTGCAACAACCCTTTATGTAGTGGCAAGGAACTGGATATTGATGGATACCCATGAATTGGGGAATGGTTGAATATGTTAGGGTATATTAATGTAATCAAATATTATTGTTCCATAAGAAATGATGATCATACTGATTTCAGAAAAGCCTGAAAGACTTACAAGAACAGATGTTAAGTGAAGTGGGCAGAACTAAAAGAACATTGTACACAGGAACAACAAGATTATGTGATGATCAATTGTGATGGACTTAGTTCTTTTCAATGATGAAGTAAAGTGGGAGTTTTGCAAATGTGGAACATTACATATAATGCAAGATTTTTTCTAATGCACTGGTTTGGAAATTTTTAGCTCTTCTTCTTCCTTTTATTTAAAAAATAATTCTTATTATAAGAATAAAATAAATAAAATAGAATGGAGAAGATAAACATAGGGAAATCAATGCAATGCAAAACCCAGAAGTGACCAATAAAAATCTACTTAGAAAAAGTACCATCTTTGTGTAAACACTGAAATAAATGTTATTTATGTATATGGTAGGGGTAGTAGTATAGAGAGAAGAGAGAAACAAAACATTCTGAACTTTAGAAGTAACTGACAGGACTCTGGAGAAGCATAAGGAGGTAAACAGGAAAATGATAGTATAAGGGACTTAATAAGATGTATCTGTTTATATTACTACATGGGAGGATGATACTTGTAACACGTTAAAACATTCTCGTTATGGTAACTGGAATATATATAGACAGAGGGCATGAGTGTGAGTTGAATTTGAAGGCATAATATACATATTTTTAAATGATGAAATTAAGGAGAGAGGAATGTGTTGGGAGAAAGGGAAAGAGAGAAGTGGAATGGTGCAAATTATCTGCCAAAAAACAAAACAACAAAAAACAACAAAAAAAAAAAACAAGAAAAACGTTTACAGTGAAGGGCAAGAGAGGGAGGAAAGGGTGAATGATCGAGTGTTACTTTCATCAGAACTGGTTCATATAGAATGTAACATACATTTTCAGTAGAGTAGGAGGGGAATGTAATATTCGAAAGGGGGGGGTGATAAAAAGAGAGGGCATATTAAGGGAAGGTGTGGTCAATAGCAAAATACTTTTGAGTTGGGACAGGGTAAAAGAGAGAGAAAACATATGGCAGGAAGTACAATTAACATAGTAATTAAAAAAAATTGAAGCAAGTTTCTTTCTTGGAATATTAGTGTTCTCTGGGAAGTGATGAGCAGGATGCTCTCAGGAAAAAAAAAAACCTGCAAATATAATGTAGACAAAGTAGCAATATTCTGGGATGACCAGCATAAATGATTTTGTTTTTTTCAGTAGTACAATCATCCAAACTACTCTGAAGGACTTATGATGAAAAATCCTATTCATACCTAGAGAAGGAACTGATCAAATTTGAATACAGATTGAGGCATTCTCTATTTCTCTTTCTATCTCTCCTTTACTTTTTAACATAATTTTTCTTTAAGGTTTTTTTAAATTTTCATTAGGGTAGGAGATCTACTTTCACAACTTGATTATTATAGAAATGTTTTGTATCACTTTATTGTGGATGGGGATAAGGGATAGAATGTAGAACTCAAAAAATCTTAAAACCAGATGTAAAAAAAAATGTTTTGAGGGGCAGCTAAGTGGCACCTAGATAGAGAACCAACCTTGAAGTCAGGAGGACCTGAGTTCAAATGTGACCTCAGACACTTAACACTTCCTAGCTGTGTAACCCTAAGCAAGTCACTTAACCCCAATTGCCTCAGAAAAAAAAAAAAAAGTTTTGAATGAAATTTGGAGAAAATATTAAATTAATTAAAATCAAATCAAAACAAAAAGAAGCACCCAACATTGTTGTTGTTTAGTCATTTCAGTCATTCCTGACTCTTTCTGATCCCATTAGGGGTTTTCTTGGGAAAGATAGTAGAGTGGCTTGTCATTTCTTTCTCCAGCATGTTTTATAGATGAGAGAACTGAGCAAACTTGCCTAGGGTTACACAACATGTAAGTATTTGAGATCAGATTTAAAATTAGAGGGATAATTGTTCCTGACTTCAGGCCTCTATCCACTGTACCACTGGAAGTGTTTGTGTATGTGTATATAGGTGAAATCCCAATATATATACAAATAAATATATTAAGGAAACAAATATTAACAATTGGATGTTTATACAAATAAATATATTAAGGAAACAAATATTAACAATTGGATGTAAAAGGGAAGTCTTTGCAGATAAAACTGTATAGCTTAACTTTGAAAGATGAGAAAAGATCTGAGAGTAGGAAATGAGAAGGAATACATTTTAGGTATGGGAGTTTGGTCTGTGCAACTTTATAGAGATAAGAGATAAGGTAACAAGTTTGGGAAATAGTAATAGTACATTTTAGATAGAATCCAGAATTTATTAAATTGAATGGTATAAAATAAGGCTGTGAAAATAAGTAAAGAACATATTGTATAGGACTTCAAATATTAAGATTAAGAAGTTGTTTTTTGTCCTAGAGAAAATGGGACCACTTGCAGGGGAGCAGGAGAATGACATTGTTGAACCTGAATCTTTGGAATCTTATTTTATTTATTAGGTGGATAGTTTGGAAAGGGGAAAGCCAGTAATGGAGGAAATCAATTAGGACACTATTATAGAAACTGAGACAAGAAATAATAAAGATTCTAAATAGGATGGGGACAGTATTAGTTGACAGAAAAGGAGGGAACAACTTGACAACTGAATGGATATAGGTAAAATTAAAAAGAGAGTTAGGAATGATTCTCAGATTGTATGCTAGCATGACAAAGAGAAGGATTGTGATTTTGACAGACAATGTTTTTTTTTAATTGTTTAATCTATATTCCGACACAATTAGTTCTTTCTCAGAGTATGAATAACAATTTTCACCATAGGTCCTTCAGAGTAGTCTTGGATCATTGTATTTTTGAGAATAGCAAAATGATTCACAGTGATCACCTCACAACATTATTACTTTGTATACATTACAATTCACCATATTTGAGTTCATGGAGGCTAGTCCAAGTTTTTTCTTAGAGCATCCTGCTCATATTTCCCATAGAATAATAATATTCCACCATAATCACAGGTGACAGTTTTTTTTAGCCATTACCTAGTTAATAGACATTTCCTTAATGTCCAATTCTTTGCCCTGAGAAAAGAGCTGCTTTAAATATTTTTTACATATATGCCTTTTTCCTTTTTTCTTTGGATTCATGCCTAGTAGTAATACTGTTAGATCAAAGGATATGTTTGATTTCATAACCCTTTGGGCATAGTTCATATCTTTTGATGATTTATCAGTTGGGGAATGTTTCTTGTTTTTTTTAAAATAAATTTCATTCATTTCCTATACTTATAAGAAACAAAGTCTTCATCAAAAATCTTTTCACAATTACTATTGGTAGGTGAACCCCCCACCCATTTATTCTGTTTGCTCTCTCCTTTTATCCTGTCCCTCCTCAAAAGTGTTTTGATTCTGACTGCTGTCTCCCAATATGCCCTTTCTTCTATCACCCTTACTTGCTTCATGTGTTCCCTTTCCTACTACTTTCCAATAAGATAAGACATATTTCTATGTATGTTCTTTCTTTGAGCCAATTATGATGAGAGTAAGGTTCACATACTTTTTCTTCCCTCCCTCTTCCCACTCCCCTGTAAAAAATTTGTGGAAGGTAATTTATGCCATTCCATCTCTCTTTTCCTTTCTCCTCAGTATATTTCTTTCTCACACCTTAATTTTATTTTTGAAAAATATTATCCTTTAATATTCAATTTACATCTGTGCTTTCTATCTATATGCACTCTTCCTATCATAATAATGAGAAAGTTCTTATAAATTACAAATATCATCCTCCCATGTAGGAATGTAAATAGATAAATATTATTAATATTATTTTCCTTTTCTGATTCCCTCCTTATGTTTTTATTGAGACCAATATTTGAAAATCAAAATTTCTATTTAGCTCTAGTCTTTTCATCACAAATGTCTGAAAGCCATCCATTTCATTGAAAATCCATCTTTTCTCCCAAAAGATTCAGTTTTGCTGGGTAGGTGATTTTTTGTTGTAATCCTAATTCCATTGCTCTCCAGAATACCATATCCCATGCCTTTGGATCATGTAATGTAGAACTCTAAATCTTGTCTTATTTTGACTGAATCAAAAATGTGAATTGTTTCTTTCTGGATGCTTGCAATATTTTCTCCTTGATCTGGAAGTACTGGAATTTGGCTATAATATTCTTGGGAGTTTTCATCTTGGGATCTCTTTCAGGAAGTGATTGGTGTATTCTTTCAATTTCTATTTTATCCACTGGTTCTACAATATAAGGACTGTCTTTTTAAATAGCTTCTTAAAAGATGATGTTTAGGTTCTTTTTCTGGTCATAGTTTTCAGGTAGACCAAGATTTATAAATTATAGCTTCTGGATCTATTTCTTAAATCAGTTATTGTTCCAATGAGCTCTTCCACATTGTTTTCTATTTTTTCATTCTTTTGATATTATTGTTTCCCAATTTCTCATAAAGTCATTAGCTTCCATTTGCTCAGTTTAAAATTTTAAGGAACTATTTTCCTCAGTGAGCTTTACCTCCTTTTCAATTTTGGACAAGTTTTGGTTTTTAAGGTATTTTTCTCCCCATTAGCTTTTTGTATTTTCTTTTGAATCATTTTCATTTCTCTTCCCAATTTTTCTTCTATTTCTCTTATTTTGTTGCTCTTCCATGCCTGATACCAATTCTTATTTTTCTTGGAGATTTTTGGATATAGAACTTTTTTTCTGAGTGTGTGTTTTGATCTTCCTTGTAATCATAGTACCTTTTTTATGTTCAGAATCTTTTTTTTTCCTGTTTGCCCATTCCCAGCCTATTACTCGCTTTTTAACTCTTTATTAAAGTAGGGCTCTGTTTCTAGGATGGAGGATGCAATGTGCCAAGATTCAGGGTTTTTTATGTGGTTGTTTTCTAGGAATCTGTAAGTTTTCAGTCTTCTAAGGAGAAGTGTGTTTGAGTGACCACAAGCATTTTTTTAACCTTTGAATTATGAGGAGGGTCCCTACTCCACTGTGGCTATAACTTCTAGTGTGGTAAAACACCAGATTCCTTCTTCAGTGCTAGTAAAGAGGTCTTCTTCTGACTGCCTGTTTGACCCCCTTTACTGTCTCTGGGCTGAGACCTTGGAAAGTTGCCTTTGCAGCTGCTGCCACTTCTGCTACCTCTGCTGTTGCTATTGCCAAGGTTCTTTCAACCCAATGAGACAAACCTTTCCTGGGGATCCTCCATGTTGTTTTTGATGTTTCTCCTCTCTCTCTCTTCTCTCTCTCTCTCTCTCTCTCTCTCTCTCTCTCTCTCTCTCTCTCTCTCTCTCTCTCTCTCTCTCTCTCTCTCTCTTTCTCTCCCTCTCTCTCCTCTTCTCTTTTTCCTTCTCTTCCTCCTCCTCCTTTTTCTCCTCTTCCTCTTCCTCCTCCCCCTTTTCTCCTCCTCCTACAGTACAAAACCAAAAGGTATCAAGAGAACTTTAAAAAATCTTCTGTTTCTCTATCACCTTTTTCCTAATCCACCAGTTTCCCCGAATCCTCTCTCCATCAACTCTGGAATGTGAGTGTTTCTTTTTCTATCAGATATCTTTTAAAGCACTAGACAATAGGTTGCTTGACAGGTTTAATCCTACTGAATGAACAGACAACTTTGCTCAAGGGAGAGGGAGACTATTTAATGAGGACAAACAAGTACATGAGCTTTTGGGGGAAATTTCATACCAATATATGGTATGACATACCAATCCATCCAAAATGACTGCTATAAACTAAAATAAAATTCTTAATAGTAACTCTAAAAAGAAAAGACATATAAAGTTTCCAGTAAATAAGATAGAAATAGATTACCTCTCTTGGATCTAATCAGGTCTGCTTCAATACAAGATGAAGCAGGCTACTTAAGTGCAGGCCAAAGCAGACACACAAAATGAAAGGAGGAGGAAGAGCAAGAAAGGAGACAACCAGAGAGATAGAGACAGAGGAACAGACAGAAACATACACACACAGAAAGAGAGAAAGAGAGGGCCAGGGATAGGAGATATCCACCTTTCTGAGATATAAGTAAAATTTTTGTATCAAAGATCAAGAATCAAGGGTATCTTGCTAACAATAACAAATTGCTAATACTTCAGCCTAGTCATATTATTCATTAGAGTTCACTTTCTGGGTTCTACTGTTTCACTTGGAGCTTAGTGGGGGAAGACTATAACTATAATCTCTTCTTTATTACTACCATCTCCCATTTTAATCAGCTAGACCTTAATTTGGTGTCAGTTCTAATTTTAATATTGCCAAGAATAGCTACTTAGAAAATTAACTGGTAAAGGGACCTGCTCAAGAAAGGCAGAGCCAGAACTTGACACCATGAGCAAAATGTCTTGACTAACCTGTGAATTGAATTTGAATGAAGCAGAGCTGCACAAAGTTATCAGCCTCACTCACTCTTCAAATGATTGATGATAGTGGCAAGATAAAGGACAAGGTGACTTATGATAGCTTAAGATGTAGTAGGTGACCTTGGCCTTCCTAAATTAATGTCTTTCCCAGTCTCAGTTTGCTTGGGGTCAAGTCCATTCAATGACTAAGGACTAGGTAATAAATGAAACAAAAGATAGCCCAATATGCCATCCCAAAGATATTATTCTGGGAAGAGAAGATCTTCAGAGTTCCCAAAAGTTGTCAGAAGACTCTAAGAGTTACTTGACTTAAATCAGGACCATTAATTTATAACTGGAAGGAATTTTAAAGATCATTTAGTTTAAGACCTCAATATAGAGGAGAAACTGAGACCCAGAGAAAACTTCCTCCAAATCACACAATTAAAATAAAGAAGATCTGGGATCTAAACCCCGATCTCCCAATTTCAAGTTTAGGGTTCTTGTCATTTACTTTGCTTCTGAGATCAGCTTTTTTCTTTTTTCTTTTCCAGAACACTATGTTATCTTCTCCCAGCAGTCCCCATAATTCCATTTGGTCATCCGTGAATTTGCATTTGGAATTTATTTTTATCTATATTTTGAATCATCTCTTAGTGTAATGAATTCCATTAGTTTATTCCCTACTGAGTAAAGTAGCACTTGGTATTTGTCCTAAAGCAATATCTTTCAGGACAAATGGAAAGAAGTCCTAGAGCACTTACAATTATCTCAAAGGTTATTGAAAAAAATCCCTAGATTAAATTGATTTTTATTAACTTTCAAATAAACCTCTGCAGAGGGATCAGACTCTATTTTGGAGATTGTATCTTGGATATGTACTGATCATCTGGTCTATGAGGTATGACAGAAAGAGGGAAGAAAATAGAAAAAGGCAGAGGAAAAGGAAGAAGAATAAAAAGGAGAGAAAGTGAGGAAAGGATCAGAAGGAAGAAAGGAAAGTGGAAGAGGAGAAAAAAGGAGGGAAAGGGAAAGAAGAGAAAATGGACTAACGAGTTATAGAAGTGGTCTGGGAAGCAACATATCTCAATTTTAGCATTACTATCTACATGATCAGGGACATTTTCTCTATCTAGATCTGTTTTCTCAACTGTAATATGAATAAATCATTCTAGTTATTTTGGTCAGACCCCATACAAGATTTGGGAGGGGATTGCTTATGGAGGGAGGAGAAAAGAGGAGAAATTCTTTCTTCTCAAAGCTTCCCCTCAGGAGACTTAGAAAAAATCTTTGTAAACTCTTGCCTGTCTTTTTTCCCCACTCCCCATCCCCAACAATACAATGAAACTGACTTTCTATTTTCTGTGCATATTGTTATTAATGAAAGTTTATTGGATTAAAAGAAGAAAAAAAAAAGGTAGAAATTTTTGAATGAGCTACCATCAATCCTAAAAATTCCTCAAATCTAAATTGGCAATTTCTAGGTTTCCTCTACCTGGGCAGACCACAGAGTCAATTTTTCACCATGTCTCTGTTCTTTCCCTGTGACTCAGTGGAAATAGGAATGGTCAGAATAGTTCGGGGGTGGAGGTTGGGGAGGGGTAATTCTGTGGGTAGACTCACTCCTGACATTGTTCTCTGCTGCTCCCAGCTGGCCAACTCTTGGTGTTGCGCTTCTACTAGGCTTAGCAAGGTAAGCACCCTGTTAGTTGCCCCACTCCGCCAAGAAGGCAAAGGAAAGAAATTTTGAGTATTCTCTTTGCCTGATAGAAATTGTAGCTCTTCCTATTTCATTGCAGTCACATTTAATATTTTGCTGAGTCATTCCCCAAATGATGACTATCTCTTGAGCTTATAAGTCTTTGCTTTTACAAAAAGTGTGACTATCAATAATTTTAGTGTATTTCCATTCAACCATATTCTTCTTTACTCAATTCACCCAAGTCTATTGATGATTTCTGTTAATCTTGGTTGCCTGTAGTCCAGGACTAAATTCTGATATGACTGGTCTCTGGAGATGTAGTGGCCTCTATGTTCAAACTGCAACAATAAGAATTAACTTCCTTGTTCCAGAGATACTAAATCCTGAGGATAGTAAATCGGTTGGGCCATCATGGAATCCCTCAGGACTGCAGGGATTCATTCCAGGGTTTTGGTTTAGAAATGGCCGCAGCCTATAATTCTTTAATTGATTTACATAAGCTTGTATCTGTATGGTTTATCATCATAAATAATTCATGCTATGGTCTAGTGTATTTCGTTTGCATACACACTCTGTAGTTAGTTCCCTGCAGCCCTAAGAAACAAAATATTACTCAAAAATACAGGCAGAAATGTGAGGCAGGCAGGCACAAAAATATAGGAAGATCCAGTATAGATAATGCTTCTTATGATCCAAATTGCATATCATACTGTAATTTGTGAGTGTGGCTTGAGGGATAGCAGGTAGGCAGAGTAGAAATAGGATATGTAAGATAAATAGAATAGAAATATAAAATAATAACTGCAGCAACAGTAACAATGTATTAAAATTCCATAGCAATTAACAATTATTCCTGGACTCAAATCTCCTTTGATTGCTAAATATTGTCAAAGGGATATGAGTGTATGACTAATCAAAACGTGGTGGTGATCAAGAAAGCCAGAGGTCAGGCTCCTTTTTAAATACAATCCTACTATTTTTATTCATAGGGACTAATTATAAATGGACATTTGTACCATGGAGTGATTATGACTGTTTCTCACTGATCTAGGCTCCTAGGTTGATTTTTCAGAGGCTGCAAGATAATTCTTCTTCCCTCTTCACATCCTGTTCTCTTCACTCCCTCCCCCACCTATTTTATGAAATGTCAAATTTTCTTGTTCCCCTGAAGACAACTATTTGAAATAGAACTTCATTCATTCAAATAGAATTTGAATATTTTCCCATATTGATGGGATTTGGTATTTCCATTCTCCATTATTAAAAGGCTGACCAATAATGTATCCTGGTGATTAATATTCAGATAACCCTGAGTTCTGAGGGTTTTTTAATTGTTTTTGCATCATGGACCTTTTTGCCATTTTTAATGAATAGTATTGTGCAGTAAAAAATGCTAAATGCAATTCCTGGACCTGTGTTCAAATTTTTTCCAATTGAGAGAACTTTACTGAGCTTCCAATCCATTTTCATTGCCTTAGAGAACCCAGGGTCAGTTGCATACCACAATGAGTCATTGCTCAAACAGCAGCATCTATTATGCACTCAAAATATGATTTTAAGTGCTGTCCTAGGTACTGAAGGAACAAAACAGAATTTGAAACAGTCCCATCCTGAAGGAGCTGACTTTTTGTAGTGGATATTACACGAATACACACTTGTAGATATGCAAGACACTTAAAATGTCATTTTCCAAGATGGGGAGCATTAGTAGATTCAGGGATCCAGAACATATATAGGAGGTGATAATGAGTTGAGCTTTAAAAGAAAGCTAGAGAAAGTCAGTGGAGGATGAAAATTCTATTCCTCTCCCCATCAAAAAGAAGCAAAAAGCATTGTATAAAGATTACTCTTGAGGCATTCAGGCAATTCCTAATTCATTGCCTTTGGTTGGGTTGAGGAATACTCCTACCTTCATCTGCTTCATACTTCAGTGTCTCCTCTTACCTCCAAGTGCTCTGGGTTAAAATATCCCCTTGATTTCTTCATTTTAAAGTACTAAAATTCAGAGCTAAAAGGAACTTCAGGAATTATCCATTCTAACTTTTTTTGTTTTATAGGTAAGGAAAATGAGACTACAATGGTGAGGTGACTTGTCCGAGATTACTCAGGTTATAAATAGAGTCCTGGAGAATCCCTAGTTCTGCTACTCTTTTCATTTTCTATCTGGCATCTTGGATTTTGCATGTACTACTAAAACCCCCTTTTGTATGAGGATTGTCCTATTATTTTTGTCTTTCTTTCTTTACCTTTCTCAATGTGTTTTTCCCCTCTCTTTCTCCTATTGCCTTCCTGCTTCTGTCTCTCTGTCTCTATCTCTGTCTCTGTTTGTCTGTCTGCTTCTCCCTAATGCTTTTCTATTTTGACTTTAGTCATTTAACTTACTGGGACTCTTATTTGACCTTTAGAATCAGGGACTCAGTCAGACATTCTCAGGACAGGCATCCTAATGACCTAAAGGTCATCATTTGGAATGCCAGACTAATGACAATTCCTTCAGCTGTCTGTCTTCTAAACTAGGGACCTGTCTCATCACCTAATTAGGTTAACTGTTTCAGAAATTAATTAGTTGTGCAAACAGAAGCTGTCCTTGGGAGCTAATGAACTGGCATGCTCTAGCCCATCAACAAGGGGAGAATATCAGCAAGATGAGCAGCTGTTCTTGGTTTTTCAGGCTCATATCTAGGGGTTGCTGATGCCAGAGGAAAACTACAATCTTTCCTTTTGTGATCTGTAAGCCATTTTGTGACAATTAAGTGTGGGACATATTTTCTTTCTTTTTTTTTTTAAATTTTTTTTATTTATTATATATATATATATTTTTTATAATATTATCCCTTGTATTCATTTTTCCAAATTACCCCCCCTCCCTCTATTCACTCCCCCCGACGACAGGCAATACCATACATTTTACATGTGTTACAATATAATCTAGGTACAATACATGTGTGCGAATATCATTTTCTTGTTGCACAATAAACATTAGAATCCGAAGGTACATGCAACCTGGGCAGACAGATATTAGTGCTAACAATTTTCATTCCCCTCCCAGTGTTTCTTCTCTGGGTGTAGCTACCTCTGTCCATCATTGATCAACTGGAAGTGAGTTGGATCTTCTTTATGTTGAAGATTTCCACTTCCATCAGAATACATCTTCATACAGTATTGTTGTTGAAATGTATAGTGATCTCCTGGTTCTGCTCATTTCACTCAGCATCAGTTGATGTTAAGTCTCTCCAGGCCTCTCTATATTCCTCCTGCTGGTCATTTCTTACCGAGCAATAATATTCCATAACCTTCATATACCACAATTTACCCAACCATTCTCCAACTGATGGACATCCATTCATCTTCCAGTTTCTAGCCACTACAAAAAGAGCTGCCACAAACATTTTGGCACATATATGTCTCTTTCCGCTCTTTAGTATTTCTTTGGGATATAATCCCAGTAGTAGCGCTGCTGGGTCAAAGGGTATGCACAGTTTGATAACTTTTTGGGCATAATTCCAGATTGCTCTCCAGAATGGCTGGATTTTTCACAACTCCACCAGCAATGTATTAGTGTGGGACATATTTTCAAATAGGGAAAGTAAGGGGAAGGGATAAAGATTAATTGAAACTCATCTGTTATATCAAAGAATCCTAATGCATGCAATAAAAGGATTTTGAAGAAAAATAAATCTTTATTTTGTGACTGGGAAATCAGAGTGTCCGAGGCAGAAAAGATTTTTATAATATATACATCTGGAAGAAGCCTTACAATATAGAATGTCTGAACTGGAAGAAACTTTACATCATTGAACACAGAATTCTAGAGTTGGGGAAACTTTAGGATTATCTAATCAAACCTTTCTTTCTAAATAAGATGAAACTGAAGTGCAGATTGCCAAAGTGATTTCTTCCATAGCACATAGTTGATTAATGGTAGATATGGGACTATCACTCAGGCTCTCCTGACTCAATCAAAACAAGTTTCATGCATTTATTATATTTTATTTTATTGTGAACTTAATCATTTAATACATGTCAATATACAAAAAAAGAAAAAGAATTGTATAAGAAATTATCCATTTTTCATATATATAGTTTAAAAAAAAAAGATTGTGTATAAGTATATTGTTGTTATTCAGTCTGACTCTTTGTGGTCCTGTGGACTATAGCACATCAATAGTATCCTTGGGATTTTCTTGAGCAAAGATACTGGAGAGGTTTGTGATTTCCTTCTCCAATAGATTAGAGCAAATGAAGATTGTTAAGGGACAGGTCAATTCTCCTAGAGCCTCCACAGCTGTGGATTATAGCATCTGAAGGAGTTGCAAGGCAGCCTTTGCTGACACAGGTGTTGAGGACTAGAAATGAGAAAAATTGGAGGCAGAGGGAAGAGGAGAGAGGTCAGACAGTGCAAAGGCCTCTCAGTCAGAGAGGTCAGAGAACAGCAACTACCTCTCAGTCTCCTTGTATCATCCTCTCACAAAAGGAGATCCATTCTGGGTTGGATCTCTAGCAGCCACTGTCAGGTGGCTCCTGTGTACTCCAACAGCTGTCCTGTGTATTCCAACAGGAGATAAAGTGAATTTTTTCAGTCACATAGTAAGTGTCTGAGAATACATTTAAGCTCAGGTCTTCCTGACTCTGGGATCAGAAGTCTATTAATTAAGACATTTAGCTGCCTCTATATGTATGTGTGTAAATGCATACACACACATGTATACATTCACATATATAATATTTCTACAAATATACACACATAATTTAACAAGGCAGGAACAACATTATTCTTTTTCTTTGCATCCTATTCTGTGCCTTTTTTTGTTTTCTTCTATTTAAAATTGTTTTAGTGATGCTTTAAAAAAAATCTATCACTAACCACTATTTTACTATCTTATTGAAATATAAATCAACCATTGAAACAAATATGTAAAATATAATCAAGTAAAACCAATCAACATACTAAACTTGTCTGAAAATGCATATCTCATTCTTTATCTCTAGCCCATTATTGTTATTTTCAAAGAGCCAGACTAAGGGCAACATTGTGCAGCAAACAAGGAAAGTGGATCAGGAGTTAGGAAATACGGGTTCTCATTCTAATTTTCTTAATTTAGCACTTTGTCCTAAGCAAATCATTTCTTTGAGGCTTCATTTCTCATCATTGAAAAGAAGAAGTAGAAGTAGATAATTTTTTGGACTATTATATCTTTGTCCCAGGGGCCTATCTAAATTGGGTCTAGCATGCTTCTGTCTATATTAATCCTAGCATGCCCAAAATACCAATCTTCAATCACCCTCTTGTGCACTTCTACTTCCTTGGCCATGATTGAGGATTGGAGAAAATCACATGACCTAGCTAAGCTGATTCATCACAACTTCATTTATCCAACATTACCTAGGACCTCACTCTTGCTCAATAATTCTTTTATTCATTTCTTATGATTTTTCTCCTGACTTTTTTTTTGTCAGGTCTCTCAATCACATTCATGCTTTATCAGTAAAGCTAACATTTTCTCCTACCTTACAGAAAGAATGGAGCACTTCCAATGTGAACTCCTCTATCATTCCCTTATTTTAACTATCCTTCCTTTCCACATTCTATGTGAGATGCTGAGGTTCCCCTGAGCTAAACACTCTACTTGTGCTTCCCTGACCTTTAAAAAATGTCTTACTCATTCTTTCAATTATCTTCTCAGAAATCTTACATTGCTGTCCAGGAGCTTCTTCCTTTTTGTCTTCAAATGTACTCTAGATAACTTCACCTTAAAGACAATTTTACTCTATCTTGATGTCCCTTTTAGCTACTAACATATTTATACCCTTCCTTTCCTGACATATTAGTTTTGTTTTGTTTCCCCATGATGTTTTCCAAACAATTTAAACTTGCCACCTCCACTTGAAATCATGGACTTTCAGGGATTTCAGAGATCACAGAGTCAAGCCTGTAATTATAATATTCATACAAAATGGTCATATGCTCCTACTTTGAAACCCTTCAGTGATAGATGAGGGTCTATTTTTGATAGTCCTAGATATTAGGAAGTTCTCTCTCTCTCTCTCTCTCTCTCTCTATATATATATATATATATATATATATATATGCATATATATTCTTATAATTTTCCCATCTTATGCTGTTTCTATGACCATAGGTTTAGAGCCAAGAGGGGCTTTTTGGATTATGTTATCCCACTCCCTGATTTTAGAGGTGTATGGAAACCAAAACCCAGAAAAGTTAAGTAATTGCTGACCAGGGTCACACAGGATATGAGCCTGGAGACAGGATTTGAACCCTGATCTTCTGAATCAAATTTAGTGTTCTTTCTAATTCAGTATGGCCCATTATGTTCACAATATCATATTCTTTCTTCTGGAACCAAAGAGGAAAAGATTAATCATTATTCCACATGACAGGACCACAAATATTTGATGACATAGACTTACTTCTTAACTTCTGAAAATATGACTTTTACTCCTCTACTCTTCTGAAATTTCATTCTAAAAGGTCACCAATGACCTCATAATCATTGAATCCAATTACCTTTCCCTCAGTTCTTATCCTCTTAGTTCTCTTTGTAGTACTTGCCATCAGTGATTACTTCTTTGTTATGGGATGTGAGATCCTATTTATCTTCCTACTTCTTTGATTGATCTTTCTATGTAGCCTTTCATATCTCATATTCTTCTTCCAATCTTTTAAATATGAACATTCTTCTATGTTTCCTCTATATGGCTCTCTTTCCTAAGTACTCTTTTATCCCACTGTTTCTCAAAGTACCAGGACAGAGTAGAGTCTTTTTTAAAAGTTATCTCAGATCACTAACCTACTGATCAGGGGCTTCTTATATAATAGCTTCTTAAGAATAGGACCAGAAGTTGAGACAGGACTGATCTTACTAGTAAGAAGTGATTCTGGCTTCTAATTTTGGAGGGAGGATGGAGACAAGCAGATGACATGTTACCTCTGAATTTCTTTCTTTTTCTAATTTCAATATTGATATTTAAAACAAGCCCTTTATCCATGAGGAAATCTGGTGGAAAGCTCCATTATCAATTAATTGATTATTCTTTTGTTCATCACATAAGATGGTTATGGTACTCAGTCTCAGCATATTCAAAATTAGATAAGACCTAGCCCTATCCACATGGAGCTCATTTGCTGGTAGGAGAATCAATCACAAATCCAAAAGAGTGGAGAAGAATATGAAATGGGAATCAAAGAAGTAGGAAGATAAACAGGATCCTACATCTCATAAGAGTAATCAATGATAGCAAGTGCTGCAAAAAGAACTAGGAGAATAAGAACTGAGAGAAAGGTAATTGGATTCAATATTAAGCAAATTTGAAAGATAGTAAAAACTTAATAAATGATTTTCCCCTGAGGCAATTCGGGTTAAGTTACTTGCCCAGGGTCACATAGCTAGGAAGTATTAAGTATCTGACATATGATTTAAACTCCTGACTTCAGGGCTGGTGCTCTACTATGCCACCTAGCTGTCCCCAATAAATGATTTTTGAATGACTGAGTGATTAGTAAGGTCTGAGGGAAAGTATATATATTCTTGCATCTCTAAGAATACTATTCACTGAATACTATATTTGGACCCATCCTTATATTATGTCAAATTCAATTTTTTATTCTGATAATGATACCTCCTAGATTTATATCAGTCATATATTTGAGGACAATTCCCTTTAGAGCAGGCTTTCATCCCTATCATTGATTTAAAAAAATGTTCAATAAAACAAGACTAAGGCTAGAATTTTGAATCACTTCCCTGCCGACCTCCCTCCAGGTTGAGAATGTTCCATTTATCTCCATTATTTTGCCTATTCCTGGATGGCAAGCAGTCAGATAGTTTTTACTGCAGACTACTTGGAAACCACAAAAACTTGGAAAGAAATTCTATGGTATTTTGTGTGCATCCTTAACAGAGAAGTATGCTTGAGCACAAAAAAGATGGAAGGGGAGACCTAAGTATGAGAATGGATATAATCTTTTAAGTTTATAGATAAGAAAATTTGAGATGTAGAGAGATTTGTGAGTTACCTAGCTAATTTATGAAAATGCTAATCTAGAATACAAGTCTTCGGTTTAATTCAATTCAACAAACACTTATCACATGCTTCATAAAGACAAACTGTGCTCAGTGACTTTAGTCCTGAGGACACAAAGTTGAAGTGACATAATTCCCATCCTTTGTAAAGTTCTAGTCCAATAGAGATTTTACAATATGGACAGACATTATAAACATATACAATATATGTATCAAACGATGTAGAATGTGATAGAGAAAGGACAAAAGCATTTATTAAGCACCTACATTGTGTCAGGCACTTTATAAATTATATCTCATTTGATCTTCACAACAATCCTGTGAGGAGAATGCTGTTATCATCCCCATTTTACAGTTTAGAAAATTGAGAGCTACAAGTTAAGTGCTTTGTTCAGAGCTGTCCAGCTAATAAGTCTCTGAGTACCTAGTAAGGTCTGAGGGAAAGTATATATATTTTTGCATCTCTCAGAGTACTATTCACTGGATACTATATTTGGGCCCATCCCTGTATTGTGTCATTAGTTTCAATTTTTTATTCTGTTGGAATATCTGGATGTTGGGACTGAATTCAACGCTTCTTTACTCTAGATCCAATATTCTACCCAGTACCAACCTGTCTGGCACAAAGGAAGTTTCTAAACAATCCAGACCTTTTCCAGATACCTCCACACATTCCCATCTCTGAGTACCTTCAACTATCTTCCCCATTGAAATGTATTCCTTTATGGAGGGGACATGTTTTGGCCTTTCTTTGAATTTCCAGTGCTCAGCACAGTGCCTGACACAGTTATTCATTCATATTTATTGTCTAACTTTCTATTCACCCATGCTTTTGCCTTCTTCCACTAGATCTCCACATATTGAGTGTTTTTTGTTCTAAATAGTTTGAAGATTGGGAGTATTTTCTAAGGCAACATCTATTAAAAATATTCTTAAACTGTTGTGGATCATCATTATGTCTGGAAAATAATGAGGATTTTTTTTTGTTTGAAATCATGTCTAATTCAAAGCATTGCTTGTTTGTTTAATTCCCAAACATATTTTAATATTTGACTTTTTTAGCATAGTAAGCAAGGTAGTACAGTGGATAAAGTTCTGGATTTAGATTCAGAAAGAGATGAATTCAAATTCTGCCTCAGATACTTATGTAACCTCCTGTCTGCTTCAGTTTCTCTCTTTAAAATGAGAATAATTATAGCACCTAACTTAAGGGACTGTTATAAGGATGAATATTTGTACAATTGCTTGAGAATATCTTAAAGAACTATATAAATGATAGCTATTATTATTATTAGGTGTTGGTGGCATAGCACCTGCTATGTGCTGAATCTCATAAAGCTTACATTTTTAGAAGGATAAGACTTAGAAAAAGATAGCTATAATAATGTTGTATGATAAGTACTTTAGGAAGATATAAAACAAATTTCTTCATGGGAAAATTGGGTGAAGATGGGAAAAGACTGCTCCTTGATAGAGTTGGTAGATTGCTGAACTTGAGAAAAGAAAGATCTGATTTCAAATCTTCCTTCAGATAATAATTAGTTGGGTAAGCCACCTATCCAGTATCACTTGAACCCAAATCTTCCTAGATCCAAATCCAATCTCTTCCCTCTCCTCTATTTCAGTTAAGCCTAGAGTAAGGCTTCTTATCCCAGTATCCCTGAACTTTTAAAGACATTTGATAATGATTTCAATATATTTGTTTACCCTGTGATCCCATGCATTTCATTTTATGCCTTTAAAATAATTATTTTGAGATTTCCCAGATGCCAAATTCTTCACGACACACACACACACACACACACACACACACACACACACACACACACACACACACACAAAAGATTAAGAACTCATGGAGCAAAGCTTCTTAAACTATGGATTGGTACCTCATAAAGAATTGCAAAACTGAATGTGGGAATCACAAAAAAACTAGCAATAGTAAAAGGTTTCTGAATGCAATAACCAAAAATTAATTCAAAAATCAAATGTGTAATGAATCTCATGTGTTTCTGGTAGAATTTGCTGTGTTACATTGTGTGACTTCACTGCAGCCTTGGTTCTGAACATACATACAATATGCATACTTTGCACTGTGTATACATGAATACTTCCAGACAAACTTTAACTCACATTTGAGATGGGGTTGTATAAAAATTTCTCCGGTAAAAGGGATCACAAATTGAAAAAGTTTAAGAAGTTCTACCCTAGAGCATATGAAATAAGACTGGAAAGTAGACTGGTGCCTATCTAACCCCTCTTTAGATGAAGACAACTGTTATCTACTAGCTTAATTGTTTTACCATCAGGCTAAGTATCCTCAGCTCCTTCATTAAAATAAAGTTAAAGATAGGTCTCAGGGTAGTGGTTGCAAGGGTGAGAGCTTCTTTTCACTCTCAGGCATTCAGGAGCCAGCTCCAGCACAGTAATCACATAGATGAATAATTACACTTGTTAAATCAGAGTCATTCCTACATCAAGCTATTAGAAGGCTCAATTCCTTCTGATGGGCCTGAAAGGAATAGTTAAGGAAAGAAAAGTATCATACAGAGACCAGAAAGAGCTTGCTCCACAATTGAATTTTTAATCTAAATTTCAAATAAGTAAGTGTTTGGAAAAAAATATAAAATCAGGAAAGTGTGTTAAGCCCCAAAGAGCTACTATCTGCCTCAGCAAACAATTGTAATGAAAGTACTTTGGAATTAAATAATAATTGGCATTTATTATTATTACTAATGTAGGCATAGGGACTTAATCTGTGGTTCCATTGGGATAGATTGGTCTCGGGTCAGAAAATTCCTTCTGTTAATGAATGTTTTTACCTTTTCTGTCATTTATAGTCTTAGAGAGTTGTCTGGAATACTAGTGATTTTTCCAAGGTCACATAGTTAATATATATTAGAGGATATATTTGAACCCAGGTCTTCTTGGCAGGTCCTCTATCCCTTATGCTACATTACCCATACAGATGATACTCTTAAATAGTAATATATAATTTCAGTAATAAAGTTGTATTTTCCTTAAGCTTCAGTAACTACAATTTAAATTTTGAAGTATCAAAACTTAATTGAAACTTAAACTAACCTTTGCAAAGTGAAGTCAGCTTCAGCAAAGAGCAATGTAAAATATTTTGGAAATCTAGTTATTTTCTGCATCTGATCTCTCTTTTGCATTCCCCCTGGTTCCTCCAGGCTCTCTCATAACTTCACAACTGGAATACTGAAGGAGTCTCTCACTAGGTTTCCTTACCTGTAGCCTTATCCTTTCAAATCCATCTTGAACTCTTTGGCTATTTAATGATAAATCCTGAAACATTACTTTTATCTTGTCTTGTCTTGTCTTATTAACCTCACTGCCAAACCTTTATGGATCACTGTCATTTTCCATGGACCCAAAGTTCAAAGGCAGTGGAAAATTCTGATTTTTTGAATTATGGATCTTTGGTTTGAATCTCAGGTACCAATGTGTTGAAGCTAGCTCAGATAGACTTTGCAAGCTGATTGTTAAATTTCCATTGGGAGCATTTACACTTCAGAAATAGGCAAATGATACAAATCAGGCTTTGATTTATTATTTTGTTGATTGTCTAGCTATAAGAAAGTGATGAATAAAATATTAATGATGCAGATGAAACTTGAGGGTGATAAGGAACATAATAATGGAGATAAAATTTAAAAGTGTATAATGCTTTGGGGAGTGTCAGTTAAATATTTATCAGCACACTGTTCCTCCCAACCTTATAATCTGCCTTAGCAAATAATACCCAATAATATTATAGTACCTATATGACTTAAAGAAAGTAACAACTTCTCTTCTCAAGATAATATGTAAAATGAGAGAGTAGATGATCTCTAAAGTATCTGGCAGCTCCAAATCCATCATCTGGGAAATTTCTCACTGTTGTTATTCAATCATTTTAGTCATGTTTGACATTTCGTGACTTCACTTGGGCTTTTCTTGGCAAATATACTAGAGTGGTTTGTCATTTTCTTCTTCAGCTTCTTTTACAAATGAGAACATTGAGGCAGATAGGGTTAAGTGATATGCCCAGGGTCACCCAAATAGTAAGTATCTGAGGCCATATTTGAATCTGGGAAGATGAAATGCTTCTACCTACAGGCCCAACACTCTATGTACCACCTTGCTACCCCACTGCCTTTCCTAACAATACTACCCCATAAGGGCAGCAAGATGGCTCAGGGTACCAGTCCTGGAGTCAGGAGGATCTGAGTTCAAATATGGCTTTAGATGCTTAACATTTACTAGCTGGTAACCTTAGGCAAGTCAATTAATCCTAATTGCACCTCCCCTTCAAAAAAAGAAGGAATGATGTTAGGATTACTAGGTGAGAACTCAGGTTGTCTGGACAGTGACAAGGTGAGAATTCAGGTTGTCTGGACAATTACAAGGTGAAACTCAGGTTGACTTGATAGAGGAGCAAGCTCATTGGCTGAAGTGGTTCTTCCCAGAAGCCCTTGCATTATCTCACGCCCATTCTCTGGGAGGATAAAGAGGACAGCACTCCAGGAAGAGGAGAAGATTCTGCATTACATCAGCCCTGACGGGGCTCTCTGCAGGAAGGGAAGTCACTTCTAAGGACAAGAGTTAACAGCAACTGTCTGGAGACAACGGTTCACTACAGGAAGAAGAATCTGTCCGAGAGATTTGAGTATACACAGCAGATCTCTTCCCAGAGAGCGATCCGGCAGCTTCTGGAGATGACAGTTCGCTACATTTGGCGCCCAACGTGGGGCAATATTACACCATTCCAGAATTTCAGCAGAACTGACTCTAGAGTCAAAGGACTTTAGGTTTGAATTTCACTTCTGATACTTATTACATATGTGACCTTGGTCAAGTGCAATAATTCAACTTCTGAGCCTCAGTTTATTCATTTGTAAAATATGAGAGTCCTTGAAGTTCCTTGAATCACTGGATAATAAATCTCTTCTTTTCAATTCCTATTCACTATTTTGGTATCATCTTTGACTCCTTATCTGCATCTATGTCCCATATCCAGTCCCAGTTTTGTCATTTCTACCTTCACATCATTTCTTGTATATGTCCTCACATGGCTGGCATGCTGCTACAAATGCTTATTCCTGAACTCTTCTTCCTTTTCTGAACTATTGCAACAGCATATTGGTTGGCTGTGTAATCTCCATCTTCTCCTCAGTCCAACTTATCATTCTGTTATTTGCCAAAGGGAAGATCATAAAGCTCAGCTCAGTATACTCTAGTGACTCCCTATTACCTCCAAGCTCAAATATAAAATCTTTTTGGCTTTTAAAGCTATTAACAAACTTGCCTTTTTTGTTTTTCTAATATTCTTTCATTTACTTCCCTCGGCATATACTGCAATACAGCAACACTGGCCTTCTTAATGTTTCCAGCAAGTAGCTCTCTATCTCCAAACTTCAAGTTTTTTCACTAACTGTATTCCATCATGCCATGAAGGCTCTCACTTCTCAGCTTCATCTTTTGGTTTCCCTGGTTTTCTTCAAGATTCAGTTCATATCCTACTTTCTAAAGAAAATCCCAGCCGTACAAAGTAGATTGTTTTGAAGGAGTCAATAAAACTTGAGTTGAAATTCTGTCTTAGCCATTTACTAGCTGTATTACCCTGGGCACAACACTTAAACTTATTCAGCATCAATTTCCTCATCCCTAAAATGTGGATGATATTAGTACCTGTTTCAAAGAACTGTTGTGAGGATCAACTAAGATAATTTGCAGAGCGCTTTGAAAAACTTAATAGCACTACATAAATTCTAGCTATTATTATCATTGTTATTACTTTTCATCATCCTATATATATCGTGTGTGTTCATAATTATTTACATGTTGTTTCCCATCTTCCATTAGAATGTCAGCTCCTTGAGGATAAGGAACTTTGTTTTGTCTTTCTTTTTAGCCCTAGCACTTAGCATCAGATTTTAAGTGTGAGAAAAGATAATTGTTATAATCTGGACATCAGGAAAAAAACATTTAAGTAGTAATTTTTTTAAAAAAATGAGTAAAGTACAGGGAACCTAGAAGCTCTTTCAAAGCATGTTTTTAATGCACAGGATAATTATGTGTCATGAATAAAAGAGAAAATTCACTTAGAAAAGTATAAGTAATTGAAAAAAGGCCAGAGAGGATATTGGGGGGAAGAAACAAGCCTCAATAAAAGCTCCCAAAGGACCTTATAGTCAGCACCCTGGTGCTCCTACTCTGCTGTGACCACACTGATGTGTCAATGTGTAGCCAATGTGTCTGCTTTGCCACTGGAGCTTTTTGAATTACTATTTGATTATGAGTCTGGTAATATTATACTAGTAATATTAATAATGATAATTGAAATGATAATTTGAAAAGATGGGAGTGCAGGAAAAGGACACTATCTAGAAAAGCAAGATAGTAGTAACAAATATGAGCAGCTAGATAGCACAGCACTGGGCTTGGAGTAAGGAAGCCATCTTATTGAGGTCAAATCTGGCCCAAACACTTCCTAATTGTGTGACCTTGAGCAAGTTTCCTAAATTTGTTAAATGAGCTGGAGAAGAAAATGGCTAACCATTTCAGTACCTTTGCCAAGAAAACTCCAAAAGGAGTCATGAAGAGTTGATACAACTGAAAGGATTGAACAATAAAAAGTGGAAAATGATAAAAGATGGAATCAGACACATTATCATTTTTGCCAGCAGTCCTGGAAGTTTAAACTTCCTAATTCTGTGCCTCTGGCTCAAAATGACACTGATTCTGACTCAGTCTCAATTCTTTTGCACTCTGATGTGCAAAAGAAACTCTTGTTATCTCTATTTTTTTGGCCATTTACTCTGATTGCTTCTATATCCTCTGGACTACTAGATATTACTCTCTGCCCTAATCTTCCTGGGGAATTTAGGTCTCTCATCTTTGGAACCTGAAACATGGGATGTCAAACTATCCTCATTGTTAGGACAGTTTGTCACCTGGCCTGAGCTATGATTCCTATGCCACCCATCATATTCTCTACCATATGCTCTATTCATGCCATGATTTATTCCTATTCCCTAAACCCCTTTCCATATCTGGAAATAAAATCAAATTAATTCTATCAGAAAAGCTATCCCCACCAGCTTCTCTGTGCTTCTAGTCATTATAACTATGACATTCTAACAAATAAAAAACCCCAGCCTTTTAGCCAGTACTTCTCCATTTGTGTTAGGTAGTATTAGAAAATAAACTCCTTGAGGACAGGAATCCTCTTTGATTTATATTTCCAATATTTAACACAACCTTTGGAATATAGTAACAAATACATTTTTGTTCAATTGCTTATTCATTCATTCTTGATCCATACTGGCATTTTTTTTCTCCCTTTCTTGAGTCTGTGCCTGACTCTTCCTTTTCCCAGGAAAGGTTTTCCCTTAGGCTTGCTTTAATCATTGATTGACCTAACCACCAACACATGTTGAGAAGGGAATCTAATATTTGCAATGTACTTTGCTCCTGGTAATTCTATGGAATTAGTAGTTCAAATATCAGAAGATATTAAAATCATAGGATTATGAGCATATAAGTAAAAGCAAACTTATAGTGGCTCAAAGCCACTTTTGTTCTTAATTTCCAACACCTACTAGTGCCTGGCTCACAAGGAAAGGGATTACTTGATTTGAATTCAGATGAAACTGAACTAAGCTAATCCAATGGAGCAAAAGTGAATTGAAGTAATCTGAAAGTTGAAAAATCCAGAAAAATCAAACAGGTACCCTTTGTTTTTTCAGAAATAGGGTCACATAAGGGTCACTTTGTGAACAGGAGATAAGGTAATAGTTGACCATGTTTGTAGACATGGGGAGGGGAATACTAGGATTGTTGTCCTTAAATTCTAGGGCTTCTTTGAAGAGTGGAGGTGCTTCTGATGCTTGAATCATGCTACTTATTTCTTAATATTCTTTATCAACAAAGGCATGCTTATCTCATAAGAGATGGTAGCTAGTATGAATGCCCTTGATCTTTCCTCCTATTGCAGTATCCTGCTATTTACTTTAATCACTGTTATGGTCTCACATTTAGCAGAGATATTAGAGCCCCAGGGAATGAAATCATTCATGCCTCTTGTTCTGTGATCAGGAACATAATGTAAAACTCAGCCAGTGAATAAGCTTAAAATATCCTCAAGAAGCTTTGCCCCTGGGATTCTGCCTTAAATGTAACTCCTGATTGTAGGACACAGAGTGAAAAACATGGAGCAAAGATAACATGTTCCATACGCAGAGGCAGCTTATTAAAAGGCATCTTGGAGTGGCTGCCCAGGAAGGCAGGAAGTATGTGCTGCAGAGACAGGAGGTATTCTCTCTGACAAGCTGCATCATCTCATCATCATCAAAACATTCTATAAATGTGAGCTTTTGTGGTAATCATCTTTATCATCATCATCATCATCATGTTCTTAATTTGGAAGGCAGCAAAGATTCAGGGAAGGAAGAAAGGGAAACATTTTATTGGTGCTAGGATTGCCGTCCATTGCTTTTTAGGGAAGGATGATGTTTTTATACTCATGCTTTTCCCTTATTTCAGTTATTATTATTCTGGTTTCTGCCTCTTTTGTCATGTCAGTTCAAATAAATGCAGATTAATCTAGTACCTACTTTGTGTAAAGTATCATGCTAAATGGTTAGAGGCAGTTGGTGGTATGGTGGATAGAGCACTGGGCCTGGAGTAGCTCAGATTCTCTAGTCAAGTCACTGTGTTTGTACACCCCAGTTTCTTCAACTGTAAAACAAGAATGTCTAGCAAAATCATTGTGAATAATTTTGCAAATTATTTGATGATAATTTGTCAAAATCACTTAGCATAGTGCCTAGTAATAGAAGCACTATAAAAATGTTTATTTCCTTGTCTTGCCTTTCATGGAACAAAAACCAAAGATGCAGTTGCTACCTTCAAGTAATATCATGTCTATTCTAGTAGACTGAAGAAGCTTAACTTTAGGTATCTCAAATGGAAAATAACTTGTCTAATATAAGCAAGGCATATCTATAAAATAAAAAAAACACAATGGTTTACTTAACTGATAAGGACATAGTTGTCACACATAAAGCAAGAATAAAAGAGATAAGATCAGAACCAATTGTCTCCCGCACAGGGAAACTTGCCCATGGTCCTGATCTCACAAAAGCCAGTAAAAGGGAGAAACCAGAATGCCTAGTCAAAAAAACAAATGAGCCCTCTCCTTGCACCGTTTCTTTCTCTCCAAATCCTAAATTATGTCTTATTCTAGAGGTTCGTCAGGCAATTGAAAAGACCAACAGCACATGTATTTAAAATCTTATTTTTGACTTATAATCACATTTCCCTTTTGCTCCTTCTTACTTAAATTCTTTTAAATTAATTAATTTTAATGCACATTGCTTTATGAATCATGTTGGGAGAGAAAAATCAGAACAAAAGGAAAAACAATGGGAGAGAGTAAAAGAGCAGTAAAAAGAAGTGAATATAGCATGTGCTGATGATTTACATTCAATTTCCACAGTTCTTTTTACTGGATGCAGATGGAATTTTCTATCCAAAGTCTATTGGAATTGCCTTTGAACACTGAGCCACTGAAAAGAACTAAATCTTTCATAGTTGATCATTATACATTCTTCTTGTTATTGGGTATAATGTATTTCTGGTTCTGCTTGTTTCACTTAGCATCAGTTTGTGTAAATCTTTCCCAGACTTTCAAAAAATCAGCTTGTTCATCCTTTTATAGAGAACAATAATATTCCATTACCTTCATATACCACAGTTTGTTTGGCCATTTTCCAAATGATGGGCATCAATTCATTTTTCAGTTCTTTGCTACCACGAAAAGAGCGGCCACAAACATTTTTGCACATGTAGGTCTTTCCCCCTCCTTTAGTATTTCCTTGAAATACAGACCCAATAGTGTCACTGCTGTGGAAAGGGTATGCACAGTTTTATAGCCCTTTAGACAGTTCCAAATTGCTCTCTAGAATGATTGGATCATTTCACAACTCCACCAACAATGCATTAGTATCCTAGTTTTCCCATATCCCCTCCAACATTTAACATTGTCTTTTCCTGTCATCTTAGTCATTCTGAAAGGTATGAGGTGGTACCTTAGTGTTGTTTTAATTTGAATTTCTCTAATCAATAGTGATTTAGACCTTTTCTTCATATGACTACAAATAGTTTTAACTTCATCATCTGAAAAAAAAATCCTTTGACCATTTATCAATTGAGGAGTGACTTGTATACTTATAAATTTGATACAGTTCTTTATATATTTTAGAAATGAGAACTTTATCAGAAACATGGCTGTAATTTTTTTCTCAGTTTTGTCTTAGTTAAATTCAAAAATGCCCTTAGAGCAGTAATGTAAGTATAGCTATCAAGCCAGGGGAATGTTACATGCCCTCTGACTGAATCCCACCATACTCTCATTCTCTGGAATGCCATTTAATCTCTCCTCCTGATGCAATAGTTGAGAAAGGAGAACAACCTTCATACCACTTTCCAGAAATGCCATCGCTACTTGAGAACTGTTCCTAAGCATGCCCTGCATTATGAGAAGCAGACAATATATGTTGAAACTCTCTCCAACATACCTCCAACTCATGCTCAGATGAATGCATGCAGGAATGAATTAATGGGAATCATGCATTTAGAATCTAACTCTCTCTTTCTAAGATGGCATCTTCATTTACATACTCTGTCTTTCAAAAGAAGTATGTATATATGTGTTATTCTCAAGCTATACCAGTAGTGTTGGTATCATGGGAGAACACGCAAAAAAAAAAGTGAAAGCTGGGTTCCTCAAGGAGGTTAGGCAGGTAAGTAATAAGAGTCAAAATGCTAGAAGTAGAGTAAGAAAGAGGTGAATTTAAATCCTACCTCAGACACTGATTAGTCATTTTGACCCTAAGAATCCTTCAATTCTTTTAGCATTTTAACTTGTAAAAAGAAAATAATAAAAAGCGGTCATCTCTCAGAGTTTCTGTGAGGATCAAATTCATATATATATATATATATATATATATATATATATATATATATATATATATATATATATATATATATATATATATATATATATGTGAGGATCAAGGTATATATAATTTTGAGTACTATCAAGCACTATTCAAATTCTAGCTATTTTAAAAATTAATAATAATTATTACTACAATCTCAGGGGAGACAAGAAAGAAGGAAAAATAGCGTGGTATTCCAGGAAGATCCTGAACCAGGAATCAGGAGCTCTGGCTTTGGATCCATTCTGCTGTTCTGTAACTTAATAGCATATGACCTTATGCCTCAGTTGTTATCATTGTTGTTAATTAGTCAATTCAGTTTTGTCTGATTCTTCATGACCCTATTTGGAGTTTTCTTGGTAAAGCTACTGGAGTGATTTGTCATTTCCTTCTCTAGATCATTTGATAGATAGGGAAAGAGACAAATTGGGTTAAGTGACTAACTCAGGGTCATGAAGCTGGTAGGTGTCTGAGGCTGGATTTGAACTCAGTTCTTCCTAATTCCAGGGCTGGTATTCTATCCACATGCCATTTGGCTTCCCTTATGACTCAGTTACCTTATCTAAAAATGGAGATAATACCTTGCTTGTATGAAGGCAGAGAGTTGGACCAGATGATATTTTAAGGTATGCTCCAATTTTTAAGTTCTGTAATTCTAAAATTCTATCACTGTTAATATAAATCTATACTTAAATTTACTAAAGCTTAAAATTATACTCAGATTTTGGGAACAATCTGTTCAATGAAGCCCAAGTGCAACAAATCTTGTATAAAGGAAACATTTCAAGCATGCTAAAGTGACTTAGTGAAGGATTTCTTGGGGAGAGAAGGGAGAGGAGGAGAAGGAAGAAGAAGAGGAGGAGGAGGAGAAGGAGGAGGAGGAGGAGAAGGAAGAAGAGAGAAAGAGAGAGAGAGAGAGAGAGAGAGAGAGAGAGAGAGAGAGAGAGAGAGAGAGAGAGAGAGAGAGAGAAATAGGCATAGAAACAGAGGCACAGAAACAGAGAGGCAGATTCAGGTAGAGAGCAAGCAAGTGAGAGATAGGGGAGGGAAAGAGAGACAGAGACAGAGATAGAGAGGTATAGACAGAGACAGAGAGACACACACACAGAGTCAGAGAAAGAGACTGAGAAGCAAGAGACAAAAACAGGTAACAGTATGAGTAATAGGTATAATAATCACAATGTATTTGTGGTCCAGTTTCCTCTTTACCGTGATTTTATGAAATCTAAGTTCTAGCCCTAGGGGCAGCCTTGTGGTACAGTACCTTATCTAGAATAAGAAAGATTCATTTTCCTAAGTTCAAATCTGGCCCTAGATTTCAGATGGAAATGGCAAATAACTCCAATATCTTTGCAAAGAAAGCCCTAAATAGGGTAATGAAGAGTCAGACATGACCGAAGTGACTGAACAACACCTAGTTCTATTCCAGAGGCAGCTACAATCATCACTAAGGGAAGGAACATCTCTGCAAGTATCTTGCAAGGAAGAATAAGTCTCCATATTTAGTGTGATTGAGGTGATTTTATTTAACCAATATTATTTCTGTGGTCAGTGAATAATTGTCCATTTCTTTCAGTAATTTATTATCACAACTACTCTACAATCATGTGCATGTGCCTGTTCCATAAATATTTTCATTTCTCATGTGACCAAGGATATTAGCCCATCTTTCATAGCTTTCTTCCAGTCCCCTCTCCTGACTGAGCTTAAACAGAAATAGAAAAAACAAAAGATTTATGTTTCTCCTAAGATTTTTGAGTCCTGAATATATAAGGGCATTTAGAGGGAGAATTGACAATAAGTGTGTCCAATAATTATAAGATAATAGATTTAAATAAGGATCCTTAAAGGCCACTGAGTTCAATATCATAACTTTTACAGTGAAAACACTGAACCCAAACAGATATTAAGGGACCTTCCAAGGCTCACATAGGCAGAAAGCAGCAGAAGTTGAGTGAGAACTCTGGTCTCTGACTTCAAAATTAGCTCCTCATTGTTCCATTCTACTTCCCATTTCTTAAACTGGAGAAGGGCAAAGAAAATAATATAATTCACTTTTATATACAGTTTCAAAGTTTGCAAAGAGTGAATTACATTTAATTTCCCAACAATCCTGTAAAGCTGGTGATAATTGCTATCTACATTCCATAGGAAGGAATATTTAGGTTTAAACAACTTCTTTATAATCATTGAGTTACAAAGTGTCTGAAACCGGTTTTGAACCCAGGAATCTCTGACTTCTGTGGGCAGCTAGATGGTGCACTAGGTCTAGACTCAGGAAGACCTGAATTAAAATCCAGCCTCAGATATTTATTAGCTATATTTCCTCATATGTCAAATTAGTTGGATAAAGAAATGACAAACCATGCAAGTATGTGCCAAAAAAAAAAAATCCTAATAGAGTCAAACACAAGCGAAAAATGATTCAACACAACAACTTTTTAACTTGTAATTTGAACCTGAGCTCTAAGGATCAGGTAACTTCTGAGGGATTTGAACTATTAAAGAAATCAAGCCCTTTATTGTTGTCTCTTGGTCTTTATGCCTCTACTTCAGAGCTGATATATGAAAATATAAAACAGCAACCCTAATGCCTATTTTACTCTTCTGGGAAGTTAATACTTAAAACATGAAACAATTGGACTGTTAAATGGCCCTTTTTACATTACCTTGATTCTTTACTGAATGACTCTTTCCAGGTTTATTCTTTGAGCAGAGCTCATTTTCACTGAAACAGTTATAATTGCATAAAATTCCTGTTGTTGTCAGTAAATTCTAAATGAAAACCCAATAACTTTTAAACTCCTAAGGTAGTCACTCCCAATATTTCTGCTTCTCTCTGTCACTTCTTAGTCACCTGAACTCAGGAAAAGAAAAATAAGCAGAAAAGGAAGCCAGGGACATTGAATCAAGGCTTGTCTTGTCTAGGCAGCATGTGAGTAGCTATCATAGCTTTAGAGTGGGAATTGGAAAACCAATCTTTCTTCCAAAAGAACTTTGCAGAGACCTCACAAGGTTGGCAGATAGAAAGAGAATACTAACAAGAAAATCACTCTTTTTTAAAATATTTATTAAGTTGGTTGCTTTTTCTGCTTTAGTGATCAATTCCCTTTGATAAAACACCCCATAATGAGGTAAGGGAGACAGTACATGGAGTTGTACATGACATTAAATAAGGGATCAAATCTTTTGTTCCATTCCTTAAGGGTTCAAAACACAAGCGTTAATTGGATTGCCTCTATTCCTAGAAAAAAGAATCAAAGAATTCAAAGGTTGGAGGTAGCTCAGAAATTATAATAGTATGGATTTAAAGTTTGAAATTCATTGCGTTTGATGTCTTCATTTTATAAAGATCATACATCTAATATAAATCCTATATGAAAAAAAAATCCTTCCTACAATGTAATCAACAAGTGATCAACAAGACCTCCAGTGATATCCACGCGTCCACTTTGGATGGAATTCCAATTTTGATGTATTCATTTCAATTACTGATTAAAAATATGTTGATTATAACAGGACAAAAGGGAAAATGCTGTGGCACTCTATTACATACCTATTTCCAGATTAACAACTGTCTCTTAATTACCACTTTTGAATGGCATACATTATTTTTGTTTAATCATTCAATTTTAAATCTACCAACAATATGACTATCTACTCCTTCTCTTTCTATCTGCTACATGGAGATTTATAAGTCTTTATCAAATACCTTGCTGAAATTCCATGTTTTATCAGCTTCATTACTCTGACTTACATACCTAGTAGTACTGCCAACCAAGAAATTGAGGTAAGTCTGACATAACCTTGTAGGGAACTCAGGTTTATGAATTATGATCACCAAGTCTTTTTCTAAGTGTTCAAAAATTGCTTAATCAACTTTAAAAATATTTTTTTTTATTGCCTGGGTATTGGAAATAAAAGGCAAAAATGAAAATCTCTGTTCTTAAGGAAGATATATTCTACTTAAAATATAATCACAGGGAAAGATCTGTTTTTATCCATGTGAATAAATTCTTCAATGATGCAGATTATAAACCCTCCCTTCCCACTACCTCATCACAAAGAAACTTTATTTGATGATATTTGTGAATTACTATGGTTATCTCATTTCATTGTCAACTGTGAAGACCGAGTTAGCTCCCTGGATACCTTAGAATCAGCCAGATTCAGGATAAGCAAAAGTCCTTACTCTTTTTTTTAAATTTTTTTTATTATTCATTTTCCAATTTATCCCCTTCCTCTCTCCACTCCCTCCCCCCGATGACAGGTAATCCCATACATTTTACATGTGTTACAATATAACCTAGATACAATATATTGTGTAAATATCATTTTCTTGTTGCACATTAATTATTAGCTTCCGAAGGTATAAGTAACCTGGGTAGATAGACAGTAGTGCTAACAATTTACATTCACTTCCCAGTGTTCCTTCTCTGGGTATAGTTATTTCTGTCCATCATTGATCAACTGGAAGTGAGTTGGATCTTCTTTATGTTGAAGATTTCCACTTCCATCAGAATACATCCTCATACAGTATTGTTGTTGAAGTGTGTAGTGATCTTCTGGTTCTGCTCATTTCACTCAGCAACAGTTGATTTAAGTCTCTCCAAGCCTCTCTGAATTCCTCCTGCTGGTCATTTCTTACAGAGCAATAATGTTCCATAACCTTCATATACCACAATTTACCCAACCATTCTCCAATTGATGGACATCCATTCAACTTCCAGTTTCTAGCTACAACAAAAAGAGCTGCCACAAACATTTTGACACATACAGGTCCCTTTCCGCTCTTTAGTATTTCTTTGGGATATAATCCCAATAACAGCAATGCTGGGTCAAAGGGTATGCACAGTTTGATAACTTTTTGGGCATAGTTCCAAATTGCTCTCCAGAATGGCCGGATTCTTTCACAACTCCACCAACAATGTATCAGTGTCCCAGTTTTCCCACATCCCCTCCAACATTCATCATTACTTGTTCCTGTCATCTTAGCCAATCTGACAGGTGTGTAGTGGTATCTCAGAATTGTCTTAATTTGCATTTCTCTGATCAGTAGTGATTTGGAACACTCTTTCATATGAGTGGAAATAGTTTCAATTTCATCATCTGAGAATTGTCTGTTCATATCCCTTGACCATTTATCAATTTGAGAATGGTTTGGTTTCCTATAAATTAGGGTCAGTTCTCTATATATTTTGGAAATGAGACCTTTGTCAAAAGTCCTTACTCTTTATTCTTGGTCTTTGGGGTAGCAGTGAATTGGATGGATGCAGGATGTGTACTCCTTCTCCTCTCCTTCTCTACCACCAAAGTTGACTCTATCTTGTTTTACTTCACCCCCTAATCCTTCCCACAATTCTCTGTATACACCAAAAGATTGAACCAGCACAGAATAGTGGGAAGGGCCATTTTCCAGAGTATTGTCCAACTAGTAATTAGCTTCAAATGCTCGGTTGTCCGACTTCAGTGCATCAACTCAAGAGTTTCAGCCCTTTATATCTCCCACTTTCTTTTGTTTAGAACACAGGTGGTCACACATCCCTGACTTCTCAGGGAAGTGAAAACCCCCCAAAAGAGGTGATCACACCCTTCCTAACTTCTCAGGAAAGGAGGTGAAAACACCAAAAAGGAGATGATCACGCCTTCCCCTGACTTCTCAGGAAGGGAGATGAAAATCATCAAAGAGAAGTGGGGATTGCTAGCAGGTTTCTGGGCTGAAGGATCTTATTAGAAACAGGTATTACATCAGCATGGGAGGTATTAACAAAGGACATAGCAATTAAGCACAGGCTATTAGTGATGACTCTCCCCATAGCCAGTGCAGGCTCTATGAGGTGTAACAAATATGAATTGTACATTCAAGTAGTGATATAACAAACAATATGAATCAACATGGTCTTGTAAAAGATTTCCAGAAGTCCTAGAAGGAGGGTATGTAAATAACAATCACATACATGCCTCCTTCAGCAGCCAAGAGATAGTCCAAAACCAATCTATTGTCCATTGCTTCATGTATCAGGGAATCCAATGATCCCTACAAGTTTTTGAAGTCCTGCAACAGTCTTTTTATATGTTATGGAATCCAAAGATTCCTGCAGATTTTGAAGTCCTGCAACAGTCTTATAATGTCTTAGAGAATCCAATGATTATCTTTTCATGTCTCAAGGATTCCAATGATTCCTGAGGGTTTTGAAGTCCAACTATTTTTAATGTCCATGAGTCAAACGCCATAGCTGCCATGCTCTTTCAATGGTGGGCACAGTCAGCGACGGAACCACCCAATGTTTCTTGGATCTTCTCCTTCATTTCAAGGGTCTGCTCCATCCCTCTCCAATGAACAAGGCGAATATGGCTCATTGGCACCCATCTGATTCCTTCTCCATCTGTAGAGATACAAGCAAACCCTTTCCCCCAAGAGTTAACCTATCTGGTCCTTTCCATTCATCGCTTTCTGGGTCTCTCCACCTCACCTGGGGATTATCTAAAGATAGTGGAGATGCTCGCACTGGACATTGCCCTTCTGGTGGGTTATAAAACTTGTCCATCAGAGCCAGTGCATCTTTGTCAAAAATCAAGAAGTTAATAGTATAAAGGGCTAGATTTAGAAGTTCTCTAGGGGGTGGCTAGGTGGTGCAGTGGATAGAGCACCAGCCTTGAAGTCAGGAGGACCTGAGTTAAAATCTGGCCTCAGACACTTAAGATTTCCTAGCTGTGTGACCCTGGGCAAGTCACTTAACCCCAACTGCCTCAGGGGAAAAAAAAAGTTCTCTAGGGTTACCTGTGGCTGTCCCTTTCTTTTGTTTTTGGAGGCGCTTCTTAATGTCTCTTAATGTCTCTGTTTCTTCTCTCTACTATTGCCTTCCTTGAGGATCAAAGGGTATGTCAGTAGTATGTAAAATCTTATACTGTGCACAAAAGTGTGCAGAATGTTTAGAAGTATATGCAGGTCCAGTATCTGTTTTTATTGCTTGTGGCACACCCATAATTGCAAATGTTTGTATAAGGAATTCAGTGACCACTTTTTCTGCTGTATTGCAAAAGTGAATCCTGAAAAGGTGTCTACCACAACATGGATAAAAGACAGATCAAAAGATTTATAATGGGTCACATCCATTTGCAAAATTTCATTAGGTTTCAAACCATGAGGGTTCTTGTCCTGGATAATAAGTAAGAGCTAGAATGATTGCATACAATTCATTCTACTGAGTGGACTGAAAGTGTTCTGACTACTCTCTTTATAGTTAAGTCATGAGCGTATACAGCACAAATATTATGTTTGGATGCATCTGTAAAGATAGTTGGTCCTGTAAGAGGAACTTTAGAAAACTTTTCTTCAAGAATCCATCACCAATTATGTAACAGTCTGGTTATCTTTAATGGAGACCCATGTATAAAATTTGGAGCCATGGCCAATAAAATTTGCCACTCTGGGATGGTTTCACAGCACACATTAACTTGTGCATTAATATAAAAGGTGTATATTTTGTCAGGTCCCATCCCAGATAATTGTACTGCTTACTTAATGGCCTTTAATAAAATTCTAGCCACAAGCACTAGGTAAGGCTTGTTTTGGTTTTGCTGGGAGGTTCACCAACTCTATCACACTATCTCCTTGATGAAGGACTGCTGTGGGTGCCTCTTGTGTAGCAAAAACAGATATTTTCAAGGGTTTTTGAGTGACTCTTTCAACCACATTGGATAAAGCCAGTTCAACTTCTCCCAAAGCCTCTTGAGCTTCTTTTGTAAGCTGGTGTGGTGAGTTTAAGGCACTGTCTCCCCTTAATATGTCATATAATGGCTGCAGTTGATAGGTAGTCAAGCCTAACACTGTATGCATCCATTGGATATCTCCTATCAATTTCCAAAAGTCATTTAAGGTGTTTAGCTTCTCTGTTCTTAAGGAAAGTTTTTGTACTATAAGAACCTTAAGCTACACTTTATATCCTAAATATTGAAAAGGAGCATGTCTTTGAATAATTTTTTCTGGAGCTACGTGCAATTTGTTATTCCTTAGTGTTTCCATTGTCTTTTGTAGACATGCTTCTAACATTTGTTCCTCAGGTGCACATCCCAATATGTCATCCATGAAATGTAATAACATTATATTAGAAATGCTTTTCTTACTCAGTAAGAGCAGCAGGAACATACTTTTGACACATAATAGGACTGTATTTCATTTCTTATGGCAAAACTGTCCATTCATACCTTTTATAAGGCTCAGCTAAGTTAATGCTGGACACTGAAAAGGCAAATCTTGTCATATCCTCCTTATCTAGAGGGCTAGAATGGAAAAAATCTTTAATGCCTATAACCCAAAGAGGCCATTCTCTAAGCAATTGAGTAGGAGATGGAAGTCTATGCTGAGGAATTCCCATAGTTTCCATCTGTTCATTTACTTTTCTTAAATCAGTCAACAGCTTCCATTTTCCAGATTTCTTTCTTACAACAAATACTGGGGAATTCCAAGGACTTAGAAAAGGTTGTAAGTGTCCTTGGTCAAGTTGCTCCTATACTATATCTAATAAGGCTTGAATTTTATAGCTACCTAAAGACCACTGTTCTATCCACACTGATGTATCAGTTTTCTATTGGATAGGAACAGGTGGAAGTGTTGGCAGGCCTTCAACAGCAGCCCTGCCTAAAAAACCGAAGTACTCATTTGTAATTCTAATTGTTGTAAAATGTTTATTCCCCACAGATTGATGGGGATTTTTTTTCATCTATAAAAGGAGTAAAAACTCCTGTTTTGCCTTCAAAAGTCTATCTCAAAAGGGTAGCACTAACTTCAACTGCTATTGATCCTTCTCCACGAGGTATGTAGGTGTCTGCCTTAATCTTTGGCCAGTGACTGGGCCAGTTGGCATCTCTAATGACTGTATTATCTACACCAGTGCCTACTAATCCTTCCAATGGTATGCCATTTATATAGATAGTGAGCATAGGTTGGTCAGTTGTCACAGCTGCTGTCTAGTATATTCCTGGATTTTGCTGCTTGGAGTCAGAATCTGGGCAACTATCACCAGGTTTCTTATTAGGAGTCTGTATCAATAAACCTGATGCTACTACTTCTGGGTGATAAGTCACACATTATCTACCTGTATTAGTGACTGGGATGTTATCTACACATTCCCCAGTTTCCTATATCAGTGTATGGATAGACACTATTTAGTAAGTACTCTCAGGAGTGAAATGGTCAAGCTTACTGTGCCTGGAGGTAAGTGATCCATAGGCTGGAGAGGAACAGATTTTACCTCTCCAGGGGGTATGTCAATTGTCCCAGCTGCATATAACTCCATTCTCCCCAATTGTAATCTCTTTCTCCCATCAGGTTGCTTCCTGGCTGATTGGTCATGTCTCGATACTGAACTTCTAGGCATTCTCTGGGTGTAGCATTGGCTCCCCTCATGCCCCAAGTATTTTTTGCCTTGAGCCCTGGGGCTGGGCCTCTCATCCCTGAATCAGTCTACATTCTGATACCCAATGGAAGCCTCTGTTGCATTTTAGACATGGGGTTTTGGGTCTTGTTCTCCCACCCTGTTTTCTCACTCTGTCTCTATGCCAACATTGAGCTTTCAGATGCCCTACTTTACCACATTGAAAGCATTGACGAGTCTCTCTGGAAGTCCCTTGCCAAAAGGGACCTTGTCTTCCTATGTTGGGATCTTGGGAAGTCTGCACCATAGCCTGAGTATAAAAGGTATTTGTGCCCACTGTAGCACAGCTTCTTATGATCTCTTATAAAGGAGCATCCTTGCATAGTCCTAGTATAATTCTTCTACAAACCTCATTAACACTTTCTTTAGCAAGTTGTCTTATCATAATGTCTATTAGTTCATTTTCACCATTAGTTTGTATGACAGCTGTCTGCAAACGTCCTACAAAATCAGCAAAGGGTTCATTTGGCCCTTGTGCTATTTTTGTGAAGGCCTCTCCCTTGTTGTTTTTACTGGGGAGAAAAGCCCATGCTTTGATAGCAGCAGCAGCAGCAATTTGCTCATATGCTGCTATGGTGTAATTAATCTGTACTGAAATGTCTGCATAAGAACCTACAACTGTTAGTTGGTCATAGGTGATTGGAGTATTAACTCCACTTCACTATTTTGTTGAGCTTGTATCCTACAGAGCTCACTATGTACAGAAAGCCACAACAAATTTTGTCCAGGTTCTAAACATACACTTGCTATAGATTTCTAGTCACTAGGGGTCAAGACTTCATAAGCCAAATGATGTAACCCCATAAAGAGTGCAAGCCTTTTTCAGGTCATTGAGGATTTCTATATCAAAAGGAGTGTATCTTTTACTTTTTTGGCCTGAAGAGTTAAACTGTTGAATCACAGGATATATTCCTATTTTCAAATAAACTATAACCTGCCCTTCCTCTGTGGTTTTAAGTACTGCCTTTTGCAATCTAGTCATAGGAGGGGGTGATCACTGGGGGGGGGGGGAAAGAAGTTGCTGGTGGTATCACTGCCTCTCCCACTACTCCTTCTCCCTCCATCCTGGAAGGTGGACTTGATGGGGGCATGTCAAGGATCTGCCCTGTAGATGGAGTTGAAGCTGCCTTGTAAGAACTAGAATCACCATGACCTTGAACCTGACTTAATTCCTCATGCCCTCAGGTGATAATGTCATTAATCTGTTATTTGTCTTCTTCTTTTTCCTCACACTTCCTCATCTGGCTGTTCCTAAAACTTTCTTTTTTTCTGTAATTTGCAGGATTCTTTAAAGCCAATTGTATTATGTTGTATGTATAGAATGCTTCCTTGGAAATTAAATGAGGATCTTTATCATTGAAATATTCACATAGTTGATCTCCTACTAGTTTGTAACTATCTGGCCCTATTTCTTCTTCCTCTAGGAACCAGGGGATGTGTATTCTAATGTATCCAAGAGTCTAGCAATCTGTTCCAAGTTACAATTAAGCCTTTTCCCTTGATCAACTTAAGTATGCTTTCTATAGTGCCTCTTTGGGGCGGAGGTGGGGGTGGGAGTGGAGATGGGGGAGAATCTTTTCCTAATATCTGCCCCATTTCATCTAGAAAAGGTTACTCGTTTAACTCTTAACAAAGTAAGTTCCCTGTTTGTCTATTAAAATACTCACCCAATTTCCTGGTCACTGGGACTTCAGTGAAAGTAGGGTCCTTGGTCCACACGTTGAGCACCAATTGTGAAGACCAAGTTAGCACCCTGGATACCTTAGAGTCAAGATAAGCAAAAGTCCTTGGTCTTTATTCTTAGTCTTTGGGGTAGAAGTGAATTGGATGGATGAAAGTTCTGCACTCCTTCTCCTCTCCTTCTCTACCTCCAAAGGTGACTCTGTCTTGTCTTACTCCACCCCCTAATCCTTTCCACAATTCTCTACATACACCAAAAGATTGAACCAGCATAGAATAATGGGAAGCTCCATTTTCCAAGCATATGCTAATAGAGTATTGGCCAACTGGTAATTAGCCTTAAGTGCTTGGTTGTCCAACTTCTGTGCATCAAATTAGAGTTTCAGCCCTTTACCATCAAGCAACACTGATAAGTGTTATCCAATTTATTTAGTAAGTTGATTCCCCTGGGTACATATTTTGAAACTTCTCCAACTTGGTAGGACTTGATAGAGCTTATGCTAAAGCATTATAGTCTTTGACAGAATAGACCACCTCCATGATACCAAATTGACATTTAGTGGAACAGAAGTTCACAAAACACCCTTTTGAGAGAATCCCAAAATTTCCCCATAAACAAGGCCAAATTCACCAGTCCATATTTTGGAGAGTCTATCTTCTTCCCTTTTCCACAACCAGTACTCTTCTGTTTTTAGTCCTGGAATATCTTTCAGGTCCTCTTGGCTCAGCAATCATATCTTAAAAGTTCTTTAGTATTCTTAAATGTGACTTGTCTGATTTTGACAATTTCAACTTATTAAGGGAAGTTAAGTACTCTCTTTTTATCATCTCACTTGTGAGACAATTTAATTTTTGTTCTTTCCTTTACTATATAAAAATCATTCTCTTTAGTTTAAAAAAAGGCAGAAGCAAGGTTGATTTTGAGCAGTTCTACATATCCTAGCCAATCCTATCCCTCCATTCTAAGCAGAAGTTCTATTATTTAATTTTTGTCCTCTTTCCCAGTTAGGAAGGGAGTCATTTTGTTCATTGCTTTTCACATATGTAACAAATCTCAATTTTTATTGAGTTTTAGCTTTTAAAACTTTTTATCAGACTATTCTATTGTTCATTATTCATCTTAGTCCTTGCTTGCATCATTTCTAAGAGAATTATTAAAATTCTTTCTAGATACCATCCTCTTTTCAATTCCATCAGAATTATTTATGTTTTGTCATCAGATTTTCATCTTTGACAGCCGTTCCTCCTTCTTCAGTTAACTTTCCTTTAAGAAGTTAAGACCATGGGATCCTACCTATTTTTTCTCTGAACACTTTGAAATCCAGACTCTTTGAGTCTGACTTTTCCTAGCAGCCTTCTTCCAGCCTATCACAAAGTCTTTGTAAGATGATGTGGTTCCTTTTCCCTGTAAGATCAGGAGTGAAACAAGGTTGCCCACTATCACCATTACTATTCAATATAGTACTAGAAACGTTAGCCTCAGCAATAAGAGCTGAAAAAGAGATTCAAGGAATTAGAGTAGGAAATGAGGAAATCAAATTATCACTCTTTGCAGATGACATGATGGTATACTTAGAGAACCCCAAAGACGCTGCCAAAATGCTATTAGAAATAATTCATAACTTTAGCAAAGTTGCAGGATACAAAATAAATCCACATAAATCTTCAGCATTTTTATACATTACTAACACAATCCAAGAGCAAGAGATTCAAAGAGAAATTCCATTCAAAATAACTTTCAATAGTATAAAATATTTTGGAATATATCTACCAAAGGAAAGTCAGGAATTATATAAGCAAAATTATGAAACACTTGCCACAAAAATAAAGTCAGATTTAAATAATTGGAAAGACATTCAGTGCTCTTGGAGAGGCCGAGCGAATATAATTAAGATGACAATACTCCCTAAACTAATCTATTTATTGCTATATCAATCAGACTCCCAAGAAACTATTTTAATGACCTAGAAAAAATAACAACAGAATTCATATAGAACAACAAAAGGTCGAGAATTTCAAGGGAAGTAATGAAAAAAAAATTAAATGATGGAGGTCTAGCTGTACCTGATCTAGAACTATATTATAAAGCAACAGTCACCAAAACCATTTGGTATTGGTTAAGAAATAGACTAGTTGATCAGTGGAATAGGTTAGGTTCACAGGGCAAGATAGTGAATAAAAATAGCAATCTAGTGTTTGACAAACCCAAAGATCCCAACTTTTGGGATAAGAATTCATTATTTGACAAAAACTGCTAGGAAAACTGGAAATTAGTATGGCAGAAACTAGGCATGGACCCACATTTAACACCATATACTAAGATAAGATCAAATTGGGTCCAAGATTTAGGCATAAAGAACAAAATAATAAATAAATTAGAGGAACATAGGATCGTTTACCTCTCAGACTTGTGGAGAAGGAAGGAAGTTGTGTCCAAAGGAAAACTAGAGACCATTATTGATCACAAAATAGAAAATTTTGATTACACCAAATTAAAAAGTTTCTGCACAAACAAAACTAATGCAAACAAGATTAGAAGGGAAGTAATAAATTGGGAAAACATTTTTACAGGTAAAGGTTCTGATAAAGGCCTCATCTCCAAAATATACAGAGAATTTACTTTAATTTATAAGAAATCAAGCCATTCTCCAATTGATAAATGGTCAAAGGATATGAGCAGACAATTTTCAGATGATGAAATTAAAAGTATTTCCCACTCATATGAAAGAGTGCTCCAAATCACTATTGATCAGAGAAATGCAAATTAAGACAACTCTGAGATATCATTACACACCTGTCAGATTGGCTAAGATGACAGGAACTAATAACGATGAATGTTGGAAGGGCTGTGGGAAAACTGGGACACTGATGCATTGTTGGTGGAGTTGTGAAAGAATCCAACCATTCTGGAGAGCAATCTGGAATTATGCCCAAAAAGTTATCAAAATGTGCATACCTTTTTTTTAAATTTTATTTTTATTTTTTTGAACATTTTTAAAATTAATTTTTATAATTATAACATTTTCTTTGACAGTACATATGTATAGGTAGTTTTTTTTTTTTTTTTTTACAACATTATCCCTTGTACTCCCTTCTGTTCTGAATTTTCCCCTCCTTCCCTCCACCTCCTCCTCTAGATGGCAGGCATTCCCATACATATTAAATATCTTATAGTATTTCTTATGTACAATATATATGTGCAGAACCGAATTTTGTTGTTGCAAAAGAAGGATTGTATTCGCAAGGTAAAAATAATCTGGGAAGAGAAACAAAACAAAACAAAACAAAAAACAAAAAACAAAAAACAAAAAACAAACAAACAAAAAATGCTCTCAGTTTACACTCATTTTCCGGTGTCCCTTTTCTGGGTGTAGCTGATTCTGTCCATCATTGATTGGTCAATTGGAATTGGATTAGCTCTTCTCTGTGTTGAAGATATCCACTTCCATCAGAATACATCCTCATACAGTATCATTGTTGAAGTGTATAATGATCCCCTTCTTCTGCTCGTTTCATTCAGCATCAGTTGATGTAAGTCTCTCCAAGCCTCTCTGTATTCCTCCAGTTGGTCAGAACAATAATATTCCATAACATTCATATACCATAATTTATCCAACCATTCTCCAATTGATGGACATCCATTCATCTTCCAGTTTCTAGCCTCTACAAAAAGGGCTGCCACAAACATTTTGGCACATACAGGTCCCTTTCCCTTCTTTAGTATTTCCTTGGGATATAAGCCCAGTAGTAGCACTGCTGGATCAAAGGGTATGCACAGTTTGATAATTTTTTGGGCATAATTCCAGATTGCTCTCTAGAATGGTTGGATTCTTTCACAACTCCACCAACAATGCATCAGTGTCCCAGTTTTCCCACAGCCCCTCCAACATTCATCGTTATTAGTTCCTGTCATCTTAGCCAATCTGACAGGTGTGTAATGATATCTCAGAGTTGTCTTAATTTGCATTTCTCTGATCAATAGTGATTTGGAACACTCTTTCATATGAGTGGAAATACTTTTAATTTCATCATCTGAAAATTGTCTGTTCATATCCTTTACCATTTATCAATTGGAGAATGGCTTGATTTCTTATAAATTAAAGTCAATTCTCTGTATATTTTGGAGATGAGGCCTTTATCAGAACCTTTACCTGTAAAAATGTTTTCCCAATTTGTTACTTCCCTTCTAATCTTGTTTGCATTAGTTTTGTTTGTGCAGAAACTTTTTAATTTGGCATAATCAAAATTTTCTATTTTGTGATCAATAATGGTCTCTACTTCTCCCTTGGACACAAACCCCTTATTCCTCCACAAGTCGGAGAAGTAAACCATCCCATGTTCCTCCAATTTATTTATGATTTCGTTCTTTATGACTAAATCTGGGACCCATTTTGATCTTATCTTAGTATATGGTGTTAAATGTGGGTCCATGCCTAGTTTCTGCCATACTAATTTCCAGTTTTCCCAGCAGTTTTTTGTCAAATAATGAATTCTTATCCCAAGATTTGGGATCTTTGGGTTTATCAAACACTAGATTGCTATTTTTATTCACTATCTTGCCCTGTGAACCTAAACCTATGCCACTGATCAACTAGTCTATTTCTTAGCCAATACCAAATGGTTTTGGTGACTGTTGCTTTGTAATACAGTTCTAGATCAGGTACAACTAGATCACCTTCATTTAATTTTTTTTCATTACTTCTCTTGAAATTCTTGACCTTTTGTTCTTCCATATGAATTCTTCTTGGCACCCAGGAATATATTTTTTCCTATATTACCTTGATTCCTAGAGAAAGTGGGCTCAAACTTAAAGTAGATTCTGCATATTCCCACCAAATTTACTTCTGATATATATACATAAATATGTATATAATATAAATAATGAATGTCATTGTCACTTCCTCTCAGTTGCCTTTGATTCACTTTTATGCAAGATGTTCCTTAAAACTACACTACTATTTCACCAAACTTAACTTCTGACAAACTCCTTATGAGGTTGACTCATCTGAAAAATTCAGCATGGATTCCAACTTCCAGGGCTCTTCTCCCTTTTTCCAAGTTCACAAAGGTTCATAACCTTATCTAGATCAAGAGAGAACAAATGCAAAAAGCTAAAAAAAGAGAAGCCCATTATTCATGGCAATCTGTGGGTCCAGGTTAGATATTAATACTTAAGGCCTTTCTCATAACCCAGAGGCTTAATAAGCATCATTCCTCAGTTGCAACCAGAAAAACAAAATAAGTTTTTGTTCTTTTAAATCTCAATTGATGTCAATGAGCATGATCACACAGATCATTAGCCAGATGAAACCAGGCAGCTTTTTACTGCTTTCAAAAATCAAATCCACTTTCTGATACAAATGTGTTCCTATTGATGATGCTATAAAGAATGTTTTGTATCTAAAGGCCCTCAAAAGCAGGAGCCCTTATCCCAATCCTTTCCCAGAACAACATCATTGGGATAAGTGTGTTGTCACCTTTGGGTGCCATTTTGAATATGATGATACTCATTTAGATGTCTAAATTCTTAAAAGTTTATAATAAAACCAGTCTCATAATTATAGTTACACTTTTTAATTTTACCATTGTGGCTGATATTACAAAAATCCCCCTATAATTATTTTGATGTCTTAGAGTCTAGTATTAGTTATATAGTGCTTGAAAGTTTGCAAAATATGTTAGATACATTATGTCATTTGAGCCTCACAATAAGCCTAGGAGGCAGGCACTAAACAAATTAGGAGCAATTTGGGGGGATAAGAGATATGACCTGGGATCCCAGAGAACCTGAGTCTAAGTTTTGTCTCTAACACACACTGCCTCCATGTCATCTTGGATAAGTTTTTAAGGAGTCACTAAGCTAAATATTAACTTTAAAAATCATATATTAATATTATCTATGTTTCATGTATTTGTTAACTATTCCCTTATTTTGTGTTAATCTCATTTGAGCCACCGTCAGGAGTGGGTGAGCCTCATGAAAGCTATGTATTATATACCTTTGATCTAAGTAATTTGGGGTCATTTCCAAATAATGCCAACTGAATTCTGACCTTTTTCTTCTTCCCACCAATGGTACTTAGGCTTTGCTTCTGGGGCCCTGGGCTCTCAGAGCTTGTCTTGTCAGGAATTAGGCTACCTTCTGGCTTTTAATAAAGTATGCTTCAACATAGATACTCTCTCCACTTCTTCCTAACTTTAACTATCCTATCCTGAGTGCTTGTTTTGGTATTCTCAGCACATAACATGACTTGCTTCGGTTCATATACTTAATAAATGTCAGAGATGCTATTTGAACACAGGTCTTTCTTATTGCAAGTCCAACACTCTATCAACTAAACCACTCTGATATAAATAGAATGATATTTTACATTGATCATAAGTTTATGATGCCTACTATATGATAAGAATACATTTAATAAAGATATGTATATAAAAGGGATTATATAACTGAACATAAAGGGAGAATAACATTGTACATAATAAAATTAATCATAACTATTAGTAGTTTCAATTTGAATTGCTCTCTTATATCTTAAAAGAATTTTCCTGACACGTTTCATTCTAATAAACATATTTCTGTGAAATAGTAAGAGCAGTAGCAGTTTCATTTTACCACTGAGGAAACAAGAGATTAGAAAAGCTAAGTGATTTACCTAAGAGTACACAGAAGCCAAGTCTAAAAGTCATGTCTCTTGGCCAGATTTAACTAAAAAGAGCAAAATTTGAAGAACCAAGTTGCATCAAGTGACATATTGTACTTTTTTATGTATATGGCAAAAAAAGAGTAGGATGAAAAATTTTATTTAAAAGTAAAATAATAATAAAAATTGGTGTTGGTTGATGACAATTATCCTTCCAGTGTTAAGATCAGTACGCCATTATTTGCCCTTCTCTTGGTCCTTTCTCTCTACCTTAATGTGAGCATCTTCTTTCAGAAAGACAAGATTTGGAAAAAGGGAGGCAGGTAGGAGATTGAGTGTACTGAGGTAGGTGCATTACCTTTAGCAGACTTCCAAGATAGATACAGTTAGAGTTCATCCGCAGCATAATATTCTTTAATGACAAAAGATCAACATAAAAAATGGGTTAGGGAGAAGGTAGGTGAGACAGGTATTTTCCAGAATGTACAGGCCCAAAATTGAAAAAAAAATATTCTAGGCTGAGAACATAAAAGAATATTCTTAAAAAATATTCTTGAAGCAGAAATATCTTAAATAGAAAGGAAGAATCCTTTCTAGACATGGTCAAGGGCAAATGCCACATATCATTAGTGAAAGGGTGGTATTGATTAATTCAGCCAAATGCTCTCTGCCTGGAGGACCACCCATGTAGCCTGCCAGCTGCTATTGATTAGCTGATGAATGATTTTCCCTGTTGTTGAGAGAACAAAGCCTTTTATAACTGAGCCAGCATAGGGGGTTTGTTTGTTTGGGCTTTACTAGTCCAACCTGAAGAGTAGCTAGGTAGCACAGTGGATAGGGGTACTTGGCCTGGAATCAGAAAGATTTGCATCCAAATCCAGTATCAGACATTATTAGCTGTCAATCACTTAAACCTATTTGCCTCAGTTTTTTTTTTAATCTACAAACTTATTTGAATAAGGAAATGACAAACTACGTAAATATCTTTATCAAGAAAATCTCAAATGAACTATGCCCAAAGGATTATAAAACAGTGCATGCCCTTTTCACCCAGCAATACCAGTATTAAGTTTATGTTCCAAAGACATCTAAAAAAGAGGAAAGGACCAATTTGTACAAAAATGTTTATAGCAACTCTTTTGTATTGGCAAAGAATTATGAATTTATTTTGCATGTGGGCTTTTATTTTTTATGCTTTCTCAGATATGGCCAGCATCTATTTTTTTAATTTATAATTATACCATGTTTTGACAGTACTTATGCATAGGCAATTTTTGTTACATTATCCCTTGTACTCCCTTCTGTTCCAAATTTTCCCCTCCTTCCCTCCACCCCCTCCCCTAGATGGCAGGCATTCCCATACATATTAAATATCTTATAGTATATCCTAGGTACAATATATATGTGCAGAACCGAATTTTGTTGTTGTTGTTGCAAAGTAAGAATTGGATTCAAAAGGTAAAAATAACCTGGGGAGAAAAACAAAAAATGCTAACAGTTTACACTCATTTCCAAGTGTTTCTTCTCTGGGTGTAGCTGATTCTGTCCATCATTGATCAATTGGAATTGGATTAGCTCTTCTCTATGTTGAAATATCCACTACCATCAGAATACATCCTCATATAGTATTGTTGTTGAAGTGTATAATGATCTCCTAGTTCTTCTCATTTCACTCAGCATCAGTTGATGTAAGTCTCTCCAAGCCTCGCTGTATTTCTCCTGTTGGTCATTTCTTACAGAACAATTCATATACCATAATTTATCCAACCATTCTCCAATTGATGGGCATCCATTCATTTTCCAGTTTCTAGCCACTACAAAAAGGGCTGCCACAAACATTTTGGCACATACAGGTCCCTTTCCCTTCTTTAGTATTTCCTTGGGATGTAAGCCCAGTAGTAGTACGGCTGGGTCAAAGGGTATGCACAGTTTGATAAATTTTTGGGCATAATTCCAGATTGCTCTCCAGAATGGTTGGATTCTTTCACAGCTCCACCAACAATGCATCCCCAGATTTCCCACATCCCCTCCAACATTCATCATTATTTGTTCCTGTCACCTTAGCCAATCTGACAGGTGTGTAATGGTATCTCAGAGTTGTCTTAATTTGCATTTCTTGATCAATAGTGATTTGGAACACTCTTTCATATGAGTGGAAATAGTTTCAATTTCATCGTCTGAAAATTGTCTGTTCATATCCTTTGACCATTTGTCAATTGGAGAATGGCTTGATAAGAATTATGAATTAAAGAGATGCCCATCAACTGAGGAATGCCTAAACAAGCTGTGGTATATGCCATATTGGAATCTTACTGTGCTATGAGAAAAGACAAACAGGATGAATTCAGAAAAACCTGGAAAAACTTATGTGACCTGATTCTGAGGGAAATGAACAGAACCAGGAGAAGACAGAATAAGAGCAATATTGATGTTGATGAAAAACTATGAATTACTTAGCTATTGTCAATAATACAATGATTCAAGGCAATCTCAAAAAACTAATGATGAACCATATTCTCCACTTCCAAAAAAGAACTGACTGGATACAAAGAATTGATTGGATACAGACGGAAACACATTATTTTTCACTTTATTTCTTTCATTTTATCCCTGTTCAAGTATTCTTGTACAAAATAACTAATATTGAAATGTTTTACATTATCCATATGTATAACTTATTGCTCCCCTTCTCAGTGAGGGCACAGGGAAGAAGGAATGAGGGAGAGAATTTGGAATTCAAAGTTTTAAATAAAAATGTTTAAAAATGAAAAAAATGAAAATTTCAAATTGTGGAGTATAGGCTAGTTCTTTGGAGGACTTTGGGGTCAGCAAGAGTGAGGATACATAAGAGTCCTTAGTCTTCAGGAGGTGAAGTGAGAGAAGCAGGCAAACTACCACAGACTAGCCAAAGATGTACCCTTGATTCTCAAGTCCAAAGTCACCAACTTCTCTCCTCCTCATCCTGCTGTAAAGTGAGTCTCTGGCCTCTGTCCCACAGCCCTCTAATTCTTGCTTATGATTAACAGTGCCAAACATTCACCCCACATTAACCATGAGAAGAGCCATTTATCCAAACATATGCTAATAGAGTCATTGTCTCATATGGAATAGGTAATTAGCCTTAAGTGCTCAGTTGTCTGATTCAAGCACACCTTTTTCAGAGTTTCAGCCCTTTACACCAAATAGTATCACAAAGAGTTGGATACAACTGAAAAACAAAATAGTCAAACCTGATGAGTAACAGATGGGATTGCTGCTATTCAAAAGTAACAGCAAAATAATAATGCATTGACCTCTAAATGGAAAGTTGGGAGAAAAGAACGCTAAGAATTCTTTTTTCTTTCTTTCTTCCATTATGTTTGTGCTTTTGCTATCTAATGGGGCCCAAGCTTTGAATTGGGGGGGTCAGAAACCTGGGGTTCAAGTTCCAGCTCTAACACAACATCAAGAAAATGACAACATCTCTGAACCAGTTTTCTTATCTGAAAAATGGTAATAATAACATTTCTTCCATCTACCTCATAGGACTTTCCTGAGAAAAGCACTTTGTGATGCTCGTGGGTGGGAAACAAAATAAAACTTTAGGAGTCAGATGATCTTTTTTAGAGATGAAGAATTGGAGACCCAATATAGGACAAGTGACTTGCTCCACATCACATTGGTATAACAGGAAATAGGAGAGCTGGAACTCAAATCCAGTTTTCCTGGCTCCAACTACAGAACTCTTTTACTGAAATTATTTTCTATATCTCCTACTATCAAATTCTTCACATATTGGTTTGTAATGAAATTGATTCACTATTACACTCACCACTGAGGTTCTTTCAAACCTTTTCCTTCCTCTTCAGATCTGTCATGGCTCCCCATCCTCCTAGCATCTCAGCTGATGATCTGACTTTATATTTTATTGTAAAAAAAAGAAGTCAGTTATAGAGACTTTCATTCTTTTCATGGTTCTTCATTCCACATCATTCAGTTGACTTCTGCCATTGTATTATTGTTCACTTTTATTTCATATGAAGAGGTAGCCCTTTATCTTGTCAAGGAATCCCCTACATGCACACATGATCTTTCCATCCCATCTTCTTCAGTAGATTGGTCCTTCTATCATCCCCATCCTCACTTATTTTCAAACTCTCATTGTCTAATGGCCATTTCCATTCCAACTGGTTTTATGATAAAATCTTTAACATTGATAAATCTTTGTTTAATTTGATTAGGAAAAGAAAGAAAAAAAAATCAACAAAATGAACAGTAAAGATTGTTTAATTGAAGAAAATGAAAAGGTGCACTTACCACTAATGAAAAAGAATCAAAACAAAAATTAGAAGTTATTTTGCCCAACTGTATGCTAGTAAGTCTGACACTATTCAAAATGGATCAATATTTTAAAAATATAAATAGCCCAGATTAACAGAAGAGGAAATAAATTACTTAAACAGTCCCATTCTAGAAAAAAGAAATTGAACAAGCCATAAATGAACCCCCTAAGAAAATATCTTCAGTGCTTGATGGATTTACTAGTGAATTCTGCCAAACATTTAAATAACAATTCCAATATTATGTAAACTATTTGGAAAAATAGGTAAAGAAGGAGTACTGCCAAATTCCTTCTATAACATAATTATGACACCAATTCCTAAACAGGAATATCCAAAACAGAGAAAGAAAATTACAGACTCACCTCCATAATAAATATTGATATAAAAATTAAATATATTAAAAAGATTATAGAAATTTATCAACAGTATAATATATTATAACCAAGAAATATACCAGGAATGCTAGCCTGGTTCAATATCAAGAAAACTATTGCCATAATCAACCATACCAATAATAAAGCCAACAGAAATCATATTGATAATTTTAATAAGTGCAGAAAAAGCTTTTGACAAAATTCAGCACCCATTCTTATTAAAAAAATAGAGCATTGGGATAAAGGGAACTTACCTTAAAATAATAAACAGTATCTATCTAAAATCAATGCTAACTATTATTTGTAATAGAGAGGAGCTGAATACATTCCCAGTAAGAATCACTATTGTTCAATATTGTAGTTGAAATGTTAGCTTTAACAATAAGAAAAAAAATTAAAGGAATTAAAATAGGCGATGAGGAGATAAAACTATCATTCTTTGAAGATGATATGATGATATACTTTAAAAAATCCTAGGAAATCATTCAAAAACTTACTGGAAACAACAGCTTTCGCAAAATTGCAGTATATAAATAAAATAAACCCACACAAATCACTAGCATTTTTATATACTACTCACAAAGCCCAGAAGCAAGAGATAGAAAGAGAAATTCAATTTAAAATAACTTTAGACTAAATAAAATATTTGGGCATTTCCCTGTCCAGACAAACCTAGGACTATATGAACAAAATCATAAAATACTTCTCACATAAATAAAATAAACAACTGGAAAAATATCAGTTGCTCATGGGTAAGCCAAGCTAATATAATAAAAATTACAATTCTACCTAAATTGGTCTACTTATTCAGTGCCATACCAATAAAAATGACAAAAATTATTTTATAGAACTAGAAAAAATAATAACAAAATTCATCTGTAAGAACAAAAATGTCACAAACATCAAGGGAATTAATAAAAAAAATACAAAGGATGGTGCCCTAGCAGTATCAGATCTAAAACTACATTATAAAGTAGCAGTCATCAGAAGCATTTGGTACTGGCTAAGGAGTATAATGGTGGACCAATGGAATAGGTTAGACACATATGACACAATAATCAATGACTATAGTAATATAATATTTGATAAATCCCCAAACTCCAGGTTCTGAGGTAAGAACTCACTATTCACAAATATTTCTGGGTAAATTAGAAATGCATTAAATAAGAAATTTTTGCACAACCAAAATCAATAGAAACAATATTGAAAGGGAAGTACAAAGTTGGGAAAAAAATCTTTACAGCCAGGGTTTCTGATAAAATCTCATTTAAAAAAAATTTTTTTTTGCTAAGACAATTGGGGTGAAGTGACTTGCCCAGGATCAAACAACTAGGAAGTGTTTAAGTGTCTGAGGCCAAATTTGAACTCAGGTCTTTCTGACTTCAGGGCTGGTGCTCTATCCACTGTACCACCTAGCTGCCCCCTCATTTCTGAAAAATATAAAACACTGCCAGATTTATAAGATTGCAAGTCATTTCTCAATTGATACAGGGTCAAAGGATGTGAACAATTTTCAAATGATGAAATTAAAGCCATCTATAGTCACATGAAAAAAAAAATGCTCTAAATCACTCTTGATTAGAGAAATGCAAATTAAAACAACTCTGAGGTACCACCCCATTCACACTCACTCACACCTCTCAGATTAGCTAAAATGACAGGAAAAGATAATGATAAATGTTGGAAGGAATGTGGGAAAACTGGACACTAATGCATTGTTGGTGAAGTTGTGAACTCCAACCATTCTGGAGATCAATTTGTAACTATGCCTAAAGAACTATAAAACTGTGCATACACTTTGACCCAGCAGTGCATATTCTGTATCCCAAGGAAATCACAAAGGAGAGAAAAGGACCCAAATGTGCAAAGATGTTCTTAGCAGCTCTTTTTTGTGGTAGCAAAGAAGGGAAGAATGAGTAGATACCCATTAATTATGAAATGGCTGAATAAACTGTGGTAATATGAAGGTAAGTTAATATTATTATTCTATAAAAAATGATTAACAAACTAATTTTAGAAAGGCCTGGAAAGATTTACTGAATGAAATAAGTAGAAACAGAAATACCTTGTACACAGTAATGGCAAGATTGTGTGATGGTCAAATATGAATGACTTGGTTCTTCTCAGTGATTCAGTGATCAAAAAGCAATCACAATAAACTTTATCTGCATCCGGAAAAAAATATATGGATGGGCAGCTAGGTGGCACAGTGGCTAGAGCATCAGCCCTGAAGTCAGGAGGACCTGAGTTAAAATGTGGTCTCAGACATTTAACACTTCCTGGCTGCGTGACCCTGAGCAAGTCACTTAACTCCAAGTTTCTCAATGGAAAAAAAAGAAAAAGAAAAAGAAATATGGACAATGAATGTAAATCAACAATGCTATATTCACTTCTTTTTTCTGCTTTTTTTCTCTTCTATGGTTTTTTCCCCTTATCTGATTTTCTCTCTCAACATTATTCATAAAGAAATGTGCATTGGAAAAATTAATATACACGTATAACCAGAAAAAATGTTCAAAAAACCCTCATTGGGTCCCTTCATTCTCTGATAGAATACTTTAACTCTTCTTACTTTTGTAATTGAATTCCTTGAGATTATCTTTAATCAATGCTTTCACTTCCTTTCTGCTCATTCTTTTTAATTTGCTGAAGTCTGACTTCTGAACTTATCACTAACTGAAACATTTTTCTTTAAAATTATCAATGGTCCCTTAATTACCAGAGCTAATGACTTCTTCACAAGTTTCATCTTTCTTGACTTCTTTCCAGTTTGAGACATTGTCCATCACCTTTTTCTTGATAACTTTTTCTACGTTTGCATACCACTGTCTTCTGGGTCTCTTTCTACTTGTATGACCTCTCCTCACTTTCAGTCGCTAGATTTCATGTAGGTCCTGTCTGGGCCCTCCTCTCCTCTCCCTCTATAGTATTTCACTTAGTGATCTCATCAGTTCTCATAGATTCAATTATCATTTATATGCTGATGATTATTAGATTTACTTCTCCAATCCCAGCCTAGCTTCTGACTTGATCTCCAGTGTTACATCTCCAACTGCCTATTTGTCATCTCAAATTGAATCTTCCACAAACATTTAAAATATTTACATGATAATTTTGTTGTATGCTTGAAAGGAATAGCAAATTGTGTACAGTATATCTGTGGTTTCCTATGCAATCATTTTTTATTGTATAAATTAAAAATAAAATAAAAAGCTCAATATGTCCAGAACTTTACACATTATCTTTCCTCCTAATCCCTCCTCTCTTTTTAATTTTCCTCTTATTGGCAAGGACATTACTATTCTCCAAGCCCTAATGGTTACAACTTAATTGTCATCTTAGACTCTTCTCCTTCCCTCCTTTCCTTTCTCTCTCTCTCTCTCTCTCTCTCTCTCTCTCTCTCTCTCTCTCTCTCTCTCTCTCTCTCTCTCTCTCTCTCTCTCTCTCTCTCTCTCTGTCTCTCTCCTTATCTATCTCTATCTCTGTCTCTGTCTCTGTTTTCTTCCTCTAACCCTTCTGATTTATATGCCCTTTTCTTCTTTGTCACTGTTACTTCTCTAGGGTAATCATTACTGTTCATGCTTTGGCAATAGTCCTACTGACTTTCACTTTCAAATCCAATCAATTCTCTACTCAGCTGCCAAAGTGATTTTCTTTGAGAATAGTATAATAATGTCAACAAATACTGGTAGCTCTTTATTATATCCAGGACTAAATTTAAAACCATCTTTTAAAGTCATGCATAACCTAGTCTGACCAGATGCTGAAATGGATAGAACACTCAGGATTATTCATCTTTCTGAGTTCAAAGCTGGTCTCAAATGCTTATTAGCTGTGATCCTGAACAAGTCATTAACTCTGTTTGCTTCCGTTTCCTTATCTGTAAAAAGTGAATTGGAAAAGAAGATGGCAAAGCATTCTAGTATCTGCTAAGAAAACTCCAAATGGGGTTATGAAGAGTCAGACAAGACTGAAATTAACTGAGCAACAACATAACCTAATTCCTCTTTATCTTTTTAGTATTCTTACACTTTTCTCTTTGTACTTAGTGATCCAGAGACTCTAACCTTTTTGCTCTTCCTCATCTGATACTTCCTAATTTCATCGACTATCTCCATGATAGAATTTCCCCATGATAGAATTCTCTCTCTCCTCATTCCCACTTTTTGACTTCCTTGGCTTCTTTCAAGTCTTGCTAAAAATCCCACATTCTACAAGAAACCTTTCTAATTCCCTTACTGTTAGGGAAAGTCTTCCTGATCATCTCGTGTACATATCTTTTTAATGCATAATTGTTTGAATATTGCATTACTCATTTATATTGTTAATTCCTTTAGAACGTGAAGTGGGTTTTATTTTCCTTTCTTGGAATTCCTAGTGCTTAGGACAGTATCTGGCATATAGTAGATGCTTATTAAAATGTTTATTATCTTGGCTAAATTGAATTGAAGTGACTCACAAATTGAGAAACCATAGACTGAAATACCTCAAGAAACTAAATTCTTAAAGTCTTGCTCCTACTAATCTGATTATTCATAAAGAATGCTCCAAAAATGCTCCAAACCTTGAATTTCTCTATATTCCCTCTCTTCATTTAAACATTTATCTTAAAGGATTTGTCCATTTGATAAAAAGCAGGGATTTTGTTTATTAAAGATTGATGATTTAATAAAGGTCTCTCTGATGAAATGATATTTTAGGTAGAGGAATCATAAATAATATGTGGGATAATAACAATACTCCTGATATAGGGACTCTTAGATGGGGGAAGTGAGTGGTTGTCCAAAAATATGAGTTCAAGGATCACTTGAATTCAAAAAGATTTATTGCATAAGATTGGGGAAGACAAATAGCAGTTTCTGTGACAGTAACCTGGAGGATTTAGTGGGCTGCAAACTTGATGGAACTACAATATGACACAAGAGCCAAAATAGCTATGCTAGCTTTTAATCAATAATTCAACAATCTTAGATTTAGCCACTATGGACATTTATTTGACCAACATTGATTGTAATTCCACAGCCCCATATATGATCTTTAAGAGCTATTACTGCCAAGAAATTAATCACTGTCTTACTAGTAATGAATTCTGTGGATTATGTTAAGCTTGTCCATGAAAGATGGACATATAATTCATCACTGAGACCACACTTAAAACTTTTATAAATTTGTCAGACTTGAAATGTCAGTATTCCACTGTCAAAGCATTCAAGTAACCATTGTCATTTCTATGATGAGGCAATTTAGTGGGGGAATATGATCTTAAGCCACAGAGAAAAAAATAGGACTCAGACAAAGGATGTGATAATCTTATCCAAGTTGGACCATATATGGAGTTTAGTATTCAGCTATGTGCATCATCTTTAGGAAAGAGAACATCTGGATAGAAGTAACCAGAAAAACTCATTGTTCTGAGTTCAAATCTGTACTCAGAGATTTTCTAGATATATAATCCTGAATAAGTCACTTAACCCTTTGTCTCAATTTCATCTATAAAATGAACTAGAGGGGAAAAATGTAAACCATTCCAGTATCTTTGCTAAGAAAACTCCAAATGAAATCATGAAGGGTCAGATACAACTCAAAACAACTAATCAACAGTTTGCAAAGTGCTTTATAATTAACATATCATTTGAGTTTGGAAGGGGCCTTATGGACCATTTAATTCAATGTCATCTTGTTTCACATGAGGGAAGAAAATAAACATTTATAGAACACTTATTTTATGCTAGACATAGGGCCAAGCACTTTGCAAATATTCTCTCATTTAATACAATGATTACATGAAAATAAGTGATGAGGCAGGATTTGAACACAGGATCCTTGACACCAATGCTGTGCTCTTTCCATTTTACTATATTACTCCTTGCCTTCTTAACTAATACTTTCTTTGACGATTATATCCCAGTTAGTCTTACTACCATGTACAAGTGTGATGAGTCAACTAGAATAGATTAGAAAGGAAGGTCATAAGAAAGGTTACAAGATTTAGGCTTTTAGGCATTAGAACTGGAGAGGATCTTTGATTTCATCTAAATCTAATCTTGCCATTTTACAGATTATGAAACTGAGGCTTAGAAAGATTTAATTACTTGCCCACAGTCATGGAGTCAGGGCTTTTGATATCTGGATCAATGCTACTCATACTTCAAGCCAAATTGTGACATACATACAGAAATCTGTCAAAGAAACTGAGGATGTTTAGCATGGAACAGAGAAAATTTGGAAGGGGAAGAAACTTATTTTTATTTAAGGATCCAACACTTCTGAGCTCCGTCCCAGATGGTCTATAGAGTTCTGTACCAAAAAACTGGGTTGGAAAGTGAAAATAATGAGCAAATACAGTGAGTGGGAAATGTGATGCAGAGCAAGAAGTAATAGGAAGCCACAATCTTTGAATGAAAGGGAACCATTTCTCATTTGAGGAATGGCGCTAGTGATTCTAAGGATGATTAGAGTGAGGCTGGTTAAGCCAGAGGGTAATTGTGCTCTGTGCAAAGCAGGCATGGCATGTTCTTTCTACAGCTTGCAGCTGGGTTGCGCCCCAGGAAATGAGTTGTTGTTTGATAAGGGCGAGTGCACCAGTTCAGTTAAAAATAAGAACTTGGCCTAATGTTCACTCATTTTTTGAACTTATATTTTTGTACTTATTTTAAGTTTGGACAGTGATTCCCTAAACATTTTTTGTTTTTAAATTTCTACATCCTCCTATTGAAGTCTTGATCCTGTGTCCCCTTCTCTCAACCCCACCTGCATAAGTTATAAAATTGTAGAATTTATAAAGAGGGAATGACTCTTAAAGCATAATTGGTCTATCTGCCTGAAGCATGAATTCTCTCTATGATATTCTCAGCAATGGATTATCTAACCTCTGTCTAAACATCTCTGGGGACAGAGAACAAACTTATTCCCAAGACAATGCATTTCAGTTCTAAATACTTTAGATGAGAAATATATAAAATATTAGAAAGTTTCCACTGATATTGCACTGAATTGTGTCTCACTATAGTTTCTACCTATTGCTCCTATATGTATCATATTATTAAGGACTAACAGCTATTGTTCCTTCAACTGCCCCCTTCCCATTCAACTCTATTCAATATACATGTATTAAGCTCCTAAAATGCACCCAAAACTAGGCTTAGGGCTGAGTGTGCTGTTTTTGTCCTGAAGGATTGATCTCACATTCTATTAGGGTAAAAAATACACGTATATAAAGAATCAAAATATATATGAAAAGTAAATCCAAAGTAATTTGGGAGTAGGAAAAGTGCATATATCTAAGCAAAATTAAGAAAGACCTCATGAAAGGAAGTAACACTTTTGATGCTTTCTCTGAGGGGAGTTAGGAAATCTAAGTTGAGGGAGAAGGAAAAAAGGGCAATATGCAGTTATTAAGTGCCTATTGTATAGCAAGCACTGTGTAAGTGATTTATAAATGTTATCTCATATGATCCTTACAACAAATCTGGGAGGTATGTTTCAATTATGGTTCCCATTTTACAGTTAAATGAATTGTTAGATTTATTGATATATCCACCTAATAAATAAAGGTCAGAAATAAAGGTAGAGAATCCATGAATACAAGATACAGTATTCATAGACACAATAATGAAAGATGGAATATCGTTCATGGGACATCAAGCTAGAATATAGAGTATTTGCAGAGAGGAGTGACAGTGAAATCTCTGAAAAGACAGGTTGAATTTAGATTGTGGGGAGCTTGAAATATGAATCAGGGGATTTTATGATTTATTCTCTCTCCCTCTCCATCTCTCTCTCCCTTTTTTTCTCCCTCCTTCTTTCTCCCTTCTTCTCCTTCCATCCCTCTCTGTCACTCTGTCTCTATGCCTGTCTCTCTGTCTCTCATCCCTCTTTCACTCTTCCTTTCTCTGTCTGTCTGTATCTCTGCCTCACTCTGTCTTTCTGACTCTCTTTTTGGTTCTGTGTTCTTGTCTTTCTGTCTATATCTCTGTTTGTCAGTTGTCTGTCTCTCTTCTGTTTCTATTGAGGGCACTATCATCTCCTTTATTCATCTAATTTTGCAATCTCATTCATCCTTAACTTTTTAGAGTTTGAATCCCAGTTTTACTATTCTCAATGTGATCTCGATGAAAGAAGTCATTAGCCTCTTCTGGCTTGAGCTGCCTCATACATAATATGAAAAAGGGCATGAACGAGAATATCTCTAAGTTTCTTTCTAGTTTTCAATCCTGTGACCATGAAGAGGAGATCAGCGAGCCCTGCAGTACCTGGAAAGGTTTCCTGAAAGAGATAGGATTTGTGTTTGGATCTTTGGGGAAGAGAAGCCTTTTTATCAATAGAGGTATGCATGGAGGGCCTTGAACAACAGAGTCTATTAATAAAGGAAGGAGTAAAAAATGGAAATTCTAACCTGATCCAAGATTTGAAATCAGGAAACTGAGGAAATTGAAGAAAGATACATTCTTGTACTTCTTGAAGACTTTTTTAGTTTTTGAGGTGATGGAATTTCATAATTACTTCTTTTTATCTTCACTCCCCAACCTTTCAGGAAGAAGAGATATTTTGTTAGCTGAAGAAGTATTTGTCAATAATGAATGGAACCAGTGCAACTAGGTGGCACAATGGACAGAGCAGCAGCCCTGATGTCAGGAGGACCTGAGTTCAAATTTGGTCTCGGACACTTAACACTTCCTAGCTGTGTGACCCTGGGCAAGTTATTTAATCCCAATAGCCTCAGCAAACAAACAAACAAAAAAAAAAAACAAAATAATGAATGGAACCCTGAAAACCTGGCATACAATCTGAAGTCTTGTTAATTGGCTGACAATGAGTTTGAAATTGTGGAATAAACCAATTTACCTCAATCTGTATTGCTTATGTGAAAGTCTAAAGCACATAAACATTCTCAATGAGAGGATGTAGGGAAATGAATTGGGGATGATATAATATTGGACAGTACAATTTGATGAGGTAGTTTAGAAATTAGATATCATAATATCTGTGATTAAATTATTTTTCTTTTGGTACACTTCAAATTATGAAAACCATGAATGCTATTTCCAAATGTGTGTAACTATCTATGCCTGTCTATCTGTCTATTGATCTAGCTACATGTATCTAATGTATGTATGTAGGTGTATAATCTTTTCTCTTATAATTAAGATTAGAAAGTGTGCTGTTGTAGCCTGGACTACGTGAAGAGAAGGAGTAGAAGAGAAAAAAATACAGAGGCCATACCAGAGCATTCAGTTATGGTAACAGAGATTGAGTACAATACATTTTGTAGGGTAGGGAATATAGAAAGCTCAAGGTCACTGTCTCTAGTTGGGATTCATGTATTAGAGAAAACTTAACTAGTGAAAGGAGAAAGACATGGGACTAAAGAAAGAGCTTCCCTAGATGACAAGTTTCAACAGAAGCTCTGATGCCAGAGGAAACTTAATATGTCTAGCTACAAAAATTTATCATATGATCCTATATACCTGAAACATGAATGCTAATCCTAATCCCCAAGACCTCCATAGTAAAGGGATTCCATGGTATACAAACAGATCACTGAATTAATTCTAAGCAGAGCCATTCACTTTGATGAAATAACCAGATCTATTTTCCTAGGAAGTAGAAATCTTAAAATTACTGATAGTACTTTTGCACCTTGTTAGTTGTTCTTATAACTAGTTAAAATAGGAAGCTACCAATTACTCTAGACAACCTAAACCAGTCAAGTCCTCTCAAGGCTCCCCCTGCCCTTCTTTACCCTCTGGGATCAGTCTTTTTGATAGTAGCTTTCCAGAGTCTGGGACCTTGTGTTCTGAAGAGTGATATCTCTCCCCAAGTTATTATCTACTCCCTGCATACAGTTTAGATTAAAAGGGGTTTTAAATGAACCTTTCATGTTGATTTATGACTTAGATATTGTTTTGTAAATTGTGGCCCATGACCATCTAGTATTCCCCTCAGAGGCTCTGGAATTAGTTATTTCTTACAGCTCATTAGCCACTGGATTCACCAAGGTGAATGACTTGAACCTCAGATCACTAGGAAGAACAAGATTAGTTAAAGGTCCTCTCATAAGAGAGGAGAGGGGAATTGGAATAGAAGGGTAAGTTTCACACCCCCCTCATCAAGTTATTTTAGTTAATAATCAATAAGCATTTATTACAAATCTACAAATCTAATTTACAAATGTAGATTAATAGTTTTCTAAAAGAAGTATTTCAACTGTGAATCCCTTGAATAGTGAGGATTACTTATACCATAATATATGGCAAAGTAGATCTTGCTAGAGAGATATTTCTAAGATTTTAATTTTTGTGGGATCTTTTGTTATAGGATATTAACTCCTCCTGTGTGAATTCTATCCATTGAAGCAACTTTATAACACCCAATAGTCTTAGAGAGTTATATAGAACTTCAAGTAGTTAAATGACTTTTCCAAAGTCACATGTCAGAGACTAGACTTCAATCAACTCAAGTCTTTCTGATTTAATCATGAACCTTTTATTCACTATTCTACATTGCTTTCAGGTGGTAATGCATTAAATCATTTCAGGTAGCAAACTATCTGGTCTACTTATCCATAAATATTGACTGATTGATATTAGTGATATATACAATCTTAAATGCAGTCAAATTACATGATTCATAAATATATTTCTACTCAACTTCTGTTGCAATGTAAACACATTCTCTAGTTGGTAGAATTATAGGATTAGAGATAAATAGAATTTGAAGCTAACAAGAATCTTTAGAGACACCAACCAAACTCCTATGTTTTATGAGTGATGGAACTGAAATTCAATGAAGTTTGTTTAATCTCAGAGGTGGAAGACAACTTAGTATTCATCTGGTTCCATCTTATATTTGATAGAGGCACCCCCTTTAAAATATTTCTAATAAGAGGTTATCTAGAATGTTTCCTTTAGTAAAAGGAAATTCACTATCTTATGAGTCAATACATTCTATTTGTAGGCGATTCTGTTAAAAAAAAAAAAGTTTTTCTTTTTGCAGAGCTCAAATTTTCCTCCTTGGCATTTCCACCTATTGATATTAGTTCTATCTACAATGTACAAATCCAATACTTCTCTGTATAATAGCCCTTCTCTATTCAAAGACTGTTATTATATTTGATCTTTTCCTGGCTAAATTTTCCATTTCCTTCAAATATGCCTTTAGATAGTATGGTTCCATATTTCCCATCATCAGAGTTATTAACTGTTTTTGCAATTGGTGCAAGCAACAAAAATTATGCCTGAGGCAAGTGGAATAAAATTGGCTCTTATCCAGAAGAAAGAGGAAGATGGGGGACAAAAGGCTAGGAAATCATCATAAAACTACTTGTGGAAAGGCCACTACACAGGAGAGGAGGATGGAGCAGAATTCAGTACCCTAGTCAATATTCATAGGAGCTTTTCATTTTAACTGGGGAAAGTTAGATGGTGCAGTAGATAGAGCACAGAGTCTGAAATCAGGAAGTCTCATTTTCCGGAATTTAAAGCTAGCCTCAGACTTTTACCAGCTATATGACCCAGAATAAGTAACTAAACCCTGTTTACCTCATTTCCCTCATCCATAAAATGAACTGGGACAAGAAAACAAAAAAAACATTTCTGTATCTTTGCCAAGAAAATCCCAGAAAAATGAGTTCACAAAGAGTCAAACAAGAAGGAACACCTATTTTTACTAAGCATTTTTTCCAAATCAAGAGCTAAATTCTTCTATTTCTACACTTCTGAAGGACTGCATATGTCAATAGATTTACAGTTTTGGCATTCTGTGGCGGTCTCAGTCATTCAGCCCTAGTACAGATTTTTTCATTATTCTAGTCATCTTTAACTGACTACATTCCAATTTGCCAATACACTCTTAAAAAAATCCCAGGCCACTGGATTTTAACCACCAGAGGATGGCTAAATCTACTTCCCCTCCCCATGGAATAAAGGTTGTATTTCCTTCTAGACCATACAAAAGTTCAGTCTCTATATTCTATACACCCTAAAAAAAAAAAAAAAAAAAAAAAAAAAAAAGCTTAAATCTTGGCTAATTTAGCAATACAATCAATGTTTTTTCATGGAAGATATAAGTGATAGAGAATATTATGAAATAATTCCTTAAATAGATTTAATCAATGAACATTTTAAAAAGAATAGATTGCATAAGTTGGATTATAAGGTACATAAGGAGGAGGAGTGTTAAATGAGTCTGGGAAGGTAAGACAGAACAAGACTGTGGAGGGGGGTGTCTACAAAGCCAACCAAGCTAAAGATTTTGGTCTCAGCTCAAAGCACAAAATATACGCTTTTAAAAACAAACATGATTTTATTATTTTCCAGGATATGAGTAGTTGGGAAACATTTTTAATATTTTCCTATGATTTATTTTAGTTATTTCAGTCAAATTGAATTTATAGTCAACTTTCATGAGAACTATGAGAAAGTTGCATGCTCTGGAGCAGGAATCATCTGCAAATGATCCTGACATTGTATGGCATTTTAAAACAAAGATCCCTTTAGCCCACTAAAGTAAGTGGCTTCATTAAACTTAATGTTAATAATGAACTTACCTCTGGGGAGAATGCCTGGAAATGGATCCTTTTTAGGAACATATGGCCCATGTGGAGTCAGGTAGATGGTGTGGATAGATAGACTCTTGGACCTGGAGTAAGAGAAACCTGATTTGATTCCAGTCTGAGACAATGACTAGCAATGTGACCCTGAGCAAGTCAATTAATCTGTTTCCTCTACTGTAAAATGAGGAGTTATAATAGCTCCTTTTTTTCTTTTCATTTTTCCCCTTTCTCCCCCATTCCTTTCCTTTCTCCCCCCTTCCTTTCCTTTCTCCTGTGTGACCCTTTTGGCATGCACATTAAGTCCAATAATAAGTGAGAAGCTTGTGCTGATGATGTTTGGCAGATGAGCAGGAAGGATTGTGTATTCAGTAGACCAAAAGGAAGAGATGACTTTTGTTCTCTCTTTTGGATGAATGACTTGGGCCTCTGGTAAACCTCTCTTGGCTTTCTCAAGAGTTGTGGGTTTGATTTCCTCTCCCTTTCTTCTAAGCAGCTAAAGAGGCTGTTCCTTCATGGAAGCAAGAACATGCACTTATCCTGGTGAAGTTGAAACTGGATCTCAAGCCCAGTGTCCTCTTCTGCTTTATTTTGCTATCTTCCCTGAACATAAGTTATTGAACAATAATCCTGATATGGTGCTTGTTGCCTTATTGGAAAGATCTTCAATTTGGTAGATGATTGAGTTCTTGGGTCTGAGGTACTGGTTTCCCAGTAGGAAGTGAACTCTAAAATAAGTTCTTGAAGATGGCCACTCACCTTGAGAAAGAGCATAAAGAAGGAAAAAAGAATACTAAAAAAATTTTAAATGCCTCAGCTTTTGAATAATTTAAGATGTGTTGCTAGATGAAATCTGCTTGTGCAGTGAAATGCTAAATGATAAAAAGACAGATCAGTTAATGTGCTTTTAATCACCTGAGAAGCAAATATATTATGTCCAGACACTCGACATCAAATGTTTCTTAGACTCTTTGTACTGCATAATAAACATACACAGAGAGAAAAGCCAGCAAGTCCTACCTCGGAAACTCACTTCCAATACATTATTAGGTCAAAGCAATGTGCTGGTCTCAGTAAACACAGTAGTATGATGTCAGCTCAATCTTATAAAAAGATTTTGCTCAACTTATTTTTGCACTGGATTTTAGTTCAACCATGTATTTTTTGATACATGGGGCAGCTAGGTGGTACAATAGATGGCGTGCTAGGCCTGGAGTAAGGAAGACTTATCTTCCCAAGTTCAAATCTGGCTTCAGAAACTTACTAGTTGTATGACCCTGGATAAATTACTTAACCCAGCTTGCCTCAGTTTTCTCATCTGTAAAATGAGCTGCAGAAATACATGACAAACCATTCTAATTACCTTTACCAAGAAAACCCTATGGAATCATTAAGAGTTAGACATAACTTCAACAATAAGTATTGTTCAAAAAAGCCAGAATATTACATTTATACAATGATGTCTTTATAGTTTCAAAATAGGATTTTACATGTAGCTATAAACTTTGATTTATGTCTATAGGTTTGTAGCCCAGTCTTATAATTTATATTTTTTTCTGTAGGCTACATTTATTTTTCTTAGGAACTACTAGATTTCCTCTGATGCCATTGTGCAGGTTTCCCAGGATAAGACCAACTATTTCCCATAATTTATACTAACTTCTCAGAAACAATATCCATTGTTTGATGAGAAAGTAAATCTGACAAACAAAGGTTCCTGTACCTGTCAAGTACTTGCCACTTTCTTTAGAGATGAACACAGCCTTCCTGTAATAATCCCAGAGGAAAGGTCACTGGACACCATTTCTCAAAGAGTTTATTTAGCACTTCTGGAAATGTCTCCATGGCTTATCCCTAAGCTCACACTGAGGAGGAAATTGAATTTGATTCCCTGACTTTAAAATTATATTGGATCTAAGAATCAACTCTCTCATTATACAGATTAAGATATCAAGATCCAGAGTGGTGACTTGTTTATGATCCTGCTATGGTAAGTAGTAAAGTTGAGCTCTGAACTTAGAATCATTGATTTCATATACATTGCTTTCTCCAGTAAAATATAAAGCAATAGAGTGAACACTTACTGAATTATCTGAGTTTAAGTAGAAGATACAAATCTTCCCCCCAAGGAGCTAGCAGTTTATTAAGGAGAAAAGAAAGAGAGGATGACAGGGCACAATAACATGTGATTATAAAATGTAAGAAAAGTTCTATGTGAGATCAGAGAGGGCTTCATGGAAAAGGTGGCATGTGATTGACTTTTAAATGATAGATGAGATATAGAAGAACAGAAATCTAGGAATAGGAAACAGATCATTTAAAGATAGAATCATAGAATAATGCAACTTGGCTAAATCATAAACTTCATGAAAGAATATAATATGTTATAAAGCTGGAAAAATAGAATGATGCTAGATTGGAGAGAACTTTAAAGAAAACAAGTTTGAATTTTGCTTAATGGATAATAGAAAGCCATTATAAATTTTTTGGTTGGGGAGTGACAAAAAAAATCTATATATTAAGAATCAGTATAGGTGCAACTAGGTGGTGCAGTGGATAGAGCACCATCCCTAAAGTCAGGAGGACCTGAATTCAAAATTGACCTTAGTTATTTAGCACTTCCTAACTGTATGATCCTGGGCAAGTCACTTAACCTCAATTGCCTCAGCCAAAAAAAAAATCAGTATGAACTTGGTCCCAAGGAGTTGTTGATAAGAGAAGGCAGCTCCTCCATTCCTCCACTTATTTGCAGATTTAGGGGAGTTGTGGGTGTAGAACACTATATATTAATATCATGTTGTTTTGAAATTTGCTTAAACTATTTTTTCCTTTTAAAAAATATTTTATAAGGATGACTTTTGGAAGAGGAGGAGAAATATATTGAATAGATGACATAAAAGATTATATCAATAATTTTTTAAAAGAATGATTTTTGAGAGAGGTGTGAAGATGGAGTTAAGAGATGAGAATGGAAGCCAGAATAATGTAAGAGATTTTTAATGTAGCAGTTTCAAGACTGTTATAATAATCTAGGTCGTTAGAATAAAGTCCTCTAGGGTGATGGTAGTGGAAAAGCAAAGAGGAAAGAGATATAAAGGTGTAACAGGAGTTCTCAAACTACAGCCCATGGGCCAGATTTTGCCCGCCGAAGATGTTTATGCTGCCCACAGGGTTATGACAAATGGGCTGAGGGGTGGAGACAAAGTGTGAGTTTTTGTTTTTACTATAGTCCAGCCCTCCAACAGTCTGAGAGACAGTGAACTGGCCCCCTATTTAAAAAGTTTGAGGACCACTGGTATAGACATATAAAATTGATAGGACTTGACCACAGATAAAAGAGGCACCAAAGTACCAATGGGAGGCCATTCAGATGATGAAAATAGTGAAATCAGATGAAGGAGCAGGATTGAGAGAAACTTCCCTTTTCTACCATATTGTTTAGATATCATTGAAAGCACTCCAGCAATCATACCTGGAAGTTCTTTTAGTACTCAGGGATATAATTCATTTGTACCAACTGTCTTGAACTCATCAAGGACAACCATGTACTCTCTTAATATCCCTAAACTGATCTTCAGTATGATCTTATTATTAACTACTTCTGTTTTGACTCTAAATAGGACCTCAGACATTTGTTAGCTATGTAAATCTGGGTAAATCACTTAACCTGTGTTTGCCTCCATTTTCTCACCTATACAAGGACAATAATAATAATACCTATACCCCATGGTAGTTTTATGGATAAAATGAAAAAATATTTGTAAAGTTATTTGCACATTTTAAACACATATAAATGTTATTATTGCTGTTATTGTTATTCTTAATATCCATATGCTTCAGTTTCCTTATCTGTAAAGTGGGAATAATAATAGGCCCTACCTTCTGGGAAAGTTGTAAAATATGATTATATTGTAAAGCACATTGAAAACTTTCAAGTGCTATACAAATGTTTGTTATTATTATTATTACTATTATTCTTGTTGTCATTTCCAATTCAAATCTTATTAGCTATCAGAAAAAGAGGCCTTAAATAATATTTAACAGGTCAACCTTCTTACTTTTGCTAGTTATTTCCTCATCCACCCTGTTTTCCTCAGGATACCTTAGTGCCCTTGACACTATTCTTAAAGTATCTTCATGTTTTTGTGCTCATCCTGTGATATACCTTGCTTTTGTCTTCTGTACACATCTTTTAAAAATCTAAGTTTGGTGATGAGTGCCCTGTGTACCTATGTTGATCTTTCAGAAAAAGAATTCCCATTTTTGGTCCTCAATAAGATTATTTCCATTTGGATCCTCGGAATTTCAATGTCACATGGTTCTCGTTTCTCTTGGCCTAACTTCTTATATGGATTTTACTCTATGAAATTCAAAATAGACTTCCTTTGAATTCTTTGAAATCTATTCTCCCCAAATTTAGCATTAATTCTATATTACATTTGGCTTTCCTCTCCATATCTATTACTAAATCAAGAGGGAATGATCACTTTCCTTAGTTCCCCCTTCCAAAGTTCCCATCATTTCTACACCAAACAATCTCCTTTTGATAAAATTCAGATTTGAAATAGAATTTCTACTTGTTTTTTCCTTTATCTTTCAAAAAGTGGAATTATCATTATGGCAAGTTTAAAATATTTTTATTTTTCTTTTTTTGGGCAGAGGACATTATGACATGCTTAAACATTATTTTTCTATACCCATTTTTCCATTTTCTGATCTACTTATCTATTTCCTCTTTCTGATTAGGTGGCTGGCTTGTAGTACATGCTAATGCCAAAAATGCTCCTGTTTATGCCTTCATTGATCTTCATTCAAGTACTTCCTCATTCTGTTCTTGCTTTTCCTCACCAAAACATTTCTTTTTCATATCTAATGCTACCTATCATTTTCTCTTTTTTACCTATCCCACTTCTTTTGAATAAGGTATACCTATTCAAAGCCATGCTTCAGTCATAGATCTTTATGTCTCAGTGGTGCTTAAGGGATTATATTTGCTTTCTTGTATTGCCTATACTTTATACATTGGGTGTTAGGTTCTTACTAAGTGCTAATGAGATAATAAGATATTAGGTTCTTACTAAGTGCTAAGTCGATACTTGACAATTTTCTAGTTCTGGCCTTTCCTGGGAGTTTGACTTGTGAATTCCTGGGGAAGAGCTTGCGTGCTTGGGAAGAGCAAGTTCATTGGTTGAAGTGATTATTCCCAGAAGCCCTTGCATTATCCCATGCCCATTCTCTGGGAGGAGAAAGAGGGCAGATCTGGAGAAAAAAAGTCAGTCTCTGCTCTAGACAGACTTGAGGCAGCTCTCTGCAGGAAGAAGAATCTGTCTGAGAGATTTGAGTTGACACAGCAGTTCTCCCAGAGAGCGAGCGGCAGCTTCTGGAGACAACAGCACGTTACAATTGGGTATATAGATGTTTGAGCTGTTAGATGTTATGCTTCCAATGCTTTCTTGGATTTTGTTTCTGTTATCTTGAACTGTTATTTTTTTTTCTCACTTCACAGCTATACTTTATACTATCTTACTTGATAGACAGGTATTTATTTCCCTCCTTTTCAATTTATGCACTTTATTTAATTTTATGAGACTCCAAGTAAATATATATATTTTTTAATTTAGTAAGTTGCACACGTATCTGGCCAGAAAGCCTCTATTTAAAGTCAGTCCAGAAAGACAAATTCTATTTTCAGACATTATCTTTCTTAACTACTGCCAAGTTTCCTACTTGAGGTTCACTAATCTCTGTGTTACGAATTCTTTTTATTTATTTTTTCTTGCATAAAATCATATATTCACAGGTTTACAGCCATTTATAGCCACAAACTCAAAGATAAGGAAATTGAAGACAAGAGAGGTTAAGTTGACTTGCCCAGGTTCACACATAGTTAATATGTGTCAAACTCAGGTTTTCCAGACTATTATGTCCTGGTCCTTATCAAGTACCTTTTCTTTCTCTATTTGAATATAAATACTACGAGGTCAGAGACTGTCTCCTTTTTGTATTTTTATCACTAGTGTTAGTTCAGTATAGAAGTTGGTTAACTGAATGATCAATTGAAGTTCTTTTTCCTCTTTCAGAATCAGTCCTTCCCCTCCTTTAATTTGAATCATTCTACCTCAAATTTCCCCAGGTACCCCAGCTTTCTTCTCATATTTTTAATCTCTCTTCTTCATAATTCCAAAAGTTTTCTCAATTAACTTCATGGTTTTTCTCTTTTTTTTTCATTGAATTCATGTCTTTGATAAATTCTTTTTTGACAGAAATTTCTTTTTTTTAATATAAATTCCAAATTCATTTTGGAAATGTGAAAAAGAAAAAAATCCTTAGAATTTGAACTGAGTCTTACAAATGAAATAGGCTGATTCAAGGAGAGGCAGGTTAGGGTAGCTTTTAAAGACCTTCCTAACTGAGATTTATGAATCTGGGAAAATATCTGTTCTAGCATGTTAGGGACAAGGTTCATAATGAATACTAAGCCTAATGCTTACAGCTCAATACCTCATTTTAGCATTCATCATTATTACTAATAGATGTCAATCCATATCTTTAGGTCATTGATTTTCATTCTTGTCTCTGATATGACTTCCTCTTGGTTCAGTAAGTTCCATAACTAATTTTTCCTATTGTATAAAACTTCTACTTTTATTTGTTCTACAACACTAAAAAGGGGAAGTTTACTCTTTAAAGACTAAATTAAATGTTCAGGAAGCTGATGAACATGTCTATATTCACAGCATTTATGATGTCTTAAAAAAAAAAAAAAAAGGCATTCTTTGCCACAATTGCTACCTAGTCTTAATCATAAAATGGGTGTAACTTCAGTCAAACTGAGACCTGTTAAAGACTTTAGCTTAAAAAACAAAGTCTCCCACTGGATTCACTTGCAATTATCATGATCTGTATTTGGCCACAGATAGCTTTGGAGGAGAAAGGAGGTAAGTGACTTTGCACAGCCCTCACTCATTTAAATGCAATTCACTCCCATGTCACGGCATCAACTCCCAGATGTCATAGACCTCTTCAAGAATAAATGGCAAACAACAACATGATGTCCTAAATTTCATTACAGTCATAACCACCACTACTACTACCATCGTTATTGCTTATAATTTTCTCACAAAAACTCTACAAAGTTGAAGTATGGAAATTATCAACCCCATTTTGTAATAGGAAAAGCTGAAATTGAAAGAGGTGAAGGAACATAGCTCTCGTGCTTGCCTTCATAGTCATAAGGCTAGCAAGTCTGGGAGCTGGTTTAAAGTCAAAGTTTCTTGATTCCAAGATTGGTATTCTTTGTTTTATCCAATGAAATAGAGACTGATTAAGTGATTTTCTCAGATCTCATAGCCAGATATTTTATAGCTGTGTGACCTTGGAGGAATACCTTAATTTTTCTCAACTTTAGCTTTTTCTGCTATAAAATGAGAGGGATGAGTATGCTGGCTTTTAAGATCTCTTTTACCTCTAAATCTATAGTTTTATAATTCTGTGATTTTTTTTCTATGCATGGCATTGCCAAAGAATATTGGATTTGCAGTCAGAGAAATGGGGTTATATCCTAGCTTTGTTTCCCTTCTCTGTTCCTCAGTTTCTTCTTGGAACCTCAATTTTGGGGAAGGTGATGCAATCCATCCTTATTATTCCAGACTTAGCCATTATATTCCCACCTTATATGCCTTTCCAAATTATGTCCCCTTTTAGCTTTCCTTTTATGTGCTGACTTTTTCTAATTAAATCTAAGCCGAGGCCAAGGACTGCTGTTTTTGTTTGCATTTGCATCTCCAGCTCTTAATACAGTGTCTGACACATGGTAAGTGCTTGATACTAATTGATTGACTCTTTAATCATAAAATGAAGATTTTGGAGTCTACAATCTCTTTGGACTTGTCCAGTTCTCAATATTTTATCCTCTCACTCAAGATCCCCCTTGTCTTTCCTGATTAGTGCAAATTTTCTACCCTAAGGTGGTATTCTTTCTCCTCATTACCATCACTATTCCTTTGACCATTTCCCTTGAGTTTTTTCTGTTTCTTTCTCAGTTTTGTTATGGCCCACATAAAATTAGCAAGCAAGAAGCTCAGCCTCAGCTCTCTAGGTGAAGTTGCCATCTCACTTAGGACAATATATAATTTTAAAATTTTCTATTTCAATAACAATACAAAACAAATGTCCTTGGAGTTGCCTTCCTCTCACTAAGAATATAACTATTTTCTTTTAACTCCTGCTCCATCATAACAGAGAATTATAGAAGGTTTTTCATTGTTTCTATGAATATAGAATCCGTGAATGTCAGAATTAGAAGGAACCTTAGAGATCCTCTGATCTAACCTCATTTGTTTCGGATACAGTTTTTGTTCTTCCCAGGAATCTGAGAAATCTCAGGTTCCCAAGAAACATTTGTGATCATTAGCACAGTCATTAAACCTTGTCTGGCAAATGTTACATGGTCTTGTTGCATATCAAAAGACATTAATTGAGTAAATCCCAACCCTGTCTCTTCCACTTAACAAAGCCTCTTTTTGACATGATCCTCCTCTTAAGTAAAGAACTCAGAAAACCAAATCTCTGAACTCACATTAATCCAGTGGCCTCCTCCATTCATTGGATGTGTGATTATTTTTTAAATTGCTTTAGCCAACAATTATGGAAAATTGGCAATTAGCAAATAAACTATTTCATTCAAATGAGTTGGAGACTATGCTACAGAGAACGTTTGGCCCTATTTTATACACAGTTCAAATATTATTTCCCATTTCAAAGAAAAGGAAATTGAGACTAAGAGAAAGAACTTGAAACTGGGCCTTTTGATGCCAAAACTAATGTAATGGTCTTTGTACTACAGAATGCTGTTTCTAAATCCTGGTATGAACCACAGAATGAAGAGAAGAAAAAAAAAAGTCCTTGACAATCAGAATCTTAGAGTCCTCAGGGGTTAGTTGGATGAAGGCAGCTCTTTCTACTTCTCTACAATTCTAAATAATAAGATTTTTTCCCCTTTTATTGAATCAGAATATTTATTTTTCTACTTTCTGCCCATCAGGTATTTTTCTTCTGTTGTTTTTTTTCTCATGGTTTTTCCACTTTTGTTGGAAATTTGTAAATTTCTCATATTAAAGAGAAATTAAAGAGAGATCTTTTGTTTGTAAAAAGAAAAAAAGGAACAAGCAATTTTCACAACTCTGTTTTTATCCCCATTTTACAGCTTAAATAAATGAGAAAGACAAATTAAATGACTTGCCCAGAGTCCCACAACTAGTAATTGTCTAAGGCCACGTTCAATTCAGTTCATCCTAACTCTGGGTTTGGCAAGCTTTCTATTAGAATGTTTACCTGCCTACTCTCTCCTGGCTTTTCTGTTATTATCTCAGGCTGATCATTTTCTCCTTCCTTTACTGAGTTTTTATTATCTTCCTGATGTCTTAAATTGGGTGTTTCCTAAAACTCTGCTCTTGGTTTCCTTTCTTTCTCCTTAAACTTTTTTACTTGATAAGTTCATTCATTTCCTCACTCTCTTTTTGCTATTAACTTGCAAGTCTGACCCATCTCTCTTATGAGTGAACTTTAGACCTGTATCTCTTATGTATATCTTATAAGATATATCCAACATGTCCCAAACATTTTAACATTTCCCAAACAAAATATTTTTTTTCCTACTCCAAAGCATCAATCAAATCTCTTCCCTTATTCTCAGTGCTATCACTAAAGCATAAATCCTCTTTTACCTGCCTGGATTATTTTATAAAATCATAGATTTAGCTAAATAGGTTTCTAACAGATCTTTTTGCCTCTACTCTCTCCCTATTTCATATCACTGTCAAAGTAACCTTTCTTATGCAAAGATCCATTATTACTTCTGCTTAAAAATCTTCAGTGGTTTCCTACTGCTCACTGAGTAAAATTCAAACATGTATTCAAGTTTCTTTACAGGTTGATGCTACCCGGCTTTTCCAGTTTTATTTTATATCATTCACCAGATCATTTCCTTTGAAGTTTTACAAATTAGAATTATTGGGATTTGATTCAATTTAATAAGCCTTTATTAAACAAATACTATATGATATTTAATGGGTTGTAGATGCAATGACAAAAATGCAAAAAGTTTCTTCTCCCAAATATTGTAGTTTTAATTCTATTGGGAGAATATGGCAAGGTCTGTGGAAAACATGTACACAGGTAAGTACTACTACTAACAACAATAATAATAATAATACATACATACATACACTTAGTAAAGGAAGAGCAATTTTAGGAGAGTAGAACAAAGCACTAATAAATGTGGTGATCAGGAAAGGGCTTTTATAGAAGGTAAGATTTGAACTGAGCTGTGAAGGGAGCTAAGGATTTTAGAGAAAAGTCTTTCATTTCAGTCACAAGGACCAATCTGTGTTAAGGCATAGAAGTGAGTGATGGAATATTGTATATGGGAAATAGTGAGCAACCAGTTTTGCTGAAATATAGAATGTTTGCAGGAGAACCACATAAAATCAGTCTGGTAAGATAGGATGAGCTCTACTGTGACAGACTTGAAATGCTAAATAGGAGTTCATGTTTTCTTCTAAGTTACAGTGAAGATGAATATGTTTTGGTAGGGTGAAACACAAGGTGAGATCGAATGGTAGGAGAATATAGGCAGAAAAATTTCAGAATTCTGAATTTGAGGAGATAGAATGTTTCTGTGTAATAAAAGCTCAGGGATAAGATCATCCAAGCTTGTAGCTGAGATGGACAGAAGGTATTTGTTATGAAAGGGAGACTTACTTGGTAAGCTAAAACTTACAGTTCATGTAAATCTTTACAGGCTTTTCTGAGCTTAACCTGCTCAACATTTCTTATAGAACAATAATATTCCATTACATTCATATATAATCTTATTCAGTCATTTCCCAATTAAATAGCATTCACTCAATTCCCAGTTCCTTGCCATTATAAAAAGGCTGCTACAAATATTTTTTCACATCCCCTTTTCACCTGCAAAATTTTTGTCCAACCCTGAGTATACAGGCATATAAAATAGGTATACAAATCAAACATTTACTGATAATAAATCATAAAAAATTATTTTAAACTAATTCTTTATACATATAATTTTACCATTTATTAAATATGAAAATTTTGGCTGAATATCTGATACCTTTTACTGTTGCTAAATTTTTCTCTACCCCCATATTCAGTTAAGGAACCCCATATAGGGTCACAAACCACAATTTAAGTTTTGTTTCAGATCATTGGTTTAAAATCATGGATCATAAATGAATTCTGCAGTAGTCACAGAATATTTCTAGGAGACAATTGCAAAGACAATAAATCTTGGAATGGATGAATGGATGAAGTAATACTTGAGATAAATCAAATTATGGGAAGGATTTAGGGGCAGCTAGATGGTGGTGCAGTAGATAGAGTCCCAACCTGAAGTCAGGAAGGCCCAATTTCACATCTGGCTTATTAGCTTATTAGCTTATTAGCTATGTGATCCTGGCTAAGTCATTTTACCTTGTTTTCTAAATTTGCTCATCTGTAAAATGAATTGGAGGAGTGAATCACTTATCTTATGGGTGGGTCTCAAATATTGTAATTTGCTTTTATGCATATTAAAGACAAGGTCATTTTGAGGCCATGGCAAACCAGGTAATAACCCAATGTGAAATGTATTAGCTGTCAAAAGTTTTCTCTCTTAAAGAAATGTTATTTTGAATAAACAAATATTCACTTCTCCAAAAATCTTAAACCTCAAGGCTGGAAATGTTTGTTTATATATTTAACCTGTACAACATAAAAGCTGTCACCTTGGTGCTGTTTCCCTCCCTCCCCAAACTCAAGCCACTTGAAAACCTATTCTTTCTACTTTTTCTGCAGATGAAGCACCTGCACCTGAGGCACTCACCCCCTAAAGATTTATACACCAGGTGGAAGATAAAATTCTTGTTTATGGCTTAGGCAATTCTGATTAAAGATAAAGCTTCTACTCTCTTCTTTTAGTATAATGTTTCCAAGGCTGGTAATTTATTTTCTAACTAGTTGGTATTCATGTGTCCTTTTTAGAGGCTTGCTGGGCCTTTAGCTAGATAAACTAATTTTCTTTGGCTTCAGGGAAAGTTATTAACAGTTAAAACTAAATACAGATGTATTTAGATAGCATTTGTAAAGGATCTGGCCCTCGGCCAAGTCTTGTTAATTAAAGTCAGCTTCCTGGGAATTTCAACTTCTCCCCCCCCCCCCAAACTGCCCTGGAGATTGATTTTTTCCCTACTAGCTTATAAATTTACCTGATCACTCCAGTTAGGAGCACCAAACCATTTTCTTCTTGAGGTCTCTAATCTTCTTAGTTCTCTGGGTTCAGAAATCTATGGCAGTTTATTGAGGTTTCTATATTTCTCTCTTCTTTTAACCATGATTAAATTTATGGATCAAGTATTTGTTTTTTCTTTCTGTTCTTCCCCCTACAACACATACTATACAGACCATTAGAGTGTGTTTTCTGTTATTAATTCACAAAGGGAAAATGGTATCAAATTCAACAATAATAATATACTAGAAGTGTGTATGGAAGTGTGTAAGGGGTGGGGGTTGATAGGGCAACTAAATTACACAGTAGAAAGTGTTATCTGTATCTTTTTTTTACTCATTTCTGAGCACAAGCAAAAGATGAAAGACAATTTATCCAGACCAAAAGATGGCCGTAGCCAGGATAGCTGTGGAAATTAGAAATATATTGGGGTTTCAAGTGCTTGCCCATGACCCAAGAAAGGAATTCATAAGCAACACATTTCTGAATGTCTACATTCTATTTAAAAAAGAAGGAATTCCTAGGTAGTGTGATCCTGGATGCTGATCTTTTAGCCAAAGAGGGCTGATTTTTTAGGCAAACATCATGGGGGTTGTTTCTTAAAAATTCTACCTTAAAGACTTCAAAGACTATGACTTCTAGGACAATACTTTATTGTAGGGAAGAAAAAAAGTCTCTGAGCAGCATGTCCTTTAAAGAGAGAAGAAAATTGCCCATGGAGCTGGAGGGCAGTAAGCAATGGTATGCTGGTAAATGTTTAACCAGCAGATCTCTGAAAAACAAAATGTACAATGCACAATTTTAAGGTCAATTCACATTGCTAATATTTTCTCTATCATTTTCTTAACTCTAAAAAATCAACAAAAGAATAAAGCAAACATGATTTTCAGCCTTGAACACTTTTCTGAGTTAGAAACATTCATACTAAGGTTTTAACATCTGTTTTTTGAGAGTTGTTTCAAGCTGGATGGCACACACATCTGGTAGTAAGAGAGTTAAGTCTTAGTAAAGAGTTTCCAAAAATCTGTACATTTCTTTGAAGTATTCAGACAGTATAGAGTTGTGAAAAGGGAACTGTCTATAAGTCCCAGAATGTAATTGTTTTCTTGAGAAATACAAATCATAAGTTGGTCCTAGGATATTGGAAGAGGCAGTGTAATACCATGTGGGATTCATTCAGGGATTTATCCAGAATTGCAGGGTATTATAACAGTGGCAATCCCAATTTATTTTCCTTCCAAGAGGAATCTAAACCATAGGATGTTATTGAGTCAAGAGGATTTTGAGGCCTTGGTGGAAATGTCAGATTCCCTGGAAAAGGAGAATAATTATGTTCATTATTTTCAAGCTATTGCAAATACTTTATCATTTCTCTAGAAATTCCTATGGGAATATTTTTTTCTAAAATGAAATTAAGATTGCTCTGTACCTGATATACATGTGTTACCTCGAATATTTATGTAAGAGTTAAGAACCTGTTATATACATTAATAGAGACAACGGCTATTCTTTGAAATTTTTCTAGTGCTAATCTGAGTAGGGACATAATTTAAGTTGCCTCTGAGATTATATCTAATCTATGGGAGCTTAGAACTTGGGAGCTCTGTGACATAGGTTAAAAGTATAGTTTGAAATGCCAAAGAAAGCCCCCCTCCAGTGCCAGACCAGGCCATTCCTAAAATTTCTACTATGAATCTAGCTACTATGCCTCATCTGACCCATAGGACTCTCTAAAAATATCCAATTCCCCCAAGCCACACACAAAAAGTTGTGTCTTGGGAGTGGAGCCAAGATGGCAGAGAGCAGACACAGCTTCCTGTGACCTCCTCTGACCTTCTCTTAAACCAACAGCAGATTAAGCCTCTAAACTGGCTTTGGAGTGACAGAAAGCACAAATATTTTGGAGTACAACCAATTTCCAGAAGATACCTTGGAAGAACTTCAGAAAAAGTCTGTTTCAATCAGGCAAGGGGAAAGGCTACCAAACTCAGACACTGTGCACAGACTTGGGGCAGGAAGCTGGGTGGGGAGCCAGGGTGTTGCTGCACCTATGTATTGGAGAATCTACTATGAGGCTTTTAGGGTACTCTGTCCTGGGAGCAAATGAGTGATTTAGCAGATTTGTTGTGAGAGACATCCAAAAGCCAATACAAAAGGTAAATTTAGATCCTCTGAGGTCACAAAGAACTGGGACTGCTATGCTTACCCAGTTCTGGAAGTCGGTCAGCAGAACTGCCCCATGCTAAATTAAAGGGTCTATTGCCCCTTTGCCTTAAAAGCAGGCATCAATCTTTAAAAAATGAGCAAATAAACAAAAAGAACTCTGACCATAGACAACTTTTATAGTGAAAGAGAAGAACAGAACTCAAACCCTGAGGATCCTAAGGCAAACCAGATCTAGAGGTTGATATGAGTTGATCCCTATTTCACAAGGCTGTCTTAAAAGAAATCAAAAAGGATTTTACAACAGAGTTAGAAGAAAAATGAGAAAAGAAAATGAGATTTTTTTCAAGAGGGTATGGAAAAGGTAAACCAGAAATTATCTGTAGAAAACTCCTTAAAAATAGACATGATAAAATAGAAAAAGCATATAATACCTTACAAAATAGATATGAATAAGAAAGCAATTCATTGCAATGAACAAAACACTTGATATAAAAGTTCAATTGGCCAAATACAAAAGGAGATTTTTAAAAAGGTAACTGAAGAAAATAATTCATCAAAAATTAAAATTGAACAAATGGAAGTGAATGAATCAATGAGACTTAAAGAACCAGTCAAACAAAACCAAAAAGATGAAAAAATAGAAGAAAATGTAAAATACCTCATTGGAAAAACAACTGATATGGAAAACAGATCTAGGAGAAATCATCTAAGAATTATTGGACTTCCTGAAAACCGTGATGGAAAAAAAAAAAAGTCTAGACATTATCTTTCAGGAAATCATCAGGGAAAACTGCCCTGATATGTTAGAACCAGAGGATAAAATAGCTATTGAAAGAATTACCTACTCAAAGAGACCCCAAAATGAAAACTCCAAGGAACATTGTAGGTAAATTTCAGAATTATCAAATCAAAGATATTTTGCAATATTGCAAACAATTCAAACATCCAGAAAGCACAATTAGTATCACCCAAGACTTAGCAGCTTCCATTTTAAAAGATTGAAGGGCATGGAATTTGATATTCCAAAAGGCAAAGGAAATTGGATTGACACAAAGAATCAATTATACAGCAAAATTGAGTATCATCTTTCAGGGAAAAAAATGGACATTCAATGAAACAGATGAATTTCATCTGTTTCTGATGAAAAGAGCTGAATTGAAAATTTGATCTTCAAATACAGAACTCAAGAGAAGCAGAAAAAGGTGAAAAAGGAAAAAAAACCTTTCTTTTAAAAGTTAAAAAGCTTATATCCCTATTTGGTAAAATGATATATTTAACTCTTGAGATCTGAATCTCTGTTATGAGTATACTTAGAGGTGTAGGTATAATTTGATTTTATTGTAATGAGTTTAAAAAAATTAGAGGAGAATGGTAATTCTACTGGAAGAAGACAAAACAGAGTGAAAATGGGGTAAATTACATCTCATGAGGATGCAAAAAAGAACTGTTGCAATTGAGGAAAAGAGTGAGGGGGATGAGCAAATTGTGCAAATTTTATTCTCATCAGATTTGGCTCAGAGATTATCAGAAACATTTAGCTTCACAGAGAAGCTTTTTTCACTCTACAGAGAAGTAGGAGGGAAGGGAGAGAAAAAAGAGGAGGCTAATAGAAGGTAGAAGAGAAATAGAAGGAGGGAGGCTTAAAAAGGAAGGACTGAAAAAGGGTAGGGCTGTTTGAGGGAGGGAGTTATCAGTGAGAAAATACTGGGGAGGAGGGAAAGGGGAAAAGGGAAGATAAAAATATAACTGGGGGTAAACAAGATGGCAGGAAATACGCAGATAGTAATTCTATCTGTGAATGTGAATGGGATGAACTCTCCCATAAAATGGCAGTAGCTCACATACTGGATTGATTAAAAGCCATAATCCTACAATTTGTTGTTTACAAGAAACTAATTTAAAGCAGAAGGATACATTTAGAGTAAAGGTACCAGGTTGGAGTAGAATTTATTATGCTTCAGTTGAGGTAAAAAAAAAAAAAAAAAGAAAAGAAAAAAAGAAAAAAAGAAAAGTAGGGGTGGCAATCCTGATCTCATATCAAGCAAAAGCGAAAATAGATTTAATTAGAAGAGATAAGGAAGGAAACTAAATCCTGCTTAAAGATACCAGAGATAATTAAGTAATATCAATACTAAACATGTATGTGCCAAGTGGTATAGCATTCAAATTTCTGGAGGAGAAGTTAGTGATGCAAGAAGAATTGGACAGCAAAACTAGACTAGTGGGGCATCTCAACCTTGCTCTCTTAAAACTAGAACTAAATGAAATCACAAAATAAATGAGAAAGAAATTAAGAAGGTAAATAGAATCCTAGAAAAGTTAGGAATGATAGACCTTTGGAAAAAATTGAATAGAGACAGGAATATACATTTTTCTCAGCAGTACATAGAATTTATACAAAAATTGATCATTTATTAGGGCATAATAACCTCAAAATCAAATACAGAAAGGCAGAGATAATAAATGCATATTTCTCATATCATAATACAATAAAAATTACTTGCAACAATTACTTGCAATTACTTGCCAAAAATTAATTAATTAAATAATCTGATCTTGATGAATAGATGAAACAACAAAACATAGATACAATAAATAATTTTATCCAAGAAATGACAATGAGACAATATGCCAAAATTCGTGGGATGCAGCCAAAGTGGTTATTAGAGGAAATTTTATATTTCTAAATGCTTATTTGCATAAAATAGAGGTAGAGAAGATCAATGTATTGGGCTTGAAACTAAAAAAAGCTAGAAAAAGAACAAATTAAAAACCTCTAATTAAATACGAAATTTTACAAAATTTGAACTTCTGAAAATAAAAGGGGAGATTAATGAAATTGAAAGTTAAAAAAAAACACTTGAATTAATAAATTAAAAATAAATAGTTGGTTTTATGGGGAAAAAAAACAAAATAGATAAACCTCTAGTAAATTTGATTAGAAAAAGGAAAGAAGAAAATCAAATTGTTAGTCTTAAAAATGAAAAGGGAGGACTTTCCATCAATGAAGAGGAAATGAGAGCAATAATTAGGGGTTATTTTGCCCAACTATATGTCAATAAATATGACAATCTAAGTGAAATGGAGGAATACCTAAAAAAATATAGATTGTCCAGATTAAGAGAAGAGGAAATAAATAACTTAAATAGTCCCATTTCAGAAAAAGAAATAGAACAAGCTATTAATAAATTCCCTAAGAAAACATCTCCAGGGCCTGATGGATTCACATGTGAATTCTACCAAACATTTAAAGAACAATTAATTTCAATGCTATGAAAAACTATTTGAAAAAAATGAGAAATAAGGAGTACTACCAAATTTTGTTTATGACAAAGATATGATGCTAATAACTAAACCAGGTAGGGTGAAAAATAGAGAAAATATATCACAGAAACTAGGCATTGACCCACACCTAATACTGTATGGCAAGATAAGGTTGAAATGGATTCATGATTTAGACATAGTGATATTATAAACAAATTAGAAGAACAACAGAAAAAAAGGAGAAATCCTCTCAGATCTGTGGAGAAAAAATGAATTTGTGGTCAAAGAAGAATTGGAAATCATTATTAAGTAAAAATAGATCATTTTGATTATATTAAGTTAAAGTTTTTGTACAAACAAAACTATTTCAGGCAATATTAGAAGGGAAACAATAAATTAGGAAAACATTTTTATATACAAAGATTCTGATAAAGGCCTCATTTCTAAAATACATAGAGAATTGACTCAAATTTATAATCAAGCCACTCCCCAATTCATAAATGGTCAAAGAATATGAAAAAATTTCAGATGAAGAAATTAGAACACAGTATTTTGCAGATTAATGTTGAAAAATTATCCATGTATTTATTTTTTTTAATTAAAAAGTGAGAGAAAAAAGATATATTTTATCTCATATTATCTCTGTGTCTAGTCAAGATTTTGGGTTCTTTTATTTGAATACTGGTTCAAGCTACAGTTTCATGCTTCTTCTTCTCAGTTAACCAGAAAGCTTCCATTCATGTAGTAGAGTATATTGGGGGGAGGGTAGAAGTACTTTAACCTATTCTGAGGTATTTAGTTTCTCTTTTTCCTGAGTAAGAAAATTAGGAATTATAAAAAGGTACAAACTGTATTTATATTATTTCAAACAAAATATATGTTAACTCTCCTCTCCAAATCATGTAAAAAAAAGTACCTTTCTATTCAGACACTTTTTTGATCTTTTGTTTTTTTATTTAACCTCTGCAGATAAAAGAATGAAGAGTTTGTGTGCTACACCAAAAACGAGTACTGGATTTAGAATAGTCAAATTCAAATCCCAGCTCTTCAACTGACTTAATCTCCTTCAACTTTAGCCTTTTCATCTTTAAAATAAGGAGGATAGATGAAATAGGTAGGTAGAAAAATAGATAACAGAAAGATGGAAAGATGAATAAATAGATAAATTAATATGTGGGTATATGATAGATCACATATGGTTAATTGATCACAAATAGACAGAAAGAGAGATGGATATATAGATAAATAGAAAGCTAGATGATAGATACATGATAGATGATGGATAAATAGATATAGATAGATGATAGACAGATAGATAAATGATAGATGACAGAGATATGATAGATGATTGATAGGTGATATATAAATGATAAATAGATAAATAGATGGATTGATAAGTAGGTAGGTAGATAGCTACATAGTGTTTGTCATTTCTAAGGATCCTTACCTCAACTTCTACTTGTACTGATGAGTTGCATCTCCAACATGTAGCCTACAAACACATGGGATTGTCTTTTTTATTGGACTGTTAAAAGAGTTTTTAATTGGGATTCTGGTACTGTTTTTTTCCCTTTTAGGTTTTTGGAGGATAAGTTGAAGCATAGAAGAATAAACTTAAGCATTATGTAGAAGAGGGTCTTAAATGGGCCACTGATGGCTGCTTCTCATATAAGCATATGATGCTTATATGCACATCAAATGAGTGTGTTTTCATCCACGTGAAGCCTGACAGATTTTCTGGACTCCAAGTTTCTGATTCAAGACTTGAAGAAATAATGGCGTATCTTCTCTGTCCAAGAGATGGCAGCTATGAAGAGGAGAACCACATATTCAATTTGAACTTCAGCCTTCTAAAAAGGAATTCCTAGGCAGTACCTGATCCCATAATACTGAAAGAGCACTGACCTATGGAATTGTCCCTCTAGCATCTTTAAATTCATTAAAGTCCTAGAGTCCAGCTTCTTAGAGAGAAAAGGCAGAATTTTCTAAGTAACACAAGATTCTTGGAGGGAAAAGAGAATTGAACACATGGCTCCTCAAGATAATGAAAAACCACCAGTGGAGCAAAATATAAATCCTGATTTAGGGAACAAAAAACCCTGGTCTTTGCCTCCACTACTGGCATGAATTAGTCAGATCATATTTATCCTAGGAAGAAAACTGCTTAATTAGTAGCCCCAAGTTCATTTCCTTCTGAGGGGATTTAATACCCTCAGGCTAATACCATAATATTGAATCCCTATACTGAGTGGAATGTCAAATACCTGCCTCCCCAGAAATATAAATTTCATTTCAATTCAGAGGAGAATCTAAATGATTCTCTAAATGAAAGTATGGTATTATGAATCTAGAGGAGTTTAGGTATCTAGGGAATAATGTGACTCACTGGAAAGGAAGTAAAAATAAATTAATTATTAATGAATTACCATTAGTTCTTTATATGTATACACACACACATATACACACATATATTTACATTATATGTAGAGTAGAATAACGACTGTCTCATATCTGACATAGTCATTGTAAACCCCAAAACTTGCAAAATATCTGGAAATCTTTTATTTGTTTTATTTTTTGATGAGGCAATTGGGGTTAAGTGTCTTGCACAGGATCATATGGCTGGTAAGTATCAAATGTCTGATGCTGACTCCAGTATCAGTGTTCTATCACTGTACCACATAATTGTCCTCTGGAATCTTTTTAAACATATCTGTGGAGATTTTAGAAAGAAATTATATTCTGAGTTCCAAGAGGAACTTTGGAATATTATTCTAGTTATTAAGGCTAAATGAGGAAAATATAAATTAAAAAGTGATTTAGTGTGTGTAGGAGAGATGAAGAAAGAGATAGAAAGACAGAGAGAGAGAGAGACAGAAAGAGAGAGAGAGAGAGAGAGAGAGAGAGAGAAAGAGAGAGAGAGAGAGAGAGAGAGAGAGAGAGAGAGAGAAAGAGAGAGAGAGAGAGAGAGAGAGAGAGAGAGAGAGAGAGAGAGAGAGAGAGAGAGAGAGAGAGAGATGAGGAAATCTTATTGCTGGATTCAATGTGATGAATAAAAAAAAAAAACAAAAAAAAACATAAGGTCTTCATCAGCTTATCTTCCCACACAGTTAACCCTAGGGGGCAGCTCTCTGACATTGTTCATAAACAGAATGGAGAGGTCATTATATTCTTGAAAAACAGCATGTTTCCCTCCCCTCCCCCAGATAATACATTACTTATCTGCTCACCTTTTAGTGTGCTTGCTTAAAAAGCACTGTTTCCCAGGAAATGGTTTTAGAAGCTTATTTTGTATAACAAATCCTTGCTCTGGCCTCTTCTCATAATCTCTTGGCCAGCATCTCTTTTCCATGTCATATTTATTCCCAGATTTTTTTTTATCTTTAAGATAGCTAGTCCTTCTTATCTAAACCTTCTGTCTGAATGGGAACCTGATTTATAAATCTTTTCCTACTCTTCCTTCTGATTTCTTAACATGAATTTAAGTGGAAGAAAATGCCCACTTAGACCGATAATAGGTACCTTGGATATCACAGAAGCCCAATTAAAAAAAAATAATACCTCATATTGAATTCTAGATTGTTCAATGAATCTCTGTGAATTTGAGTAAGTCATTTCATTTTGATGAGTCTCAGTTTGCTCATCTATTATACAGGAAATAATAATCATAGAATCTGAAAATTGAAATGACCTCAGAGTTATGAAGACCCTTTCAAACAACTCTATAATATACTTGCAAGGGATCATATAGTTTTTGTAAAGACTTCCAAGGACATGTGGGGGGGGAGGGAGGAAGAGATGGGAGGGGAGAAGGAAGCATATTATTTCATGAGATATTCTATTCTGCTTTCCCACATTTTTGTGACTAATTATTAGGATATTTTTCTTCACAAAGTTAGATATAGGTTGCTATAATATACACTCACTTCTATTTTATCACCCGTTTAATATCAGAAGGCAGATAATCTGCTTCCTCATGGCTTTTGACCACATGATTGCCCTTTTTCTGGATGCTTATCACTTTATCAACCTACCTAATGTAGCATTCCTGTCAGCTACATATGGATCAAATGTATTATTTGGCAATCATGTAATTAATTGCATATCTCTGAATTGTTGTATATATTTCAATGCCTGATCATATCAGACGACACAAGAATTCAGAGAAAAAAAATTTTACAAACCAAATTGCAAAAAATAATAAGAAACAGAATCAGGTAGTTATATATTATCTGCACCCTTAACAACTGGCTGCCATATGCCAGAACTTCAAGAAAGTTCTGCTTAGCTTCATGATTAAAATCTCTCTCTTACCAATACAATGGGAAATGAACTCAGTCAGATCATTCAAGATACTAGTTTTATTGATGTAACTGGATCTGCTGTCTTTAAACATTTGTTTTTTAATCTTGATAAAGAAGTATAGAAATATAGAGACTTTGCAGGATTTTAGTTAGCAAGAGTTTCAAGAAGACATGACCAAGTCTATACCTCCTGTTTTTGTTTCTGTGTCTCAGCCTATTGTCACAACTTCTTATTTCCAAAATTCTTTACTTTTACTCTTTTGTTTTAAGCATATTCTTGATCCTATCCCCTTTTTCCATCAGAGAGCATATACCCTAAATCATTCCTTCTGTTTTTCTCATCTTCCATTTTTCATTGTGCCTAGAGTTTTGCAACAGCCTTCTTGTTGGACTTCCAATCTCAAGTCTTTCCTCATTTGTATTCATTTTCCCCTACCTAGACTAATCTATTTATTTAGTGCTATACCAATCAGACTCCCAAGAAACTATTTTAATGACCTAGAAAAAATAACAACAAAATTCATATGGAAGAACAAAAGGTCAAGAATTTCAAAGGAACTAATAAAAAAATCAAATGAAGGAGTCTTAGGTGTATTTGATCTAAAACTATATTATAAAGCAGCAGTCACCAAAAACATTTGGTATTGACTAAGAAATAGATTAATTCATTAGTGGAATAGGTTAGGTTCACAGGACAAAATAGTCAATAACTATAGCAATGTAGTGTTTTCAGAACCCAAAGATCCCAACTTTTGGGATAAGAATTCACTATTTGACAAAAACTTTGGGGAAAACTGGAATTTAGGATGGCAGGAACTAGGCATGGACCCACACTTAACATTGTACACCAAGATAAGATCAAAATGGGTCCATGATTTAGGCATAAAGAAGGAGATTATAAATAAATTAGAGGAACATAGGATAGTTTACCTCTCAGACTTGTGGAGGAGGAAGTAATTTATGACCAAAGAAGAACTAGAGATCATTATTGATCATAAAATAGAAAATTTTGATTATATCAAATTAAAAGGCCTGTGTACAAACAAAACTAATGCAAACAAGATGAGAAGGGAAGCAACCATTCCTTTCTATTAACCTTCGCCTTTCCTTTCCTCTTTCCTCTGCTACTTCCCTATAGGGTAAGACAAATTTTTAAGCTAAATTATGTATGTTATTCCCTCTCTGAGCCAAATCCAATGAGATAAATATTCAAACAATGCTCATTCCTTCCCTTTTTTCCTCTTACCTATAATAGGTTTTTTGTGCTTCTTCATGTGATATAATTTACCCCATTTTGCATCCTATTTCCTCTTCTCTTAATATTATCCCCTTTCTACCCCAATTTTGTATCATCACATTAAAGTCAACTTATACCTACATCTTCTAACTCAGACCTGTAGAATGGATCTCTTCATGTGAAAGGATAATGATGAATTGCCTCTCAGTAGAGAGGTCAGAGAACAGTGAACTGCCTCTCAGTCTCCTTGTATTATCATCATTGCCCTCTCACATGAAGTAATCCATTCTATAGGTGAGTTAGACTTCCAGTAGTCACTGGTGGGTGGCTCCCATCTCCCAACACTCTAAATATATCTCTAAAAAAGATATAGCCTTAAGAGTTACCATTATCTTCCCATGTAGGGATGTAAACATTTTAACCTTAAAAAACAGATTTTTTTGTTCCATTTATCTTTTTTTTTAATATCTTGAGTCTTGTATTTGGAGATCAAATTTTCTGTTTAGCTCTGGTCTTTTTTTTATTGAAAAAAATTTTATTTCATTGAAGATCCACATTTTCCCTTGAAAGATAATGCTTAGTTTTGCTGGGTAATTGAGTCTTGGTTGTCCTCCAAACTCCTTTGTCTTTCAGAATATCATATTCCAGTACCTCCAGTCCTTTAATGGGGAAACTGCTATGTCATGGGTAATTCTGATTGTGGTTATTTGACATTTTTTTCCTTCTGTCTTCTTGCAGTATTTTCTCTTTGATCTAATAATTCTGGAATTTAACTACAATATTCTTTGGAGCTTTTATTTGGGGATCTTCCCCCAAAAAATACAAAGGTAGATGATATAGTGATACCTGATCTAAAATTATAAAGCAGTAGTCATCAAAAACATATGATACAGGCTAAGAAATAGAGTGATGGGGGACAGGTAGATAGTGCAGTAGATAGAGCACTGACCTTGAAGTAAGGAGAATTTGAGTTTAAATCCAGCTTTAGACACTTAACACTTACTAGCTATGTGTCTCTGGGCAAGTCACATAACTGCAATTACCTTGGAGGAAATAAAAAAAGTAAATAGAGTAGTGAAAAGGAGGTACAAAAGCTCACTGAGGAAGATAATTCTTTAAAAATTAGAATTGAGCAAATGGAAGTTAATTACTTTATGAGAAATCAAGATACAATAAAACAAATCCAAAAAATATTTTAAAATGTGAAATATCTCATTAGAAAAACAACCAACTTGGAAAATAGATCCAAGAGAAATAATTTTTAAATTATTGGTCTGCCTGAAAGCTATGATCACAAAAAGAACCAGGATATCATCTTTCAGGAAATTATCGAAGAAAACAGTTCTGATATTCTAGAACCAGAAGGTAAAATTGAAATTGAAAGAATCCACTGATTACCTTTTGAAAGAGATCCCAAAATGAAAACTCCCAAGGATACTGTAGGCAAATTCTGGAACTCCCAGGTCAAGGAGAAAATACTGCAAGCATCCAGAAAGGAACAATTTAAGTAGTGGAGCCACAGTCAGGATAACACAAGATTTAGCAGCTTCTACATTAAAGGATAAAAAGGTGTGGAATATGATATTTTGGAGAGCAATAGAGAGAGAATTACAACAAAGAATCATCTATGCCGAATAAAATGAATATATTCCTTGAGGGGGAAAAATGGACATTCAGGTAAATAGAGGATTTTCAAGCACTTATGATGAAAAGAACAGAGCTAAATAGAAAAGTTAATGTTCACATACAGGACTCAGAAATATAAATAAATGATCAAGAAAGGGAAATCATAAAGGACTTAACAATATTTATCTATTTACATTCCTACATGGGAAGATGATACTTGTAACTCATAAGAACTTTCTCATTATTATGACAATTAGGAGTATATATAGACAGAGGATTTGAATATAAAGGGATAATATTGATAAAATAAAATGAAATCAAGGGGTAAGAAAGGATTTTATTGGAAGAAAGGAAAGGGGGGAAATGGGATGGTGTAAATTATCTGCCATAAAAACGCAAAAAAAAAAAAAAAAAAAAAGGCATTTACATTGAAAGAGACCAGAGGGAGGGACAAGGGACTGAGTGAACCTTACTCTCATCAGAATTGGCTCACAAAGGAAATTATACACATACTCAATATAGGTGTAGAAATCTATCCTGTAAGAAAGTTGGAGGGAAAGGGAATAGCAAAAGAGGGAGAGTGATATAAAAGAGGCCACATTGGGGGAGGGGCTGATCAGAAGCTAAATACTTTATTATTATTATTATTATTATTATTATTATTATTATTATTATTAATCATTTTTATTTACCAGATATATGCATGGGAAATTTTACAACATTGACAATTGCCAAACCTTTTGTTCTAAATTTTCCCCTCCTTCCCCCACCCTCAGATGGCAGGTTGACCAATACATGTTAAATATGTTAAAGTATAAATTAAATACAATATATGTATACATGTCCAAACAATTGTTTTGCTGTATAAAAAGAATCAAACTTTGAAATAGTGTACAATTAGCCTGTGAAGGAAATCAAAAATGCAGGCGAACAAAAATAGAGGGATTGGGAATTCTATGTAGTGGTTCATAGTCATCTCCCAGAGTTCTTTCTCTGGATGTAGCTGGTTCAGTTCATTAATGCTCAATTAGAACTGATTTGGTTCATCTTATTGTTGAAGATGGCCACATCCATTAGAATTGATCATCATGTAGTACTGTTGTTGAAGTATACAACAATCTCCTTGTCCTGCTCATTTCACTCAGCATCAGATCATATAAGTCTCTCCAGGCTTTTCTGAAATCATCCTGTTGGTCATTTCTTATAGAACAATAATATTCCATAATATTCACATACCACAATTTATTCAGCCATTCTCCAATTGATGGGCATCCACTTAATTTCCAGTTTCTGGCCACTACAAAAAGGGCTGCCACAAACATTCAGGTCCCTTTCCCTTCTTTAAGATCTCTTTGGGATATAAGCCCAGTAGTAACACTACTGGGTCAAAAAGTATGCACAATTAATAACTTTTTGAGCATAGTTCCAAATTGCTCTCCAGAATGGCTGGATGTATTCACAATTCCACCAACAATGTATCAGTGTCCCTATTTTCCCACATCCCTTCTAACATTGCGCATTATCTTTCCCTATCATTCTAGCCAATCTGATAGGTATGTAGTGGTATCTCAGAGTTGTCTTAATTTGCATTTCTCTGATTACTAATGACTTGGAGCATCTTTTCATATGGCTAGAAATAGTTTCAATTTCTTTATCTGAGAATTGTCTGTTCATATCCTTTGACCATTTATCAATTGGAGAATGGCTTGATTTCTTATAATGAGAGTCAATTCTCTATATATTTTGGAAATGAGGCCTTTATCGGAACCTTTGACTGTAAAAATGTTTTCTAATTTATTTTTCTTCTAATCTAATCTGCATTAATTTTGTTTGTACAAAAATGTTTCAATTTGATATAATCAAAGTTTTCTACTTTGTGATCAATAATGACCTCTAGTTCTTCTTTGGACATAGATTCATTCCTCTCTCACAGGTCTGAGAGGTAAACTATCCTATGTTCCTCTAATTTATTCATAATTTCATTCTTTATGCCCAGGTCATGAATCCATTTTGATCTGATTTTAGAGTATGATGTTAAGTGTTGGTCAATGCCTAGTTTCTGCCATATTAATTTCTAATTTTCCCAGCAATTTTTGTCAAACATTGAGTTCTTATCCTAAAAGCCAGGGTCCTTGGGTTTGTCAAACACTAGATTATTAAAGTTATTGATTATTTTGTCCTTTGGACCTAACCTATTCTACTGATCAACTAGTCCATGTCTTAGCCAATACCAAATGGTTTTGGTAACTGCTGCTTTATAATATAATTTTAGATCTGGTACAGCTAAACCACCTTCATTCAATTTTTTTTCATTAATTCCTTTGAAATTCTTGACCTTTTGTTTTTCCATATGAACTTTGTTGTTATTTTTTCTAGGTCATTAAAATAGTTTTTTGGGAGTCTGATTGGTATAGTGCTAAATAAATAAATTAGTTTAGGTAGTATTGTCATCTTTATTGTATTTGCTTGCCCTATCCAAGAGCATTTAATATTTTTCCAATTGGTTGGATCAGACTTAATTTGTATGGAAAGTGTTTTGTAGTTTTACTCATATAGTTTCTGATTTTCCCTTGGCAGAAAGATTCCTAAATATTTTATACTATTGGTAGTTACCTTAAATGGAATTTCTCTTTGTAACTCTAACTGCTGGATTTTGTTAGTGACATATAAAAAGCTAAATACTTTTAAGGAGAGACAGAGTGAAAGGAAAGAGAGAATAGAATAAATGGAGGGGTACAGTTAGCAACAGTAATTATGGAAACTCTCTGATGAAGGTTTCATTTCTCAAATATATAGGGAAACAAATCAAATTTATTTTTAAAAAGAGCCATTCATTCCTCCAATGATAAATAATCAAAAAATATGAACTAGGCCCAAAGAGTTATAAAATCATGCAAATCATTTGACCTAATAATACCACTATTAGGAATGAAGAAAAAAAAAGATTCAAAATAGGAAAAGAACTTCTATGTATAAAAATATTTATAGCAGCTTTTTTCTCAGGACAAAAAAATCAGAAATTGAGGGTATGCCAATCGATTGGTGAATGGCTGACTAAATTGTCATATTGGATTATAAAGGAATATTATTGTTTTTAAAAAATGATGAGCAAGATGTATCAGAAAAAGCTGAGAAGTCCTCCAAGCAAAGTGAAATGTACTGTATACATAGTAACAGCAAAGTTGTCAGATGATCAGCTGTGAATGACTTTGCTACTCTTAAGGAATTGTGATAAAAATTATTATCCATTGCCAGAGAAAGAAATAATTGCATATATTTTATGTTATTTTTTTCTTGAGGATTTATTTGGGGGAGGTAGAGATCTATGTTTTCTTTTGCAACATGACTTTTATGAAAATGTTTTGCACAACTTCACATAAACCTTCTTAACGGGGGGAATATGGAGAGAAAGAGGGAAAATCTGTAGTTCATTTTTAAAAACAAATGTAAAAAATGTTTTACATGCAACTGGGGAAAATAAAATATTTTAATAAGAAAAATATTTTCTTTTATCATTCAGTTCTTTCATTAAATTATTTCATATCACAAAACAGAAGGAAGTTCAAGTTCACTAATATAACTACATGTTTGTATTTTGAAGTTTAATTCAGTTTTATTTTTATCTAACACTGTTAGGTTCTTACTAAGTGCTAAGTCGCCACTTAACAATTCTTTAGTTCACACCTTTGGTTCTGGCCTTTAAGGGGAGTTTACCCCTTTGAATTTCTGAGGAGGAGTTTACATATGAAAAGGAGTTTACACAACCTGTAAAAGGAGCAAGTTCATTGGTTGAAGTAATTTTCCCACAAACCCTTGATTTCTCATATGCTCCTTCTCTGGGAGGATAAAAGAGACAACTTTGGGCCCGGAGAAGTGAGTCTACTATAGGTCAGAGTTGGGACAGCTCTCTACAGGAAGAAGAGTCTGGCTGGGAGATTGAGTTGAGGCAGTTTCTGGAGACAACAGAACATTGCATAGCAGTACTGTGTTAACTTTTGAGTTGTTAAAAATATTTTTCTCATCCCTCTATGATTATTAGGTCACTTACATTATATCAAAACTCAAAAAATCACTATTTTCCCAGGATGGTTATGAGAATCAAATGAGAAATATTTGTAAAGCTCTTATCATAGTGCCTTGTACATATTAAGCATTATATAAGTACAAATATTATAATCATAATTTATATATTATATATCAATAATATTAATCATCATGATTTGTGTGGCATATTTGGATTGAATAGATGTCAAAGGAGGATAAATTAATGAGTGATGGAAGTAGAGAGAGAATATGAAAAGGGCAATGGATAGAAAGGAGAATTTCAACTCTCCCTCCTTAACCATTAAGCTGAGAAGAATGAGTAAAGGTACAGCAAGTACTGAAAATGGTGTTAGGGAAGTGGTCATTATAGAAAGATAGATATCAGTGATTTCCAGAAGATAGAAGCAGTAGAGGGGGAAAAGATTTAAGATGAAGTCAAATGTGTTGCCTATAGAACAAGAATTTCAAAGGACACAGGAAAAAATATATTGTTGGGACTTTGGGATGGGATTGTTGAGAAAGATGGAAATAAGAAATTGGGTCATAGAGGGGAAATGAGATTTGGAGATGAGCTACAGAGGTTCAGAATCATTAGTATGTGAAAGGTAAGGTCAGGTATGATTATCTTATCCATTAAGCATACAGTACCTCTCTTCTTCCCAGTAATAAGAGGTATACTACATAGGAGATATACACAGTATAAGATGGGAGGTACACAGAGAAAGTTACTCATTTCTCCTTTCTTCCCTCTGAAAATGCAAAGTAAAATGAAAGTCATGCCTTCTTTTCTCTGTATAATCAGGTAATTTTGGCAACTCTAATGAGTTAAATATTCATCTCTATGTAGATGCTATATATTGTTAATTTTGTTCAGTAATGTCCAAGTCTTCATGATCCAATCTGGCTTTCATCTTTTCCTTGAATTCAAGTCCAATATTACTTTCTAGATTTCTCCACCAAAACATCCTATAGGCATCTCAAAATCAGTATGTCTTTTAAGTAATTCATACTTTTCCTCCATATTTTTGGTTTCTGTTGAAAATTTCACCGTTCTTCCAGTCACTCAAGTTTTAGAACCGTTTAGTCATCCTTCACAATTCCCTTTTCTTCTGTTCTAATCTCAATTCTCGGTTCTGTAAATTCTACTTTTCCAACATCTGTTTCATTCATCATATTCTCTCTATTCACACAAGCATTATTGTACTTCCTTCCCTCATCACTTGTCATGGATTATTGTAATTACCTTTTAACTGGTCTCCACACTGCTACTCTTTCCCCTTGATAATGCATCTTTCCTATAGCCAACAAATTGATATTTCTAAAATGCAAATTTGGCCTTATCACTTTCCTAATTAAAAAACTTAAGGGGATTTATTTTTATTATCCTCAGGACAGAATTCAAAATCCTCAGATTGACATTTAACTTTATTCACATTATTTCTCCTTCACATATTTATTAATGTTCATCTCTCACCTCCCTACCATTAAATAAGTAGTCCTCCATGCCTAGAATGCACAACGTCCAGCTTCTTTCAAGAATTAGCTAATATTCTATTTTCTTTATGAGGTCTTTCATCACATTTTGACTATTAGTACTCTTTCTTTGCTGAAATTACAATATACGTACTTTGTATTCATTCACGCATATACATATTATTAACTTTAAAATTTAAGATCTTTGATGATATAAATTGTTTCTTTTTCATTTTTGTCTCTTTAGTAATTATAACAGTATCCTATATGCAATGGGTCATGGTAAAATATTTGTTAAATTGTATCAAATTAAATGGAATCTTTGAATTGCAACCCTCCAAATCTTTTAGTCTAATATCTTCCTGTCTGATACAAGAATCCTGATGAAGATAATGTTTTTTGAAGTATAGTGCTACAGAATCATCTTACCTAATCAAAATGCATGCCTATAACCTACTCCTTCTGTGAGCTAATGCATACTCATTTGGGACAATAAAGTTTTTTTGCTCTCACTTTTTTCCTGCCTGCCTGTTTTCCAGAGATTTGGAAAATGTTGTGAGGGGAGGGGACTCAGCCTTCTCCATCTGAGGTTCACATGTAATCCCTGATTGCAAATCTTCTTTGTTCTTACCTGTTGTTTTCTATTTTAGGTAAGGGAAATAAGACATATAAAATTGTGATATTTGAAAAAGAGGATGAGCCATAAGACTTCCTCTAGCTGGAGTTCATACCAGAATTTTCCAGGAGTTAGATATGAAAAGTGAAGTCTTGAACTATCGCTTAGTTTATCAATAACAGAAATTTGGATTGATCTATCCATCAGTTATGCCATATTAGGAAACTTGAAGGAAAGAATATTATCTAGAAATTCTGTCCCATCCGAGCTTACCCACTCCAGAGACTGAGGAGTTAGAGAGGAGTGAATATTCCCCAGGTGGTAGTGGGGAAATGTTTGTTATTCTGGACTTGATACATTTTTGCAGGAAATATCCCTTTGTAAAAAATTTTAAAATGCTCGAAGGCTTTCTTCCATTAAATAAGGCTCTCTTTTTAAAATTATTATTATATAGGATTATTATTAGTTTTCAGTCAATAAGCCTATTTTTAATCTATCTTCCCACTTTCTATTTCTCCTACTTCCCTCTTCCAACATCTGAGTAAATAAAAACATACAAACTCAATAAATAAAGCATTCAACATATCTGTATAATGTAGCAAAGCAAAATCCAACTAAAGTAGAAAATATAGGTCTCTTTCTGCATTTTGAATTCATATCTCTGTCAGAAGATGTGTCATGTTTCATCTTCATTCTTTTGGATTCATCTCTTCTCATTGTATAGATCAGGAATCCTACAGTCTTTCAAAGTTGTTTTCTGAATATGATTGTCTCAACTCAAGGATAATGGACAGTGGGTAGTACTGTGTAAATCATCTCTAGTAAACCCTGATGCCCAAACAGAATCCCATTATTTCAGATGTGGTCTGATCAGGAGAATGCCTAGATGACTAATGAGATTAGGAGATACATTAAAGAGGTCTCATGCAATTAGGTTTGGTAGAAGTAGCCAAGTTTGATGAGTAAATGAGTAAGTAGTGACTTGCTTGACCCAATCTAACAGTGGATTGACTGGATTACTGAGACACTCTATTCTGAATGAAAACCAGTCTATCTGACAGAAGCATTGACTGACTGATCCATTGCCAATATTTTGTCCCAAAGTGCATTTGATGACTTTACAAAAGGGAACTCCAAAAAAGGAGGAAAAAAAAAGAAGGCTTCCAAAGCAAGGAGTTGTGAGCCATATTCTTGGCCCCATATGTTCCATATATGTTGTCTTCATCACATTTTTGCTTTGAGTTCATTCTACCCAGAGATCATGTGTGTATATTGTGGTTTGGGAGATCTTTATAACTTATGTCCCTAATCTCTTTTCTCAATAAATATTCTTTTTCTAAAATCTAATCAATGCCAACTAGTTGATCAATATTGGGAGAATACAAGATGGGAACTTATGAATGAAAGTACTTGAAATGCCAGCTTTTCAGGATTACCTTTCCAGGATCATAAGAAGAAAAGTATTCTGTTGTAATACAGGAGCCACCTGCCAGTGGCTGCTGGAGGTCTGACGCAGACCTGCAGAATGATCTCTTCATATGAGCGGATGAGGATGATGATGATGATACAAGGAGACTGAGAGGCAGTTGCATTCTCTGTCCTCGTGACTGAGAAGCAGTTGCATTGTCTGACCTCTCTCCTCTTCCCTCCTGCCTCCAATTTATTTCATTCCCAATCCACAAGGAACATCTGTGAAGGCTGCTTTGCAACTCCTTCAAATGTTATGATTCACAGCTATGGAGGCTCTCAGAGAACTGATCTGCCCCTTCACCTAGGCATGGTTCTTAACAGTATCCATAGATAACAGCCTGTTTATCTAGGGTGAATAGAGAGAGTGAACCCAGAAATATTATTCCACATTCATAAATGATTCAATCCTTTTTTCCTACTTCCTTAAGTGGGAAGACTTTCTGGTAATTTTTTTTTAAAAGAAGGTCTTTTAATTTTAAAAAGGGGTCTTTTAATTAAAAAAAAAGGTCTTTTAATAAAAGACCTTTAAACATCCTTTCAGACTTAATATTAAGTATTCTTGACTATGAATAGGGATGGTGATAGAATTTTAATGTGTCAGGGCCATCTTTTCTTACAGATCAAAAAGGCAGTGGATTCCATGTCCCTGTGTAACAGGATCAAAACATAAGACCTTTACTTTAAAAGAAAGATGGGTAAGGGAACTGACAGCTATTGGGCTTTGTCACTGAATTAGTAGAAGTAATATAGCAAGAGGCCTGGACTAGAAAATAAAAGAACTGCATTTGAATCTTGACACTACAACTTCCTAACAGCCTAACCTTAGGCAATTGCTTTTTCTTCTTCTGGTTACCATTTTCTTATTAAAAATTAAGAGATTGGGGCAGTTAAGTGGTGCAGTAGATAGAGCTCCAACTCTGAAGTCAGGAGGAATTGAGTTCAAATCTGATTTCAGACTCTTAACACTTCCTAGCAGTGTGACCCTGGGCAAGTCACTTAACCCCAGTTATCTCAGCAAAAAAAAAAAAAAAAAATTTAGGTGTCTTCCAACTCTTAACACCAAAGGAACCATGATTCCACATTTATTCCATTCCTCTATTGTCACGGGTGGGAAAACCAGGGAGAAATGAAGACTTTGGTAAGTGGAAAGAAGATTAAAGCCTGTCAGGGGTTTGGGGATTAAGCCCCTACATTGTTCTCTAGCCTTGATCAATTCATTCCTTATTGCTGGATCTCAGTTTCTCCACTTCTAGAATTGTAATAACATGATTGTCAAGTGTCTGTTAGGCTCTAATATTCAATGTTATAGGGTTCCTTCCAGTGCACACATTCTATGACATGGTCAAGTGATCACACATTCAGCTGGCTCAGTAAGAATCTTCTTATAACCTTTTCTCATGCCCACTAGGCTTTGAAGATTTTGCTCCCTGATGATCAAAAACTACTCTGGTGCATGATCTTGTTTGAAAAAGAAGATTAAAAAAAAACTTGCAACAGAAAAATATGACTCAAAGTTCTCCCATAAGTCTTGCTGTAAGAAATTTTGAAGCTAACATACTTTGTAGTCTTGACAATGCAGTCTGTGCTGAAATATTTATGAACCCAAAGTCATAAAAATTGTTTATAAGTATTTTATTACAGTATACATTTCCCTATCTTTGCGAATTGAAAAAAAAAAAAAAAGATAATTTCTTCTATAAAAGTTTGTCTGAAGTTCTATAAATGGTTAAAAGATGCCCTGAAGGCATGCATGGAAAAGTACACATTAGAGGAAACAGAAGACATATTTGAACTGCTGCTGATTTAATGAAAGCCTCCAGGTAAAGCCTCTGGTGAGTGACTCCTTTGCAATGGTAAAAGGAGGAGGAATGATGTAGGGAATGTATCAGAGCATAGGGAACTTGGCTTGAGTTAGTTGATAGAATATGGACCAGGCAGGATGCCAATTAATTAGAACCTTAAGAGATCAGAATTTCCCTCCCAGATTATTCTCCTTTGACTGTCTTGGTGTGGGCACAATTATAATGAGCAAAATTATTGAGGAGGTAAAGTTTAACTTTGGTGTCTCCCCCTCTCTCCTTAAGGGTGTTTTGTATTCACCATCAAAATAAGTCAAGATAATAGTATTTATTAAGCACCTAATATATGCTACATATTGTGCTAAGCAGTAGGTACATAAAGAAATGCCCAAAGGAATTTAATCCTTTAAGTTTTATGGGAAAATGACTTGCAAAAAACTATTAATTTTACCTTTTCAACATCTCTCAAATATTCCCCTCTTCTCTTCTGTCACATTGCCACCACTTTAGTGCAGGCCTTCATTATCTCATATCTGGACTTTTTGAATAGCCCTCTGGTATATCTGACTGCCTCAAGTCTTTCTCTGTTCCTGTCCATGCTCCATTCAACTAATAAAATGATTTTCCTAAAATACAAATCATGTCACACACTCACATCCCTCAATAAACTCCAGTGGTTCCCTATTGTTTCCAGGAAAAATAAAAAATATTCTCTTTGATATACAAAGCTCTTTATAACTTTTCTAGTTTTCTTACTCTCATATACATATTCTTCTATCTAGTGACACTGGTTTCCAAGTAGTCCTAGTAACAAGACTCTCCATCTTTCAGCTCTAGGCATTCTCTCTGACTCAGCTCTGGCATGTTCCTCATAACTGGAATATTCTCCTTCTTCCATTTTCATGACCTCCCTTACTTCCTTTAAGACCCAACTAAAATCCTATCTTTTACAGGAATCCTTCCCCAACCCCTCTTAATTCCAGTGCCTTCTCTTCTGTTCATTATTTCCTATTTCTTCTTTAAATAGATTGCTTCATACATTTCTGTTCTCATGTTTTCTTTCCTATAAATTGTAAGCTCCTCAAGGATAAGAGTTGTCTTTTGCCTCTTTCTACATCCCCAGAATTTAGTACAATGTCTGGCAGATAGATATTTAATAAATGTTTACTAATTGATTGTATGTGTATATACTCATATATATATATATGTATGTATGTATGCATGTATACCCATGCAGACATACATGTGTATGTATGGAAGAACAAGTATAGAGTCATGTCATAGAAATCTAGAGAGAATCACAAAAGTTGCTTTTGAACACAGGCTCTCAGGCTTCTACTATTTTATATCACCTCCCTATATCAAGTTCATATGTATATCATTTGAGTATATCAATTGATATACTGAGCCTGAGTATATCAATTGGCCATGAATCAATCAATAATGCAAGATGTGGGAACAATAGGGCCTTCACAACTTATTAAAGAGATATTATCAGGATCATAACAATGTCTTCATCAATGGGACCCAAAAAGGACCCTGGATAATTCCTGTGCATAACTACTTCCCTAAAAAAAAAAAAAATCTATACAATGATAATGCATGTATGTGTGTGTATGTGTGTAGAAATAAATAGATATAGATATATAGATGTGTGTGTGTGCATGTGTAACTCTGGGCCTGTATTCAGGAACACCTGAGTTCAAACCCTGCCTGAGACTCTACCTATGTGACCCTGGACAAGTCACTTAACCCTGTTTGCTTCAGTTTCCTCCCCACTCCTTCCACCTCAGTAAAATGGGGCTAATAGCACCTACCTCCCGGGCTTGTTGTGAGGATAAAATGAGATAATAATTGTAAAACACTTAACAATGGGCCTGACATATAATAAGTACTATATATTAGCTTTTATATATGTATACATATATGAAGAAAGTTGTATTTATATATGCATATGCATATACACACATAAGACACATATACACATGCATATGTATATTTGAAGTAATAATTAACTATAAAATATAGTAATTGGGTAGCCCAATGGAAACATGAATTATGAATTCAAATAATGTGACTGTTTAAAAGATTCCTTATTCAAACTAATTGTGACCTAGCTTTACATCATGGCATCTCCTTATTTGAAATAAAGGGAAGAAATTATAGAGTGGAGGACAAGGCTCTGATACTTTATTGGATCTATGATTTCATATTTATTATCTACACTGATGTATGTTGCAAATTCCCCTTCTGATACCTTCTTATCCTGTTCAGTTGATGGCTTTCAATAAATCTGCCAAACAGAAACTATCTAACATAGAAGACACTTTCTACTAGATCTGTTAATATTTTGTGGGTGCAAGATCAACACCAAGGCTACCCAGCTGTAATAATTCACTCTTACCACCTGATTATTATAGATGTTTATGCATTTATGCATGTTCTTGATAATATTTTCCAGATTGTTATGTTTTAAAAATTAATTTGACAAGCACTTATTCTCTTAGTCCAACTTTTTTCATGTTCCTTTCAATGATTTTTTGTTAAACTAAAAAAAAACTCTAAAAACAAACACCCAATATTTAGCAAGCTTTTTCCATTTTAAAAGTCCAAAAATGTATATCTAATTCTGCATTTTAAGTGCATTTCCTCTATTGAAGGAGGAAGATATTGTGTTTTATCTTTAATCTTTCATACTTGTAGTTTACCATTGTATCTATCAAGGTTGTAAAGTCAAAGGTTTTTTCTTTCTATAATGTCACTGTAAAATTTTTTCTACTGGTTCTTTCATTCTCCATTGTTTCATAGACATCTTTCCACTTTCTCCTGAAATTGATCATTTCATGATTTCTTATGGCATATAATATTCCATTATATTCATATACCACAAATTATTTAGCTATTCTTCAATACGTGGGCTCTTCCTTAGTTTCTAGGTTTTTGTTATTATGAAAAGAGTTACTCTAAATATGTTTTGTAAACATGTCCCTTTCCTCTTTCTTTGATTTTTTGGGGGATATAATTCTATTAATGCCATATCTTGGCCAAAGGATATATACAGTTTAGTGATTTGGGGAGCATAGTTCCAAATTGCTTTCTAAAACAATTTGACCGAATCACAACTTCATAATAGTGCAACACTATTGTTGTTTTTCCTCTTCTAAAAGGATGCCCACTACCTAAGAAAGTTTATTCTATTTTTGATTAGCTCTGAGTTAGAATTTTTATTACATTACCTTAACTTTACCTCTTGGTTTTACATTTTAGGACTAGGCAGAGCAAGCCTAATTTCTTTTCTACATAATATAGCCCTTCACATTCTTGAAAAAAAGTTTACTCTTGGTGAATATGTGTTTACCTATTTTCTTCTTGGCCTTATATCAATGAGAGTATCATTGAACAAAGTTATTTTGGAGGTTACATTTATCAAAGAATCTTGAATGATCTAATCTATACTTGAGAGGTACCTTGTCACACAAGAACTATTAAGACTGAGTTTTGTTCTACTATATCAAAACATTTTATGTAATCAACAAAAATAAATAGTTCATGATACTTATCAGTTAACTGTGTAACTGAAAATGTTGTTTATTGAAGAAAACACCTTATAAAACTCATTTTAGCTCTTCTCATATTTTTATCAAGGTCACCCTTGGCACAGATGTAATAATCCATTTCCTAAATATTATCATGGAAATAAAAATAGGTTGGTATCTTTTGATATATTCTTGGCTCTCCCCCTTTCAAAAGATAATACCCATGATTTTTTCTGTCCTTATGAAATCTTTATATCTTTATATTAGTTTAAAATGTGATCTCTAAGATCCTTGAAAATTCTATTGTCTCCAGCACATATTTCTTTTATCTATTTGCTTAGTTCCAATAGCTCTTATTGATTTCATCTTTTTACAAATTCTATTAAAACTTAGCATCTAATCTTTATTAAGATATGACACACATATTCTTATTGCAGCATTAGAGGTTTTGAATAATTTTAGAATGATACACATATATAAAAATATTTGAAAAAAATTAGCCTCATAAATATTCAGATATATGTAAATTTAAAATTCAGAGGCTAAACTTCACACCCATTACAGTAACAAATATAAGTAAAAGTAACAAACCTAAAAATATGCTGGGATTATGCAGAAACAGATATTTAGGATTAACACTAAAATGAAAGACAATGACAAGAAAGAATAGAAAAATATAACCCAACAAGTTTAAAATGTAAAAATCCATAGTGAAAATTATTATATATCAGGCAATTCCAGAAAAACAGGTTGTTACAGTCATATAAGATAAATCTATATATAATAAAAATGGTTAACCATAAAGGCCACATATATGGAAACTATGTTATGCACAAAACATCACAGACAGTAAAGCTTCATTATTATATGCATATGTATCAAATCACATAATATTTAATTTCTTAATAGAAAAGCCAAGTAAATAGCAAAAAGATACCACTTGGCAAGAGAATAATTGTGAAAAGCTTTAACATTTTGCTTTCAGAGTTGAGTAAATATAACAGTAATGTAAACTATAAGGAAATGTATATTATTAGAGGAATTTTATCTACAAGAACTCTTAACAGTTACCAAATGTGAATATTAAATAGTATATCTATTTCTTAATATCCACAGCACTTTTATCAAAAATTTTAATATAAGAGAACATCCAATATGTTCAAGGGAAGATGTCCAAGGAAATATGTCCAAGAATAGAAATACTAAACACAACTTTTATAGATAACAGAATAAGAAACTAAAAAATTTAGTTTAGTTAGTAAATAAATTACAGAAATAAGTAACAGTAGAGTAATAGGATTTTTTTTAATCCATAGGACAGCATTTCTTTAGGTAACAACAAAAAGCAGGAAGATTTGATCAAAAAATTTCCACTAAAATGGATACCAAAAGTGTAAAATCTCTTGGAATTAACCAAGACATATACAGAGTTTATAAGAAATACAAATACAAAGCATTCTAAAAGAAGACTTTATGACTGACCTATATGAATAAAAATGACAATGCTATCCAAATTAATCGATAGATTTAGCATTATGCTAATCAGGTTCCAACAATAGGGAAAATGGAGGTGAAAGGAACCTTGAAGAAAAGTGAATGCTCTATTTTGGATTATGTGGCAGAGGAGAGGAAATTCCTGGAGAGATCAGAGTTCAAGAGTTCAAAGAAAGGGTAGGTGAGATCCCACAGACTACAATTTTATAGCAAAGATGGGAATGAAATTATGAAAAGTAAACAGATCCAATAAAAATAGAAGTTGTCTAAAGGAGTGATTTCTCCCAATGCAGCGAGATCAGCAACAAATACAGGTTTTTTTGGAGATTCATTGAAGATGGAAGTAAGCACAAGTAATAAAAGGGGTGAATCCAAAATATCTATTGGATGCCCCATTTAGATGTAAGCTCAATATATCCAAAACTGAACTCATTATTTACCCCTTAAAGTTTTCCTCTTCAAGAATGTTGTTATTACTTGAGTCATTTCAGTCATGCCTGACTCCTTGAGACCCCATTTGCAGTTTTCTTGACAAAAATGTTTTCCATTTCCTTCTCCAGCTCATTTGACAGAAGAGGAACCTGAGGCAAAAAGGATTGAATGACTTTCCCAGGATCACATCGATAATATCTATAAAAAGGATTTGAACTCAGGCACAGCACTCTATTTAGGGCATATCTAATTATCTCTGACAAGAATATTTACCTATCATCCTCTAAGTCATGCAGGCTCATAACCTAGGTGTCATGTTCCACTCCTTACCATTATCCCCACACACAAACTGCATGTCTATTCTTTTGCCAAGACCTATCATTTCTATCTCTGTAATATCTCATCTGTATCTTTTTCTTTGTTCTGGCACTGTGACCACCCCATAGTCTCTGATTGTGGCCATTTTGGTCTAGGCTCTTATCACCTTATGTCTAGACTATTGCAGTAGCCTTCTGATTGATATTCCCACCTCAAATCTCTCTCTGTAATCCAATCTATTTTCCGTGTAGCTATCAAATTTATCTTCCTAAAGCATAAGTCTGACCAAGTTAGTTATTCAATAAATCCAGGAGCTTTTTCTAACATACAAGATCAAATATCACATACTTTTTTTAAAACCTTCATGACTTGGACTTTTCTACTCTTCTTAAACCATACTCTCCTTTATGATCCAGATGTTACTTTCTTGCTATACTTTGTACAAGACACTTCAACTCTTAAATCCTAGAATTTTCACTAGATGTTCATGTGACTACAACTCTCTCCTCATTTATACTCCTTGATTGTAAGCCTCAAACTAGAGCCTCACATTGTACCAAATCTACTTTTCCTTAATCCCATCATTTTTGTCCTGAGATTATCTCTAATTATCCTTCATTTATCTTGTTTGTATATAGTTGTTTTCATGAGAGAAGGGACATTTTTGTCTTTTTTTCATATTTTCAGCATTTAGAACAATGCCTGGCATAGAATAGGTAATGTTTGTTGTTGACCTGACTGTACATTTCTGTAAGAATTTCTGTCAGCAATGCTAATGTTCAGAATAAACTGAGGTTGGTAAGGAAAGTTAAGAATGACAGGAAAGTGTGTTTTATTTTGAACTGTGCTACAAAAAAAGAAGAGAATCAAAGAAAAGTTTGGATCACTATTTAGGGCAATGCAATGATGATCACTGATGTTGAAAATAAGGCCGAGCTAATCATTTCTCATTTTTCTTGTTTGTATTTGGCAAAGATAAAGATCCATGGATTGAAAAGAACAAAAACCTGTATTGGAACCAATGCTAAAGATAAGTTAAGAAAACATCTGTGGGTCAAGTCACATGGACTAGAAAAATGGCATATTTTAGTAGTGAAAGAACTGGAAGATAAGGTTATATATTATGAATGTTTAAATGATCATGAAAAGTGCTAAAATTTCTCAAGATAGGAAAAAGATGAATGATGTATTGATTTTTAAGGTAGTTCATTGTAGTATGATGTAATGAAAAGAAAACTGGCTCTGGACTCAAAAGAAACCTATTTTAAAATCCTGTCTTGATGCTTAGAGTTCCAGTGAGATTTGGAGAACATCATTTAATCTCCATAGGCCTCAGTTTTCTCATATGTAAAATGAGAGTATTGGATTAAATAGTCTTTGAGGTTGTTCCAGATCTAGGTCTCTATATCTAGTGAGTTTGGCTTTGTTTTCTGGCAAAGGTCTGAGGTAGATGATTAAAATAATATTTTATCAACATCTAGAAAAGGAAATAATGATAATCATAATGGCAAAACTTCATCAAGCACAAGTCATGCCAGACTAACTACTTTTCCCTTTTTTTTTGACAGTGTTGAGAGACTATTTATACCACAACAATACTAAAAATAGAAGTCATCAAGATATTAGCAAAACGTCTGGAAAAGCTATTCATGTTATTATTATAGAAAACATGGAAAGATTATAATTAAATAATGGAACTTGGTACCAATATATGTGTTTGGGTCTGATTGAATAACTAAGTGCAAAGAGCCATTACTAATCATGTAGTGTTAACTTGAAAGAAGTTTTCGATGAAGGACTCCAGTGCTTAACCTCATATTATTGAATATTTTTATTTATATTTTGGATAAAGTCATTGATAGTAAGCTTATCCAACTAAAATGACACAAAATTGGGGAAAAGCTAACATGCTGATCTCAACCTATCTTTTCATCCTTATTGGATATTATTCCCTGTCCCACAAAAGATTCAGCCAATCTGACCTATTCTCTGTTCTTTACATCATCTGCTCTCTCTGTGATTTTGTATTAATCTATATTCATTAATTATATATCTATTCTGTACTTGCTATCATCCTCACCAGAATGTAAACTTGTGAATAAGAGTTATTTCATTGTATCTGGTACTTGAGCAGGGTACTTGACAGACAGTACACACTTAAATGTTTTGTGGATTGACTGATGGATAAAAATCAGAATTTTAAGAAAATCTTGATGGACTAGAACGTTGGCTCAGATCTAGTAAGATGAAACTTAATTGTGATTTTTCCAACATTTTTGTCAAATGAACTATCTCTAGGCATGACTCTCATACCTAGTACTTGTTTGGTTAATTTTAAGACAATTTTATTTTTTATTAAAGCTTTTTATTCACAAAGCATTTGCATGGGTAATTTTTTCCAACATATAACCCCTGAATCAAATTTTCCCCTTCTTCCTCCCATATCCTTCCCCTCCTGGCAGGCAATCCAAATATGCTGAAATACATGCTAGATCCAATATGTATATACATATTCACATAGCCATTTGGTTGTGTAAGAAAAATCAGATCAAGAAGGAAGAAAAAGAAAAACAGAAAAAAAGAAACTAAATATAAGCAAATAATAATAGAGAGATAAGAATGAATGCTATGCTGTGTTCCACCCTCTGTTCCCTTGCTTCTCTCACTGGGTGTCGATGGTTCTCTTCATCACTGCACAAGTAGAACTGGTCTGAATCATCTCAGTGTTGAAGAGAGCCATGTTCAGCAGAACTGATCATCATAGAGTCTTGTTGTTGCTGTGTATAATGATCTCCTGGTTCTGCTTATTTCATTTATCATCAGTTTATGTAAGTCTCTCTAGGCCTCTCTGAAATCATCCTGATGGTCATTTCTTACAGAATAATAGTATTCCATATTATTCATATACCATAATTTATCCAGCCATTCTCCAATTGATGGGCATCCACTCAGTTTCCAGTTTCTTGCCACTACGAAAAGAGCTGCTATAAACATTTTTGCATTTATGAGTCCCTTTCCTTCTTTTAAGATTTCTTTGGGATATAATCCCAGTAGAAACACTGCTGGATTAAAGGGTATGTATAGTTTGATAATTTTTAGCATAATTTTAAGCCAATTTTAAAGCTTTGTGTTATAGAACTAGAAAAAATAACAACAAAATTCATGTGGAAGGGAAAAAAAAGGTCAAGAGTCTCAAGAGAAATAATGAAAAGAAATGAAAAAGAAGGCCTGACAGTACTATATCTCAAACTATATTACAATGCAGAAATTGTTAAAGCAATTAGGCACTGGTTAAGAAATAGAGAGATTAATCAGTGGGACATATTAAGTACAAAATAAACAGAAACAAATAGATATAACATCCTAATATTTAATAAACATTTGAAAAATATTGAGTTGTAGAGTATTTCAAATCCATTATGCATGAACAATGTCATATGATTATAAAGAAAGCTAAAAATAGAAACTGAGAGAAACATTATAGTACAAAAGGAAATAAAAATATATGGAGCATCATAGTTTCTAGGACAAAAAAGGATTAGGGTTTTGTGGGGTAGATGGGAAAGATGTTCTCGATTCTTCATTGAGAGGTAGGAGTCAGTGAGAAGATTCTGGGAAAATGGCAGAGTAGGTTAGTAAATTTCAAGCTCTCCATATTTTTCCCACAAACAGAGCAAATTTGTGACTCAGGGAAAACATAGACTGCTGAAAAAATCAAAATGACTTGGGGCAGAACAAAGGTTTTCCTGGCCCAACTGAAGAAAATCCAAAGACTAAGGCCAGGGATTAACCTGTATGAAGGACAGACACCTCTTACACAAAAACTAAGTAGGTACCCCAGGCACAAATTGGATTAGGATGGAGCCTCTAGCAAGAACCACAGAAACTTTCATGTCCTGGACCATGTGCATAGTCAAGGATCTGGATCTGGGAAGATATATATTATATTACTTTCCATCTAGAAGAGGGGGTGGAGTGAAGGGAGGGAAAAAATTTGGAATACAAGGTTTTACAAAGATCAATGTTGAAAATTATCTGTGCATATGTTTTGAAAATAAAAAATAAAATAAAATAAAAATACAATTGCCAAAAAAAAAGAAGAAAGGATTGATGTTAGTAATTGACACAGAGTTGAGTAACTCTCTGACTTTAAAAAGCAAAACCATCTAGGAAAAGGTAAAATTTTACAAATGAGGTAAAAAGTATACAGAGGCATTAGAGAGTGGAAGAGGGCTCATAGTTTTGAAAACGTACACATTGTGAGAAAACTGGAAATTAGTATGGCAGAAACTAGGCATGGACCCACATTTAACACCACATACTAAGATAAGATCAAAATGGGTCCAAGATTTAGGTAGAAAGAAAGAAATCATAAATAAATTGGAGGAACATGGGATCAGACTTGTGGAGAAGGAAGGAAGTTGTGTCCAAAGGAAAACTAGAGACCATTATTGATCACAAAATAGAAAATTTTGATTACACCAAATTAAAAAGTTTCTGCACAAACAAAACTAATGCAAACAAGATTAGAAGGGAAGTAACAAATTGGGAAAACATTTTTACAGTTAAAGGTCCTGATAAAAGCCTCAACTCCAAAATATACAGAGAATTGACTTTAATTTATAAGAAATCAAACCATTCTCCAATTGATAAATGGCCAAAGGATATGAACAGACAATTTTCAGATGATGAAATTAAAACTATTTCCACTCATATGAAAGAGTGTTCCAAATCACTATTGATCAGAGAAATGCAAATTAAGACAACTCTGAGATACCATTACACACCTGTCAGATTGGCTAAGATGACAGGAAAAAAAAAAACAAAACAATGAATGTTGGAAGGGCTGTGGGAAAACTGGGACACTGATGCATTGTTGGTGGAGTTGTGAAAGAATCCAACCATTCTGGAGAGTAATCTGGAATTATGCCCAAAAAGTTATCAAAATGTGCATATCCTTTGACCCAGCAGTGCTACTACTGGGCTTATATCCCAAAGAAATACTGAGGAGGGGAAAGGGACCTGTATGTGCCAAAATGTTTGTGGCAGCCCTTTTTGTAGTGGCTAGAAACTGGAAGATGAATGGATGTCCATCAATTGGAGAATGGTTGGGTAAATTATGGTATGTGAATGTTATGGAATATTATTGTTCTGTAAGAAATGACCAACAGTAGGAATACAGAGAGGCTTGGAGAGACTTACATCAACTGATGCTGAGTGAAACGAGCAGAACTAGGAAATCATTATACACTTCAACAATGATACTATATGAGGATGTATTCTAATGGAAGTGGATATCTTCAACATAGAGAAGAGCTAATCCAATTCCAGTTGATCAGTGATGGGCAGAATCAGCCACATCCAGAAAAGGAATACTGGGAAATGAGTGTAAACTGTGAGCATTTTTTTTTGTTTTTCTTCCCAGATTATTTTTACCTTCTGAATACAATTCTTCCTTTGCAACAACAACAACAAAATTCGGTTCTGCACATATATATTATACCTAGGATATACTATAAGATATTTAATATGTATGGGAGTGCCTGCCATCTAGGGGTGGGGGTGGAGGGAAGGAGGGGAAAAATTTGGAACAGAAGGGAGTACAAGGGATAATGTTGTAAAAAAAAAATTACCTAATATGTACTGTCAAAAAAAAAGGTTATAATTATAAAAAAAGAAAAGGGCCTGAAATTGCCCAAGATACTGTGATAATAAATGACATAAAGTCTATAGAGAACTGAAAAAAAGAAAAAGAAAATGTACACATTGGGAATGAGTTAAATAGGCAACACTATATACATATCATGGAAGATATAGAACCCTCCAAAATTTAAAAGATAATAAGGAGAGGAGGGATGAGCAGAGGGGGAAAGAATGGGTAGAGAAAGAAGACAAAAGAAGAATCCTTGAGTGGGGTGAGGTTAAGTAATAGCAAGGCAAATTAAGGAGCAGGATTAAAGCAGAAGAATTAGCAGGGATAGAAAAGAAGAGATAAACACAAACACAATTAAAGATCAGGAATAGAATTTATTAGGAAAAAAATATAGCTGGCAAATCAATCACTGATCTTAGACAGTTAAAGTTACATCAAAAAAGAAATCTACACAATATAGCAATCATATTAATATTGTTTTAGAAGCATTTTATATATGATTAAATGCATGTATATATATATATGTCTGAGTATATGTAGATATGTTTGCATATTGCTCTATGTAAGTGTGTGTGTGTGTGTGTGTGTGTGTGTGTGTGTGTATATATATATATATACATATATATGCGTATATATATATATATATATGGGCAGCTAGGTGGCGCAGTGTATAGAGCACCAGCCTTGAATTCAGGAAGACCTGAGTTCAACTCTGGTCTCAGACACTTACCACTTCCTAGCTGTGTGACCCTGGGCAAGTCACTTAACCCCAGCTTCAGGAGGAATATATGTGTGTGTGTGTGTGTGTGTGTGTGTGTGCGCATATATATATATATGTGTGTGTGTGTGTGTATGTGGGGGGGTTGAGTGTATATGTGTACATACATATGTATCTATGTAAGTATATATAAATATATCTGTGCTTAAACTATAGCCTGGGGCAAGATGGGAAGATGAAAGGAGGAAAAAATAGCAAAGTAAAAAGTACATAGCAGAGAACAAAAGAGTAACTTAAAAAAAAAGAAAGAAAGAAAGAAAAGATGGATACTCATGAATATAATTTCTTCTACTGTTATATATACTTTCTTGAATTGAAATTAATCCTTCCTGATGTTCTGCTGAGCACATGACAATATTGTTCTGTTCTGTTTTGTTTTCCTATTCTGCCTTTCTTTTTTCTATTCTGTTATTTTTTAATAAAAAAGGGGGGGGCAAGTTTTCTTTTTTTAAATTTTTTTTAATTTTAAAATTATAAAAATTTTTGACAGTATATATGTATGAATAATTTTTATAACATTATCCCTTGTATTCATTTTTCCAAATTTCCCCCCCCTCCCTCTACTCCCTCCCCTAGATGAAAGGCAATCCCATACATTTTACATGTGTTACAGTATAACCTAGATACAATATATATGTGTAAATCTAATTTTCTTGTTGCATGTTGAGTATTAGATTCCAAAGGTATAAGTAACCTGGGTAGATAGACAGTAGTGCTAACAATTTGCATTCATTTTCCACTGTTCCTTCTCTGGGTATAGTTGTTTCTGTCCATCATTGATCAACTGGAAGTGAGTTGGATCTTCTTTATGTTGAAAATATCCACTTCCATCAGAATACATCTTCATATAGCATTGTTGAAGTGTACAACGATCTTCTGGTTCTGTTCATTTCACTCAGCATCAGTTCATGTAAGTCTCTCCAAACTTTTCTGAATTCATCCTGCTGGTCATTTATTACAGAGCAATAATATTTCATAACCTTCATATACCATAATTTACCCAACCATTCTCCAATTGATGGACATCCATTCATCTTCTAGTTTCTAGCCACTACAAAAAGGGTTGCCACAAACATTTTGGCACATACAGGTCCCTTTCCTGTTAGGATTACTAGGTGAGAACTCAGGTTGTCTGGACAGTGACAAGGTGAGAATTCAGGTTGTCTGGACAATTACAAGGTGAGAACTCAGGTTGACTTGACAGTTCTCTGGCTCAGATCTGTAAAGGGAGTTTACACCTTAGGAGTCCTAGAAGGAGCAAGCTCATTGGTTGAAGTGGTTCTTCCCAGAAGCCCTTGCATTATCCCACGCCCATTCTCTGGGAGGATAAAAGAGGCAACATTGGGCCTGGAGAGCAGATTGGACTGGGGAAGGAAAAGGGCTGGAGGACAGCATTCCAGGAAGAGGAGAAGTCTCTGCATTATATCAGGCCTGACGGGGCTCTCTGCAGGAAGGGAAGTCACTTCTCTGGACAAGAGTTAACAGCAACTGCCTGGAGACAACGGTTCATTACAGGAAGAAGAATCTGTCTGAGAGATTTGAGTAGACACAGCAGATCTCTTCTCAGAGAGCGATCCGGCAGCTTCTGGAGATGACAGCTCGCTACACTCTTTGGGATATAAGCCCAATAACAGCAATGCTGGGTCAAAGGGTATGCAGAGTTTGATAACTTTTTGGGCATAGTTCCAAATTGCTCTCCAGAATGGTTGGATTCTTTCACAACTCCACCAAGAATGTATCAGTGTCCCAGTTTTCCCACATCCCCTCCAACATTCATCATTATTTGTTCCTGTCATCTTAGCCAATCTGACAGGTGTGTAGTGGTATCTCAGAGTTGTCTTAATTTGCATTTCTCTGATCAGTAGTGATTTGGAACACTCTTTCATATGAGTGGATATAATTTCAATTTCATCATCTGAAAATTGTCTGTTCATATCCTTTGACCATTTATCAATTGGAGAATAGTTTGATTTCTTATAAATTAGGGTCAGTTCTCTATATATTTTGGAAATGAGACCTTTATCAGAACCTTTAACTATAAAAATATTTTCCCAATTAGTTACTTCCCTTCTAATCTTGTTTGCATTAGTCTTGTTTGTACAGAAACTTTTTAGTTTGATGTCATCAAAATCTTCTATTTTGTGATTGATATTGATCTCTAATTCTCCTCTGGTCATAAATTCCTTCCTCCTCCACAGGTCTGGGAGGTAGACTATTTTCTGTTCCTCTAATCTATTTATGATATCATTCTTTATGCCTAAATCATGGACTATTTTGATCTTATCTTGGTATATGGTGTTAAGTGTGGATCCATATCTAATTTCTGCCATAGAAGGGGCCAAGTTTTCAAGGTCACACAAGTTTTCCAGGATAGACCTCCCTTTAGATCTGTTAATGGAGTATTCTTAGGCAGTTTTAAAAGGGTAATAATATCCAGGTTTATGGACTATGATAAGATACTCATTGTATTTTGTTTGAATCAGTCCATGTCTGGACTTCTGTGTTCATTTAGGAAGGACATTGATAAAGTGGAATACATACAGATGTTTTGAATGAGTAAAGAGCAAGGAGAGTAAAGACTTGCTTTTCTTGTTCTCAGAAAATGGAAATAGCCATAAAAGGTAGTGATTATAATCATCTTCATGATGAATGAATGGGTGTACCTCTTATAAGCTAGACACTGTTTGAGGTGCCAGGGATACAAATAGAAAAGAGAGTTCTTTGCTCAGGTGAAAAGGAAAGACTTTCCCCTATCTTAATGAGGAAAAAGTACTTCTTTGTCTTCAAGAAGCCAACATTCTAACGGGAAAGACAAAATATACAAGAGAATAGTGCCTGAGGAATGAAATTTTGACCTGGAGAGTCACAGTGATTTATAAGTGGAACCATAGGGCAATCAACCATCACCTTTTTCTAGCAACTAGAAATAATATTATTAAGTTGATTACTGTTTCCAGAAGGAGAGGCTGGAAGTGGAGAGAATAGCCAAGAAGTATTCTTAACAGAACAGATGGCAGGATTCCAGGGTCTTCTGGTGGTAGTTGGATAAATATAGATCTGGAATACACATTGGACACTGTCTAGTTCAATTTCACCCTCTCATTTTGCAGGAAGTTAAGTAATTTTGTTAACATCACATAAGTAAAAAAGCATCAGGAGCAGAATTTGAATGCATGATTCCAGAGTTAGTGCTCTTTCTATTGTACCACAGAAAAGAAAACCTGGAGAAGAGATGATTTAGGAAAAAAGATGTGATAACTAACTTCATTTGTTTAAAGGATTGTCAAGGAGAGTAAAAACTTGTTTTTCTTGCTCCCAAAAAGATGGCAATAACACAAAAAGTGGTGATCACAAAGAGGCAAATTACTATTTGATACTAGAAAAAACAATGAGGTGGACTGAGTTAATTGACTTGTTTAGGGTCATACAACTAGTAAATGTTTGATACTGGACTTGAACTCATGAACTTAATTCCAAGAACACTGTTCTATCTACTGAACCACCTAACTGCCGTATAATATACTGATAGCTTATTTAAAGTTTTTGGAGTGGTCTTCTCATATCCCCACTTTTCATCCCAATCATGTTCCCTATCCCATCTAATGTGGTCAAATTCTGTGTTTCTTCACTAATACATTTTACCTGAAAGGTGCAAATGGAAGAAAGGTCTCTATCAGTAACAACATACCTGGGGTTATTTCCTTTTTTCATGTCAGGGATCTTCTATTACCCATCTTGTCCATAGTCAAGCATATATTTAAGTATACACCTACAATTAAACAGTCTAACAGTGGGAAGAAATTTCTGGTACAAAATGCATACATTTGGGGATAAATTTCATGTTATTTAGTTCTCTGAGTACAAAATCACAGCATCAATCAATTACAATTCCCTATGTCATCATCTAACTGCCTTTTGTTCATCTTTTATCACCAAAAATTTTGAAGTTTTATTTCTGACATTTTTTGACAGAAGATTATTATGAGTTCTATTTTTAAAATTTGCAATGTAATGTTCAAGTTCAGAAATGGTTTATATGGATAGTCAGAATCTCATTTGTAACTGTCAATACATTAAAGAAAAAGAAAACAGAGGGAATTTTCTGCAGATAACTCAAACTGAATACCAAAGAAGAGAATCTATTATTCCATTTGGAAAATTCACAGTTCAGTTAACTCAAAGGGACATTTTTGGGGAAATTATTTTCAGATAACTTGCCAAGTACTAGAACCAATGTAGTATGTGAATTTTGTAAGGATTTTGTTTTTGTTTTGTATACTAAGTATCTATGTCTGCCTAACAGCCAGTGAGTTTTCAGGTTTGTATATTTTGTCTTTCCCGTTAGAATGTTGGCTTCTTGAAGACAAAGAAGTACTTTTTCCTCATTAAGATAGGGGAAAGTTATGAAGTGATCAGACAGAATAATGGAATGAAATGAGGTCTTTTATTGGCATAATGAGAAAGAAGTGTGAGCCCACAGCCCCATCACCAATGAGTGCAATTCTCTGCAGTATTCAGATCAGCAACCAAGCCTCTATGTTTTCCCCTGATCTTCAGCCTGCTAAAAGGGTATAGTGGAACTAAGTAAGCTTTGCTGGAGATATTCAGAACCACTACCTTAAGTATTATGCCTGAAAAGTCATTTCTATTAAGGGAAAAACTTTTTTTTCTATCCCAAAAGAGTTAGAAATGATTCTGTAAGATTTTTGTTTTTATTCATTGAAATCAATTCCACAGAGTGGAAGACTACAGTCTGTAACTCTAGGCTTGAGGACTTATTTTTGTTTTAAAATAAAATCCCTCATAGCTGGCAATACAGAGGGCATCCACAGAAAGAGGAGGAAGTTTAAGTTCTGGGCAGATGGTTTATGGTTTTGCATAAGGAAGAAAACTGGGGTCTGAGAAAAGCTGATTCTAGGGAAGAAAAACATAATCAGAAATTAAGGCATATCCATGGTTATCACAAAGAAGGCAAAGAAAATCAGTGCAGGTTTTAGACTTTTCAAAGTAATTTCTAAGTTTATAAAATCATTGTCATTCACCAAAATTTCACTATGTATACTAAAATTTTGAATTCTAATATTTACTGACTTACCTTATATTAATATGTTATTCAGAATAAAGGAATAATGGGAGCAGGTAAAGGGCAAGTGAATAGATCTCTGGCTCTGAACTCAAGAAGATCTGAATACCACCTCACATCCATAGGTTGCTTAATATAACAAAAAAGGTAAATGTTATGTTGGAACAGATTTTGGAAACTGGGACACTAATGCACTGTTGGTGAAGTTGCGAAGTGATCCAGCCAGTCTGGAGAACAATTTGGAATTATGCCGAAAGTGCTAACATACTCTTTAATCTAGCAATATCACTGCTAGGTCTATAACCCAAAGATATCCAAAAAAGGTAAAAGGACTGATTTGTGCAAAAATATTAATAGCAGCTCTTTTTGTGGTGTCTGAGATTGGAAATCAAAAGCATTTTCATCATTTGAAGAATGGATAAACAAGTTGTGGTATATGATTTTAGTGGAATATTATTGTGCTATAAGAAATGACAAAAGCAGATTTCAGAAAAAAAAATTGGAAAGACTTAAATCAACTAATGCGTAGTGAACAGAACCAGGAGAATGTTGTGCACAGTAAGTGATTCTGTTCAATAAAGAATTGTAAATGACTTATAACTATTCTTAGAAATAACAATGATCTAAGACAATCCCAAACAACTAATGATGAAGCATAGTATCCACTTTCAAAGGAAGAACCAAAATTGATTGAAAACAGACTGAAGCATGCAATTGTTCACTTTCTTTTATCCAAGTTTTCTTGTACAAAATAAATAATATGGAAATATTTAAAATAATTGCACATATATAACATATCTAATTCTTTACCATCTTGAAATAGATAAGAGGAAGGAAGCAATAGAATATGCAACTCAAAAAAAATTTTTTTAAGTTTTTAAATAGAAAAAATAGATATGAACAAGAATACCTGAGTTCAAATATAGCCTCGGATACTATCTATGTGAACCTGACCAAGTCACTTAACCTCAATTGTCTCAAAAAAATTCTGTAAAAGAATAAGGGAAATAGTAGGATTAGTGATGTCAAAAATTCTTCCTTTATCCTTTTAAAGTAACTGTTTGAAGCCAAAAAGGCCATTTTCAAATGTTGCATAAGATGTATATCCGTGTCCTTCCTGGCCCTTTCACCCTATTGACATCTTCCAATTCTGTCATAAAATGTTTATTTTGGTCTCTCTTTGGGAAGCTTTCCATGACATTTAGGTTGGAGGTCTTGAATATTCACCATGTGAGCTTCTGGTCAGCATTAAGAATGGTCTAATAGAATAGGAGGACCATTGCATGTGGAGTCAGAGTTCCTGTTTCATTTACCTCTTTCATTTGTACCTCTTTTGTTTACCTTTGGTATGACATTGGGCAAGTCTCCCCCTTCTCTGGGTTTTGCTTTCTTGAACAAAATAATGTAAGAATAGAAATTAAATTATTTGGTTTTTATCATAAGGGAATATTCCATAGAGAAACAATCATTGGGAAGTAACCAGTTCTTTAAATTTATCAGTAAAACATTAAGTAAAAATCAGAAGGTTGGATGAAGTTCTCTTCCTGCTTCAAAACCTATGATCCATAGGGTTATTTGATTGTTACCTTTATAGCCATCTCCTTCACCAACTCAACTGGTGCTTCCTGGCTCTAACCTTATAATCCTTACTAAGAAAAACAATAATGCACATATTAGGAGCTTGATAAATTCTTGCCTTGATTTCACTTAAATAAAATTGAATTTTTGTCCTGTTTCTGGACTGGAAATCAAGAAAATTTAATTCCATTTCTGGCTCTTCCATTAACTTACTAGTCAAGTCAGTCAAAAGGCATTTATTAAGCACTTAGTATGTGCCAGGCATGAGTAACTAGGAAGCATAGTAGGTAAGAGTTCTGGGCCTGGAATCAGAAAAACTCATCTTCCTGAATTCAAATCTAGCCTCAGATATTTATTAGCTTTACAACCTTAGGCAAGTCAGCTGTTTGTCTCAGTTTCCTCATCTGTAAAATGAATGGGAGAAAGAAATGGCAAATGACTTTGCTATCTTTGCCAATAAAACCCTAAATGGAATCATAGAGTTAGACACAATTGCACAATAAAGAGGATGTGCCACACAATGTATTAAGTGGTGGGGAAATCAAAGAAAGGCAAAAGTATCAGCCCAGTTCTCAAGAAGTTAACATTTTGATGAGAAAGACAATATGTAAACAATCATGTGCATCAAAGATGTAATAGGTAATCTCAGGGAATGGTAGTAGCAATGAAAGGTATGTGAGCTAGAATCTTTTGTGGAAGGTGGAATTTGAGCTGATACTTGAAGGATGCTGTGGCAGCTAAGAGCAGAAGTGAAGGAGTAATCTCTTCTTCTTTTTGTGCTTCAGTCCCAACCCCTCATTATAATTAAAGGTGTTAGATGGATTGTGGCTATGTATTTAAAAGGATATATTGGAAATCTATTGAATTTTTCTTATGCAGTCATTGGATTCTAAGAGTCTATGACTTTAGAGACAGCATGGTATAGTGAGAAGGGTATCATAGTGGGATTCAGAAGGCTCAAGTTCTGATCCTGGCTCTGGTTCTACTATCACTAGTTTCTCTGTACTTTTCCATTCTCACCTGAAAAATGAGGAATATTGAATTAGATCATCTCAGAACTCCCTGATGGCTCTAAGAGTCTGATTATTTGATCTGGAAATGCCATCATCACAATGCCACTAGTACAAAATCTCTGTACTTTTGGCCAAGGCATGTTAAACCTTTATACCTCTTTTATATATTCCTCTAATTTCTCCAAAAACACCTTTCTGGTCTGTATACTCAGTTCCTTATACATATATCCCAATTTACCTTGTCATATGGTATGAATCCACATCCCCCTCATACATATTCAGATATTTATGATATATAAGTACATATTAAAGAAAATTCCCACCTGATCCCAGGAATCTCATGGTCTCTAAAAATATTTTAAATATTTAATATAATTGTTTTTAAACTCAGTTATGTATATCTATTTTTATTTTTTATAACTATATTTAAATATAATTGATATTTTATGCACTTAAAAACATCAGTCTGAGAAAGGATCTATTCATGGGTTTCACCAGATTTTAAAGGGTCCATGATACAAAAAAGTTAAGAATCTTTAACTTAAAGCTTCCTACTTCCATTTAAATACACACACCTCCAATCCCTAATCTCTTCAAATCACTGTGAGTTTTTGGGAAGGGGTAATTTTGCCATACCCTGTTCTATATTTATAAAACTAAAGTTCCTAGTCATTATTCACCAAAATACATTCATCAAAGTATTTAACATTGCCATAGAAGATGCAAAAAGTCCAAATAGAAGAGGAATTCTTTATAGAGAATAAGTCTCCCTAACTGATGCCAGATGACACTATACTGATTGGACTGAGCACAATACTAATTGGACTTCTCAGTAAGATTTATGGGTTACTCAAAAGAGTAACCTTAGCAACCTTCTCCAGAAAACTTGAGTATATGAAAAATGCTTATTTGCCATATCATTCAATTCAATTTAATGTGTAGGTTATTATGTTTGCTCATCAGAACATAAGAGTATAGTATCATAGACTCAAAGAAGGTTATCTAATTTCCACCCTTGTTTTACAGATGGGCAAATGAAGTCTTAAAGTTTAAATTAAATTAAATTAAATTAAAATTAAAATGTGAAAAATAGGTACACCTATTTATACAGGTAGTAGGCTTCACAAATGGGATTTGAATCCACAGCGTCCAGCTCTAGAGTTAATGTTTATATACTATAAATATAATACATTTTATATATATATATGTGTGTGTGTATGTATATATATATATATATATATATATATATATATATATGTATATATATATATATATAAATAACATGGAATACACAACATCTGCAATATCAACACTGCACATGAACATTGAGCTCAATAGAAGTTTGAATTGGATGGATTTGGGAAATTTGGCAGTTTTTTCAATCATCCTAGCTTTGTATTGCAACAAAAGTATATTTCATTAACAGCAATATTCTTCTAGTGATTCTGTTTGGTTGCCAGTCATGGAGGACAGTACTCTCAGAACAACTATGACAGATGACCCAAATGGTAGGCATAATTTGGCTAAAGCATCAATGCAAATAAAAATTTATGCAAATAAACCAATGTGTAAAAAATAGCATCATGGACTGATATCAATGGAAAAGGCATTTTGATTGATCATAAGCAAGAACAAGAGATAACAGATGGACAGTCCAACTGCTACATTATCATATATAAAACATTAAAAGAACCAGGGGAAGGTCTCTGCTTTTGTAGCTCTGAACAATCTAATCTCATTTTATATTACTCATCTTGATACACTTTTTATTCCAGTCAAAATGGTTTATTAGTTGTTCATAAAATCACAAATTTAAACCTTAAAGACATATAAGAGTATATCTAGTCCAATCCACTCATTTTATAGATGTGGAAACTGAAATTCAGAGTATGTATCTTCCCCAAGGTTCCTCAGGTAATAAATGGGAGAAATGATACTTGTACTCAGCCTATTTTTATATTCCTTCCAGTATACTATACCATTTTATATCTTATCTCCATATTTTTGGTGGACATTGCCCTTCAATTTACCATTCTGACTTCTTCATGGAAGAGTTAAAGAAAGATGGGAATTACAGAGAATCACAGAGGATAAAAAGACTTTCAGAGATCTTAGATTTATGAAAATATTAGCACTACTTGACTTATGAGTTGAGGCAGAGACTTTGGGGAAATAATATGAATACATGGGCCTTATGTAAAGAATTTACCAGAATAGAAGCATAGGTGGTAGCAGTAATTTCAATGAACAGAAAATTCAGGAAGTCTGGATGCTGTCCCCAGATAGCACAGAGAAAATAAGAAAAAAAGAAAATCTAGTCGATTTATGTAATGGTAAAAAGAGTACAGTTCTAGGGATGAAGAGACTTGGATCTGAGCCCTGGCTCCACACTAGCTAGTTCTGTGACCTTGTGTATCAAAGGCCCTCTCTGGACCTCATGTGCCATACCCACAAGATGAAAGATGTTGCACTAGATGATTTCCAAGGTTTTTTTTTTCAGCTCTGACAGTTTATGAATCTAACAATCGATTTGTGTGTTAGACTGGAGCTTGCTTCATAGTTGCTCGGATCCATCAGTACCAATCTGCAACAAAATATAAATCAACAAGTTGGGGGCTAGGAGCTAGAAAATATTAGAGCTGGAATGCTAATTCACCTTCCTAAAATGAATTCCTGTCCTTAACAAGCTTTGGATACAACAAAAACTGTCTTCTTTGTGAAAAGAGAAACAGATTTTTTCCCCTCTTTTTCTTTTTTAATTTTTCACAAGGGATGGCTCTCTGGGATGGGGAGAATGAAGGAATATATCCAAAAATAAAGGTGATATAAAAATAAGAAATATTTATAAAATTTTAAAAAGAAAAAAGAAACAAAATCAAGATTCTGAGGGTAACTAGGGGGAGGGGACCTTAAGAAGGGATTGAGATAGGGAGAAAGAAAATTACCTTATGTTCCTTTTCTTCTCTTTCTCAAGTTGGTTTTAGTTCATTAACCAGTTAGGCAGCTTCCCGTTCTGGGAAGGATGATCAGCACTCCCTGTCTCTCCCAAGGTCTGTGCCTGGCTTATCAGCATGCAGCCTCAGGCAGGTCTTGGGAAGGTAACCAGAATGCATAATTGGTTACAGGAGGAATTTGCCCTACCTGCCATTTCATACAACTGGCAAGACTGCAGGAATGATAGCAGAGATGATTAGTGACCTGAAGTATAAACTGCATTTATATCTAAAATTGGTTGTTCCTGAAACAGTGACCCTTCAGTTAGACATATGGTCAAATAAACATTTATTTTAGATATTCACTTATTGAGGACCAAGTGAAAGGAAAGGTATTCTATTATAAGATATGGTTCAGAGCTATAACTAGGGTGAGAGAATAAGATGAACCTCAGAACATGGAATTTAAAAGGTGCTGACAGTGGAAATCTTTTAGCTATGTAGGATATAGCAAAAAAAAAAAAAAAAAAAAAACCAAACAAACAAACAAGAAATTGACAAGCTACAACTAATTAGCTAAGCAGTAAGTTACTAGATGACACTATCTGATGAGTTTCCCCCCAGAGCCTATCCAGTAGAAGTGCTGTGGCTCCCTATCTTCCCTAAGGGACAGTGACTTGGCTCAGTTATCATTTTTATGCCTCTTGCAGGATTGATAGACTTAGCCATGGATGCAAAAATTTTTATAGTTCTTCCATGATTTAAGAAAAAAAGAAGATAAAAGTAGACAATCCCTGCTCATCCATCAATTTGGCTCAAATTTCACCTTCTCTAAAAATAGCAGCTGATATTTCAACTTTAAAGTTCACAGAGTACTGTTCATAGATTATCTAATTAGATTCTTTTAGCAATCCAGTGAGATAGGTATTATGGGATTATTATCACCATTTTACAGATAAAATAACTTAGGTTTGGAGAGTTCACCAAATTCACAAAAGTAATGTCAGAAAAGAGATTTAAGTCCAGATGTCTCATAGGCTAATGTCTAGAAAGCATGGTAAAGATAATATGAACTTTGAATAGTTAGGAAAGAGTTTTCTCGTGATTCCAAGTCCAATGAGCTTTGCATCACATCATTTTATCTGCTCTCCCCCAAAAGCTAAGAACCTCTGTTTCCTTATTTTATAATTACATTATGTTATTTTACAAATAACTGCATGTACTGTTATGTTATGGGGTTATAAAAAGTGTTTAAAAGCACTTTTAAAAGTGATTTGCAAATTTTAAAGCATTATAGAAATGTGTGCTATTATTTCTATTGTTTCACTACTCCAGCCATCTCTATACAGATGCCACAACTTCATGCTATTTCATGAATACTCTGTTAAATTCTGCTATACACTGTTTGAAGGAAGGGATTAGATCTACTTCTTCTTCCATGGAACCTAGTCCAACTTCCGGTTGATTGTTCAATGATGAAACCATGATCTCTCAGGAATTTTGTAAGGTAATCAGAATGGCAAAATGTTTGAAATCTGTCTTTTGATAAATTAAAAACTTCAGCCTTTTTGCCTTATTATAAATAAGTATCATGAAGAAAATAATATGCTGTGATGATAAAATCTTCAGAAGCAAGGCTTATGACAATAGAGGATGATGCAAAAGAAGCCATCTAGTCTAATCCCAATTCTGTGTAAATATCATTTACAACATTTCCGATAATGAAATAAACAATATCTCAGGTGATGCTTAAGTACTTCCAACAATAAGATACTCACTGGCCAAAGAAAGTGCTGTCTACTTTAGGACATCTTAAATTTCCTTGTACCATTTGTCTGACATGATTTGTTCTAAATGAACTCATCATGTTATTAGAACACTCTAGATTATTTTGATAACACACCATCTTATTTTAGAGCAATAGAAAATTTTGGAATGTGTAAAAATCCTGAATAAAACACTATAATATTGATACAATGACTATACCTGATTTTGTGTTGTATCCTCTATCTGGGACACAGAAAATATTGAAGTAAACATTTCCAGAGTCAACCTCTTGACTTTGTTTTTTGAAACCATGCTGGTCTTTTCAGTCCAATAAAGAGTAATATGGAGCAGAGCAGCATGATAAGCTAGAAAATTACAAAATTAAGTTAAATTAGGTTGCAAATTACAAAACTCGCTGAGATTTGAAGTATCCCAATTTTTTTCTTAAAAGCCTTTGTGATTACTTATCCTTTTGACCTCTGGAACTCCCTCCTGGGGGAGCTCTTGTTCTAATCACTGTGTGCCTTAGGTGGTTGTGGGGAAGCAGAAAAGGAATAAGCACTTAACAGGTATCAATTATATGCCAGGGACTGAGCTAAATACTTTATACACATTATCTAATTTCATGCTCACAACAACTCTGGAAGATAGATGCTATTATTATCTTCATTTTGCAATTGAGGAACATGAGGAAGGTATAGATAGATTAAATGACTTGCTCAGGGTCACATAGTAAGTGCCTCAAACTGGAATTGAAGTCATGTTTTCTTGACTTGAGGTTCAGCACTTTTCCTACTGCTCTATTTTTATTTCTAGATGGTCCATTAAATCTAAGCCATCTCCAGTCATATTTTATTTTACTTTCTGGCCATCTTCTCACTAGTTGCCTTGTGGCCAAATGTGTGCCTGTTTCCTTTTCACTCCCCACCTCCAACATATACATTTCTGAAACTGCAAATAAATCAATACCTTCACTATTACTACATAAGATATGTTAACCTCTATTATAACTCCCCTTACTATCCTTATAATTTTCCAAACTAAACACAGGTTTCTTGGCCACTACTTTGCTATATGTTGCCTTTATTAAAATATAAGTTCTTTTCAGAGCTCTGGGGGTGGAGCCAAGATGGCAGAGTGAAGCCAGAAAGCTGCTGTATCTTTCCCAATTTCTGTTAAAAACCACATGAAACCAAGCTTCTGTACAGAGTCTGATGGAATGAAACTACTTTGCAGCTCAAAATAAATTGGAAGGACTTCAAGAAAGATAAATTTCACTGGGGTGAAAGAAGTGTTCAACTTAGCACAGAGGGTGTCCAGGAAAACCAATGAGAGGGTCTTAGTTATAATAAATAAACAACTAAACCCTGGGTCCCAGCTCAGTAGCAGAGCAGACCAGTGGGGTAGCCTCTAGTCCTACCACAGAAGGCAAATTGCCAACCAAAGAAACCAGGATGTTTCCTGGAGAAAGAAAGTAGGGTTACCCACTGCTGTGAGCAATATGCCAAATACAAGGTTTCCCTGTGTTCAAAGCCAAAGCTGAGAGTAGAGCAAGAAGCTTGGGTCAGTACCCCTGTGCCCCAGAAGCAGAACTCGACCTTAAAGTCATAAAGTAGTATAAAGGAAAAAATGAAAGAAAATGAGCAAGAAACAAGAAAAAACCTTAATGATAAAAAACAATTATGATAACAGAGAAGACCAAAACACTAACTCAGATGAAGACAAAATACCCACATGTAAAATCTCAAAGTATGATATGAATTGGTCTTAAGCTCAAAGAGACTTCTTGGAAGCTTAAAAGGCAAATAAGAAAGAGAGAAGAAAAACTGATGAAAGAAACAATCAAGACAATCAACAGAATGGAAAAGTAAAACAATTCCTTAAAAAATACCATTGGTCAAATGCAAAAAAAAAAAAAAAATCCACTGAAGAAAACAATACCTTGAAAAGTAGAATTATTCAAATGGAAAAAGATAAAAAAGTTAACTGAAAAAAAATCGTACATTAAAAACTAGAACCAAACAAATGGAAGCTAATGACTCTTTAAGACATCAAGGTTTAATCAAAAAAACTAAAAAGAATCAAAAAAAAATCAAAGAAAATGTAAAATACCCCATTGGGAAAGTAGCTAACCTAGAAACTAGATCCAAGAGAGATAATTTAAAAATTATTGGTCTACCTGAAGACCACAACTAAAAACAAAACAAAACAAAACAAAACAAACAAAAGCCTGTAATAGCATTCTTCAAGTGATCAAGGAAAACAGCTTTAGCAAAGTTTCAGGATATAAAATAAACCTACATAAATCAGCATTTCTATATGTTACTAACAAAGCCCAGAAACACTAGATAGAAAAACAAATTTCATTTAAAATAACTGTAAAAAATAAAATATTTGGGTGTCTACCCAACAAGACCAACCAACCCAGGAACAATATAAACACCATTACAAAATATTTTTCACACAAAGTCAAATCCAAACAAATGGAAAAATATCAATTGTTCATGGGTAAGTCAAACTAATATACTAATACAATTCTACCTGGTCTACTTGTTAAGTGCCATGCCAATAAAACTGCCAAAATCAATTTAGAGTTAAAAAAATAATAATAAAATTCATGTAGAAAAGTAAATGTTAAGAATATCAAAGGAATTAATGAAAAAAATATAAAGGATGGTAGTCTATCAGTACTAGATCTAGAACTCTATTATAAAGCAGCAGTCATCAAAAAACATATGGTACTGACTAAGAAATAGAGTGGTAGATCAGTGGAATGAGTTAGATACACATGAAAATAATCAATGACTATAGCAACTTAGTATTTGATAAACCCCAAAACTATAGCTACTAGGATAAGAACTTATTATTTCATAAAAAACTGCAGGGAAAACTGGATAAGAATATGTCAGATACTTGGCATAGACATGCATTTGTGTAGTTGTAAAATGACCCAGCCATTTTGGAGAGCAATATGGAATTATGCCCAAAGGGCTATCAAACTGTGCATATTTGATCCAGTAGTGTCATTAATGTGTCTGTACTACAAAGAATCCATAAAAGATCCATAAAAAAGAGAAAAAGATCCACATGTGTAAAAATATTTATAGCAGCTCTTTTTGTAGTGGCAAAGAATTGGAAAATGAGTAGATGGCCATCAACTGGGAAATGGTATATGTAAAGTAATGAAACGCTATTGTTCTATAAAAAAAAAAATGATGAACAAGCTGATTTTAGAAGGGCTTAAAAAGATTTACATGAACTAATGCTGAGCAAAACAAATACAATCAGGGATACATTATACAGAATAACAGCAACATTGTGTGATGATCAACTATGAAAGACTTGTTTCTTCTTAACAGTTCAGTGATCCAAGGCAATCAATAAACTTAGATGCTAAACACCATCTGCATTCAGAAAGAGAACTATGGAGATTGAATGTAAATCAACCCATGCTGTGATCACTTTTTTCCCTTTTTCCTTCTTTTTTACTCCTGTGATTTTTGCCTCTTATTCTGATTTTTCTCTCCCAACATGATTCATAAGGAAATATGTAAAAAAAGGGGAAAAAAAAGAATATACACGTATAACCCAAAAGTTGGCTTTTCAAGTGGAATTGGAGAAAATAAAGAAAAATTTCAAAATATGTGAGCTCTTTGAGAATTTGAACTATCTTTTTTTTTGTGTTTGTATCTCCAACAAGTGGGATAGAAATTGACAAAAAGTAAAGAATTAATAGTTCTTTTTTTTTTCATTTCATCAAAAAATAGATTGGGAAGTAGTACAAAAAGATAGATATATCCTAACTTTCCCGAAGTTCCATCCTTTATTTTTCTTTTGAGCTTGTCTAATACTATATTCAAAAATATTCATAGTCAGCAACCAGAAGATCAATCAACCCCTTTATTGCATATCTGTTCTTGGCAGAAGACTTTATGGACCTTACAAGAGCAGCACAGCACATTTCTTCTGCCTTCTGCAATACATAAATAGTAAGCAACATGTATTAAAATAATCTCATGTCAAGTGATCAGAAGAGACCATAAGGACAATGGAGAATCAAAAAAGAGAAAAATAATTAGCATGATCAAAAAAGGATATGAAAAAAAAAGCTAAAAAATTCTGAACTAGAATGAGTAGACAGAATTTTCCCTGTTTTTCTTTCCAAACATCCATTAAAGTCTTACTCTGGTGCTTTCTTTTGTTTCCTTACAGTGGAGTATAATGTTAGGGTTCTATTACATTAGAATATGTAATATTCTATCTAAATAGATACTGTAGAGAATTAAATATATAAATAGAACTAAATAGATATATGTAGAGAATTCATTGGAATCTTGCCTTCCATATATGATGATCTTTTTTTTAGGGGGAGAGAATAATGGTGGTGATTAAGAAGACAAACTAACTCATAAAAACATCTATTAGAGTACTGAAGGCATATTAGAATACATTTTGTGAATTGGGCAAAAATTTATCATAAACCAACCCCAATACTGAAGGGGGACAGGGAAGAATGTAGTATGTTACAATGGCAGGAACACAAGATATGAAGTCTGAAGACCTGGATTTGAAGTTCTGATATTTTTTGCCCCAAGCATATTTCTGGGACTCAATTTCCTCATTAATAATATGAGTTAAATAATTCTCAGGTTTCTTGTGGCTCAAAATCCTATGATGAGCTCATTTCACTGGAATAACTATTTCTATCAAAGCTATAGTTGTGTTTTCCATACAACATCAGTACCTTAGATTTATTCTCAAATCACCAGTTGTTTATCTAGTTTAGACCTCTTCCTGAACATTAGGATACAATCCAGTTCTCTCCTATATATATTAAACACATCTACTGCAGCTTGGTCTTGATAGTATCATGTCTTTCTTTCTGAAATGGGGACCCAGGGAAGCTTCTTGCCAATATCTCTTGGAGATGATAGAGATTACTAGCCAGGAAATGTAAGTCAGCCTCAATTTGGAAAGGTTTCTTGCCTTGGTCTGGACCATATCTCGATGTGATTAATTCAAGAATTTCCTTCCACTTCCCTACCTCTCCAATAAGTAATTCTATTTATGTCAAAGCCACAAAGAACATGCCAGCATCTAGTCACTTGCCAGAATTTATCAGAGCTTTTGTTGGATAACTTAAAATGTTCATTCTAAGGAGACCACATATGATATTTTATGACAAAACCATACAGGAGAATTGGAAGATTATTGATATTTAAAAGGTGGGCCTTTGTCTCAGGGAGATGCTTATAGTTGTTAAAAACAGTAAGCCAACTTTATATTATCTTAGATGTTGGTTGTTAGATAATGGATTCAATTTAACAAGGTTAGAGGGATATCAATGGATCACCCTGAGCCTGAGGGTTCAAACAAATATTTCTTTTATTAAAAATGTATTTTAGTACCCTCAGGTAAAAGCAATTCACAATGAAATTCAAGAGTAGTTCTCAGGTAAATAAAAACTGATAAAACCCTCCAACAAATAGATTAGAAGTAATGAGCAAGAAAGTTTTCTGGAGTCTCTGGAGCTTCTCAGAAGAAACTTAAGAGCTTGTAAGACAGCTTCAAGTTTTCTTTATATTCTTCTTGCCCAATAAGCTAATAGTTAAGTTTCAGATCAATCCTCTTGGAGGTAAAACTAACTCAAATAGTCTCAAAAACTTATTTACTCACCTCAATACTACTTAGCATTACATGAGGTTTTTTTTTTCAATTTTTAATAATAGTTTTTATTTTCAAAATATATGCAAAGATATGACTCTTGCAAAATCTTCTGTTTCAAAATTTTCTCCTTTCCTTCCCCTCATCCCCTCTCCTATTCATCAAGAAATCTAATATAGCTTAAACATATGCAATTCTTCAAAACATATTTCCATATTCATGCTGCACAAGAAAAATCAGATCAAAAAGGAAAAAAAATGGGAAAGAAACAAGAAGCAAGCAACTAACAATAAAAAAGGTTAAAATACTATGTTGTTACCCACATTCAGTCCCTATCCCTGTCTGTGGATTCACATGTCATTTTCCATCATCATTGGAATTGTCCTGAATCACCTCATTGTTGAAAAAAAGCCAAATCCTTCACAGTTGAAAAAAAAATCTTGTTTTTGATCTGTATTATATTCTTTTTGTTCTACTCACTTCACTCAGTATCAGTTCATATAAGTCTCTACAGGCCTTTCTGAAATCATCCTGCTGATCTTTTCTTATAGAATAATAATATTCCATTATACTCATATATCATAACTTATTCAGCCATTCCCCAACTGATGGGCATCTATTCCAATTTCCAGTTCCTTGCATTACAAAAGTTCTGCTACAATTTGCTACCACAAAAAGTGCTATTTTTTGCACATGTGAATCCTTTTGCCTTTTTTATGATCTCTTTGGGATATAGACCCAATTAAGACATTGCTGGATCAAAAGGTTTGCAAAATGTGATAGACCTTTGGTCATAGTTTAAAATTGCTCTCCAGAATAGTTGAAACCAATTCTGCTTTAGTCTCTATTTTAAGCACTTCTAATACAAAGACAAAAGTAAAACATTCCCTGCCCTCGAGATTTCTATGCATGCACATAAACACACATATACACACAAAATCAAACATATCTTTATTTTGAATATATACTCACATGTATATGAATATATAAGATACATGAATGGATACTAGATAAATTTAGAAGGGGAGTCACTAAAAGCTGGGGAACCTAGAAAGGTTTTCTGCAATAGATGAGGTTTTAGCTATATATTGAAGGAAATGAGGGATTCCAAGAAATGGGAGATTCCACAAAAATAATTATGTTTAAAGATTTTCTCATTATTAATATCAAATGAAACATAGGAAGGAACAAGGAAGCCCTATTCATCAAACACATTTGCCAGTATAATATGTCCTTGAGCTCATTCATTCTTATTTTTTTCCAATAATTGCCCCATCAAACACTCCCTTATTTAAACTTCAGCCCCTTCATAACTACTACTAAATTCCCTGCTGCCTTCAAATGTGCCCAAGTTATGCCCATCCTTAAAAAAAGAAAGACTTTCACAAGACTCTACCATCCTTACAACATATAACTTTATATCTCTCCTTTATGTAGCCAAACTCAACCCCTCATCAAAACCAAACCAAAACAAACTGTGTACATTCACTGCTTTGACTTTCTCTTCTTTCACTGACTCTTCAACCTTTCATAGCCTGATTTCTGAACTAATAATCCAAATTATATTGTTCTATGTAAATTTATCAAAGATACCTTAATAAACAAGGCTTTTTTTTGTTTTCTCACCCTTTGTGAGCCCTCTTGTCTCTCTCACTATTAATCAGTCTATTCTCTTGAAGTCTTCTCTGTTTTTTCATGACCCTAACATCTCCTGGGTCTCTTTTTATTTGTCTGACTGGTCCTTATTCTTCTTTGCTAGATCATCATGCATCTGCAGAAGTGTGCTGGAGCCAGTTTGAACTATCTCTCCAAAGCCCATTGTGAGTTTTCAATGTGAGGATTTATATGTCCTAATTGGCAAGTTCTGTAAATCAGAGTTTTATTTACTTTTTGGTTCTTTGTCTACGTTAAAAACAGTGATGGAGAAAATATTAATAATTCAGATTAAGTTTAAAAGTATGCTATATGTACATTTTCCAGGAAGCTGGTTGTTAAATATCGACCAGCACGCTGTTGATACTACACCTCTTAATTTTGGCTGTCCTCTGAGACTATCATGAGCCCTTTCTTTCCTTTATATACTTTAATCATAATTCATAGGCTTAATTATGATCTCTATACATATGATTCAAGAAACTAGATATTCAGTATTCATGTCCCTGTTGAGTTTTAACCCTTCATCACCAACTAAACAGTAGAAATTTATTTCTGGATGCCCTATAGATATTTCAAACATAACCTGTCAAAAATAGACCTTATCATCTTTCTATTCAAACTGAAACTTTCCTATTCTCACTCTCCTTCATCTTACATATTCAATCACTTGTCAAATTGCCCTTTCTAATTCTACATCTTTCATTCTCTTCACAAAGAACTACTCTACCACTTCAGTTTAGGCTCTCATTATCTCTAACCTTAAATGTTACAGTATCGTAGATCTCTCTGCTTCAAGTCTCTCCTTTTTTCAATGCATATTCCATACAGTGACTTGAGTGATTTTCTTTAAACATAGATCTTTGACAATGAGACTTACCTATTCAGTCATTTGCCATGGATTCTTATTATTCTAAGAAAAAATAAAAAAATCTTCTCACTTTTAAATACTCTCAGAGAAAGATTCCAAAAGATCTTTTAATGTAGCCATGACTAAAAGGAAAGAAGGAAATTGGGGGGAAATTTTTACAGCATTTTCTTGGATAATAGCTGCATATCCTAAATGTATAAAGAATTGAGTCAAATTTATGAGACTATTAGTCATTCCCCAAGTGATAATGATAAAAGAATATGACCAGACAGTTTTTGGAAGACAAAATCAAAGATATATATCCATACAAAAAAATATTTTGTCATTATTGATTAGAGAAATGCAAATTTTAAGAAAACTTTAGGGTACCATCTCATCCCTTTTAGATGGGCTAAAATGATAGAAGGGGAAAATGTTAAATATTGGATGGGAAGTGGAAAGATTGTGAGACTAATATAGCTAGTGAAATTGTGAACTGATCCACCCATTTTTAAAAGCAGCTTTGAATTATGCTGAAAAGTTATACAATTCCATATATAATTTGACCAAGAAATACCACTATCACATCTCTTTCCCAAGGTGATCAAGGAAAAAAAAGAGAATTCTACAATATTTATAGTGGCTGTCTTTGTGAACTATGTGCAGACTTTGTATTTCTTCTATATATATTTACATATACATGTTGTCGCCTTTAAAAGAATACAATAATTTAGGGTAAGGATAATTTCATTTTTGGTATCATTATTTCCAATGCTGAGCATAGTGTTTGCTCAATAGAAGGTGTTTTATAAATGTCTGTTGGTTGATTGAATGATTGTCATAAAAGATGTACTCTTCAAATACAGAAAGAATAAGGCTTCTCTATAGATGATGTTTTAGGATGCTTCTGTTTGTAACTTGCATTCTGCTAAATGCATCAAGTCCTTGAAGACTAGAGGACCATGTCAATGAGATACACAACCTTAAAAGAAATAGTCCTAATTAGCACAGAAAAAAAAACCCTAAGTGGATGAAGAAGCATATCATCCAATATACTACATGTAGATAGTTGAGCCATTAATTACAAGTCTGTCAGTATAGAGATGTTGAATAACCATAATGATAGAACCCCAAAGTAGATAAGAGAAGAAAAAGAGGCTATATTGTATTTGGGAAACTGCACGATGTTTTCAGAGATCCTAATCTCCTTTCTACTCTAAAAGTCCACTATATATCTATCTATCTATATCTATATCTATATCTATCTATATCTATCTATCTATCTATCTATCTATCTATCTATCTATCTATATACAGAGAGAGAGAGAGAGAGAGATTTCCCTGTCTGTCAATTCACATGTCAAACCAAAGATCTCTTCTATGGCCAATGCTTCCCTAAATATGTTGACTTTCCATATTAGAATATAACCTTCAAAGAACTAAAACTGCATCTCTTTTTTTCCATTTGTATCCTTTGCACTGAGCATAGTGCCTGACACATAGTAAACACTTAATGTTTTTTTTTTATTCACTTATTCATTCACCTAGATTTGAATGAAATTATGATTGAGTGTTGGGAGAAAAAGGGGACATAATTCTTGTTTGAGTGTAAGGGGTCTGAAGGTCAAGTGGGTCAAAACATTTCGAAGCTATCTTCTAATATAGTCCATAAAGAGAATGAAATCACTCAGTAATTCATTCCATCCATTTCACTCTTCTTCCACTAATTTGTTCTGTTAAAAAGGTACTTAGAGAAAGACATATTAATTCAAGGGTCATTACTCTCCATGTCACAAAACTGTAAAGAGTTATTAAAATGCATTTGGTTTCAAGG